>NC_092858.1:156458148-156544780 GCF_032062135.1 Pyxicephalus adspersus | reverse complement strand
ATTTTAAATGCACTCAGGTGTGGAGTTTCATTTTGGGGAGTGGGGCTGGCAAGGTGAGGTATATTGAAAGGGTTAAAGGGGGAGAGGGGGGGAAGCTGGAAAGGGCATGGTACGAGCTACCCTTGTCATGTGTTTTCAATTAAAAATAAAAAAAAAATGAGTGCCAATGTACATCCAGGTTGTAAGCAGAAAGGTAGATTTATAATATTAAGTCATATGAATCACTCATATATTTAAATAAATAACACCAGAAATGACTATTGAGGAACATGTGTTTGGCTCACAGGATTCAGGGATGATTTTTTCCCCGTTGGAGGTACACATTGTACCATGTATAAAATGTTATTGCCTTTCCTCTGGTTCAACTATGTCTATATGGTTTTATCTGGGATATGCTGGTTTATAGTACTATTTTTATTACACAGTATTTATATAGCTTCATCATATTACACACTGCTTTACAAAGTCGATAGACGTGTCACTAACTGTCCCTCAAAGGAGCTCACAATCTAATGTCCCTACCATAGTCACATGTCAATAATGTAGTCTCAGGTCAATTTTGAGGAGAAGCCAAAAACCTTGCTTTTGGACCTAGCACTGCAAAGGTAAGAGTGCTACCACTGAGCCACCGTACTGCCCATACATTGTATGTTTAGTTTCCTTGGTGGTTGAACATGATGAACTTTTTTCAACCTATGTAAAATATATGTTGATCTTCACATGGCTCAAATTACGTTTTTCTTATGGCCCCTGCAAAATGTTGGACAGGGCAGTTTACTAAAGTAGAGAAATACTGACAAAAATATCCAGTGTCTGTAGAGTTATCTACCAATGCCCCTTAGTGACCTGTTGTGCAATTAATGACCGTTATTGTATTTTGTGTCCTTGTGTATTTTGTATTATGTATTATGTCTGTACACCACTCATTTGTTCTAATGTTGCTCTATTCACATAAATTGTCTAAATGGGGTTTTTAAGTTTTGCAGTTTTACATTCCCATAATAAATTAAATGATCCCTGAATTGTTGATTGTTTCTTTGGATTTTTAGCTTCTTCACATTAAATGATTTATTACCTGTTTCACAATTCTTCCATAGAGCAATACATAAAGATTTAATCTTGAATGGCTGCTGCAACTTGGTGGGTTAAATGACCTCTGCAGCCATTATTTTCATCGTTTGTTTTGTCTGCAATGGAAAAATAGAATCAGAACTTATTTATACTATGTTAGGGCAGTGTTTTCCTACAAAATAACAAAGCCCTCATTAGTATATTTGTCGAGTGATTTTATCGGCCTGCTGTTAACAGCAGTATATCATCAATAGTTACAGTACATCAGCCTCCAGCAAATTGCTGTTCCACCTCTAGCTCTGCTGTCAACAAGCAAGTGCCAGGCTTCCTGGTCTGTGCATTATTTATGGGTCCCAGGGAAGAAGAAAAATGTAGATCTAAAAAATTAGCTTTATTTTCTACACATATTGAAAAAGAAACTTTAGACTCCCCCTACACACTCTTCGTATTTGTTTTTCTTTTGTAGATTTGGCTAAGGCTATTGAATTATTGAATTTGTTGTGTTTTTTATGTACAAAGTCAAAAGGTGTGTTCAAAGCCTCAAAGACTATGTAATCCCTAACAGTGCGGCTGTCTCATTGCATAGCAGAAACTATGCTGAACTGTAATGAAGCTTGCCTAATTATTCTTTAGACTGATCATGATTTATATGCAAATTGGCTTTTGTTCTGGTTTTGCTTTGCCTTTCTGTGCTTTGGACTCTTCCTGCAATTAAGTATCTGATTTAACAGCTACAGGTGGATTTACAATTATTTACCTCTATGTACTGGTATTCAAGGACTGGCTACAGACAGCAGACAGTCAGTTCAGTCCAAACAGCCATTTCCTAAGTTCTATACTGACCTCTGTAGACCTAAGATTTAGGGTGATATTGAAATGGGTGGTCACACCATTGAATTTCGCTGTTGTAATGGCTTGGCAATGACAACTTACTTATTTTTTATTTCCCACTGAAGAGGTACTAGAGGGCAATTTTTACATGTAGCAACCCTTAAATGATAGGCACCAGTAAGGAAGGAGGTTGTGGCTTTAGAACACGTCCAAAAATGTTTTGGTCTCTATTTTGCCCAAATAATAAATATTTGACTAAAGTGGCCAGATGGCCCTAAGCTAGTTTGGTTGGAAAGTATGGATCCTGGACTGATGGGGAGGAAAGAGAGTTTTGTTTACTGAAAGAGAATTGGAATTTTGGTGGATGAATGGTTTGGAGAATTGGAGTTTTGGTGGATGAATGGTTTGGAGAATTGGAATTTGGTGGATGTCATTAGATGGATGTCATTAGGAATTCACAAGTGCTTGGCATTGGAACTGTCAAAATGAGTGTAACCCTTTGTTAAAGTTTATTTACTGGTTTTTATGTCAGACAACAAACATTATTTGACCGAATAATTATTCATTATTACCGAGTTCTTCAGTCTGAGCTTAGGATGCAGATGACTGGCACACATGGGGTTATATCCCCTCTTGTGTGCCCTAATCCAACCCTCCCCCATTCTATTTGAGTTAAACAAAAAGCTCCTCTAAGCAGAAGATGGACCACGCCTATTGTATTATTTTTACCCCATCTAAAGGATACCCGAAAAAATGAAGCTGTTCATGTAGGACGAAGTGCTAGCATCACCATGGTAATATAAAGAGGAAAACACTCCATCCAAAAGTGATAAATCTTGACAGGTGTACAGTAAGCACAGCATTCTCACTGTATAGTTTTGTTCATCATGCCCTATTGCCACTGCAGTCCATCCAGGTTCTATGTGTCAGCTAAAAAGTGGCAGCATTTGTCACCTTAGAATATATGTGCTTTAAATGCCTGTTACCCTCCTGGCTGCTTCTAATGAAAACCTGAATTATTATTCATTATAGCTACCAATCAGAATAAAACCTGCCTATAACACTTAAATTGGATTGGTTGTGCGAGAAACAGGATGGCATTACATACATATTTTAAGCATACTTTAAGTGTGCTTTTATTGTGTATGAGACGTGGAGTATGTATGAGCCATTTCTGGTTGGAAAATATTTTAAAGGTACCACTACTATCATTTTTTCCATTCTCTAGTCCTTCTGCAAAAATTGATTGACTATATTTACTATTTTTCCCACCTTCTAATTCCCACCTTCTAAAAATCTCTCCTGGAGCCTTTATCAAATATAAAATATATATTTAAAATATGTAAAAATGTTAGATTTATTGCTAATTTGCATGATTTTTTGCATGTGTTGCATTATGCAACTCTGCATGTATTAATCGCCATGTGCTTAAACTAAAAGGACAGATATGGTACTGTCACAATATCATTATTAAAAGTGATTGGTGGATTGCAAGAAGAAAAGCTGTAGGGAAACTGTGGGTCACTTAATGTATTCCTAGAAAATCTGTCTGTATATCAAAGACACAACCAAAATAAATTTATTTTTTCTATGTAATTCAAGGTTTGGAAAAACTCAAATCATTAATTATAAAAAATATTTGTATTCATTTTCTATGTACAGGTAGTCCCCAAATTAAAGACATCTGACATACAGACGACTCCTAGATACGAACTGGGCTTCCCTGCTCCCCCGTGTGCAGGACGAAGGCTGGATGGGGGGAGGGGGCGGTTTGCATGACTTGCAGAAGAAATTTTTTGCTAACAACAGCAGAGGTTTTGTGAATGGTCTTAAGAACTGAACTCTTCTGCTACATCTTGTAACTCTTTAATGACCAAGACAAACTCTGCAGTTGTTTTTGCATATAAAAGCACAGTCTGCTCCAGAAGTTAATGAATGTCTAGGCTCCATAAAGTTTTTTTTTTTTTTGCTTTGTTTATGATTAGCTCACAGGATTTTATACAGTAAACATATACCTGTTTCGACTTCCATACAAATTCAACTTAAGAACAAACCTACAGGCCCTATTTCGTATGTAACCCAGGGGACTACCTGAATAGTGCAAATTGAACTGATTATTTTACATTTTATGTTTCCATGCTCCTATCACACTATAGGTATTATTAAGCCCTAGTGGAATCTAAACACAAGACCTCAAGTTGCGAGGCAAACCACACAGCTAACCTGCTAAATAATTTTTGACGTAAAGGAAAATTTCATGATAGCTCTAATAATAGTTGATTGCTATCTGTGAACATATTGTATTTGATTGTACACTTGAACAGAAAATCGATATTTTCTCTCCATTTAGCCAATCCTCTAGTGCTTTTGCCTCCTTTACTTGACTATAGTGTGTTCTTCCAAACTTTTTTACATTCTGGCGGTTGTCAATCCACAGGTCCCAATGAACTAATTTTATCATGCCGGAACACAAACTGTTCATTCTTGTTAAGGAAAATAAAAGCGGTATCCTGGTAAAGGAGCTGAATAAACAGGCAGTAATGGATTTTTGTGTTCCAGCCATTTTCGCATGTGGAACTCACTGGGGTGAGCAACTTATTCATTCACTAGAGATGAACAACAACATGGAGATGAAGACTATCTCTTCACTAATGTTCAACAACCATAATGATAACACACCTATTTGTTCATTTCCTGATGAGCAAATTTGTTTGAAAACAAAATGAATTGGTGGATCTGTAGGTATCCAATTGTAACTTTGGGAGAATGAAAAAGTTATAAAACAGCAATTCCATTAATTTATTTATTCCTGTTAGAAATAAACAAAATCACCATACCAGGAATGTAGCCTATCCACAGACCACAGTGCAAAACTATAAATGCAGCCTAGCCCTTCTCTAAAGACCAATAACATCATTATAAATGCTACCTATTGTAACTATAGAGGTACTTCACTGAGAAAGTGGTGTATCCCTTCATTTATAAACATGAAGGCAATGTGCCCTATTTATTATAAATCAGGATAGGCCATATTTGTCTCTTGTAATTTGATGGTATAACTATTATTATTATTATTTTTTTTTTAGCTTAAATTATATTAAGTCAATATTTAAATCTAACAACAAGCTCATCCTTGTCTACTTCTGCAGAAACTCACTGGGGTGACCTCTTCATACGTTCTCATTATACAGTGTATTTTTTACTCTTCCATTATGTTAATCCATACAAAGTTAACCACTGTAGTGACATGAGATATTCCTGGCACAAATGTCGGAAGCACTTTATTTAATTAAATGGCGTATTCTGCAGAACAGTGCTAAAGGTTGCATTTTAAATCTTTATCTGAAAAATAGACTGCAAAGGGACTAAAGCACAATTGTTACTGTTAAAGCATTAACTTAGCAATGTTCTACATGGAAATTAGAAGATTCCTGTAACAAAGTTTAAGAACCGCAAAGTATTAGTCAAGTAGAAAGAATGAGAGGGTTAAAGCTACACTCTAGCCAGAAATAGAAGTTTGGTGTTAAAACTCGAGGTATTTTATTTAAAGTTGTTTATTTAAATATATTAAATATTTTTCCCAGAACTATAAAGCAAAAGTCTATTTATTCTCTAAGTGATCCCAAATATCAAAAAACAAGAAGAGAGGGAATGGTGGTGGAGTGTGATTGGTGTTAGAGTAGTGTAAGAGGTTCAGAGCCGACAGAAATGTGATCATAGCTGTAGAAAATAAGTTAGTGACTTTTTTGGAATAGAGCTGCACCCCACAAACACTCTGCAGTCCTTATCAGGGCGAAAAGAAGTTAGACATATTAAACCCACTTCCTTGACGACCAAGGTGTCATGGACCCACTGGGTTGCCCCTCACCTATACTTTATGGAGAACATAACACGTCACAAGACAGCCGAAGTGTATGCCATGCTATATATATAGTTTTTATTTGTGCATCTGTATTTACTATATTATAATTTACTATTGCATGTACATTTAATAGATTCTAATTTACTGTGTGTATAGTTCTAGATACTAGTGTACTATTAATTTTTAAATATATTGGGTGCTGAGACCATCAGCAAGGAGCTCCGGGTTGGGGGGAATAAATATGTGCTTTAATATTGATGACCCACCCATGTCCTACCTGGCATTCACTTTTTGCAATTGGCTGTCCTGATTAATAAATCAGCTTGCTGTCACCAGCATATTTAATTTAGGAGTTTCCTAGACCTGAGTATGGCGAACATATCTGCATTACTTATTGCAGTTATCAGTGAGGAGGGTTGAAGGAGTCATGTAAAGAGATTACAACTGAAGCAATATAAAGAGTGTGCTAAATGTGTGTGCTAAATCTAAATCTAAAGTATATATATATTTCACATGAATATATGTTTTAAATAACCTCATTGCGGTCAAGTGGAAATATAGTCATGAAATTCTCATTTTCATTTATCTACACCATAACAATTCACAAACCTCTTTTGCTTACCGTTGCGCTATATAACCCTTACAGTCCCTTTGAACTGAGCTTTAATGAAATTAGTTTTGTACGGATTCTGCGAGACCTCAACATAATTGGCTTGACCCTATTTGGGCAGAAGAATTTTCTATACATGCATAGTTGCAGTATAGCAGTCACTTGGCATTTCTAGAGAGTCCCCCTTTGCCTGTCAAGCAAGTAACAACTAACATCACTGATTGTTTTACACTGGCTGTAAGTGGGCATTATTCACACTGCAAACATCAGAATTAGGCTTCCATGGAGCAGGCTGTTATTTATTCACAGTTATTCACCCACTGCTTGCTAAATTAACAATTTTCCTAACAATGGAACCTTACTCTTTTGGCCACCAATGTACAGTAAGAAGACATATTCCTGACCGCCATAGTAGGAAACCATTTTCCTAGTGGTCATTAAAATAAAGTGGGCACATCTCTACAACAATCCAATCCAACAATTCACCACCCCATTAATATTTCTAGGAACAATATCATTTTACAATAAAAGCTGCTCCAATCATTACTACTCTACATGTGCTACAGGTTCTAAGGATGGAAGAAGAGTTGAATTTGTATGTAAGTCATAACAGGTACATTATTTTAATAAATGCAATTAGGACAGATGTTTGTCTCTCAGCAAATTTCTAGGCAGCGTGATATCAGTTAATGTATAAAATCCTCACTGTGAGTTAATCACAAATGAAGCCAAAAAAAAAAAAAGCCAAAAAAAAATCTTTATGGAGCCTAGACCTAAATAAATACAGCCCAGTGACCGTGGGAACCTGCCGTCACAGCTGATTGGTGGCACGACTGTTCTGTAAGCGAGAAAGGACCGATTCGCCACGAGATTCAAATTAAAAACTTTGCTTGCTCATCCCTAATGCCGATGAAGGAACGAAGAGAGGTGAGTTTAGTTAGAAAATTGTGAGCAGGCAGGTAAGTATGTTTTATTCCAGATGAGATAATGACTGTGCTACTACTACTAGCTTCACCAGCCTCCCTATACCTGTGAAGTCCACCTTTCTTGGTATTACCTGCACAGACACTGAAGTTTTGCACAGCTGAAAGGGATTGTGCTGCAGACAATTACCAGGTTGTTTTCTGGAATAAATCTTGTCCTGCTATTGGCTGCCAACATTATATAAATTTCTCTACTTCCAAGCTCAGGTTGCTGAATCCACAGCCTGGTATCTGCTACTCTGGATTTTAACCCTAACATTTCCTGTAATTGTTACTGCTCTGACATGCCTTGCTGTGTTCTTGCCTAATAGCCATTTATACCCACCTCATCTCTGTCCCCCTGCTGGGGAGAGCCTAGGGGCCACAACGCTGTGACCTCCTTACAGCAAAGTAATCAGGTGGCCATTAGAGTCACTCCATGCGGGGTACACTGGTGAAGACCAGGATCCACTTAGATTACATGCTTCAGGTAATCCCGTGTCACCTGCCAGGGGGTGTCCTGTAACAATCTGTCCTTTCTGCAATAAAGAACCTGGCTTCCCACAATTTTTCAGTATATAACTTTAGTTTTGATTTTATTTTTACCTTTTTGACCCAATCCTAAACTGATTTCTGAATGGGAAATCTCATTATTTACATTGTCACTCTGTCATTGGTATTACAATCAGTTGGTGCATGTACTGTGCTCTATTGAAGAAAGCTGCAGTTTTGGCATTCAGTTTGAAGTAATTAATCTAAAATCCCTTTTGCAAGGAATACCTGACTTACATTTATGGGGCCTTCTGTAAGCCAACAGTGTACAGAACGCTTTAAGGTTGTTATATTGCATTGAATTATTTGAAAGTTTTTAGATAACAGTTGCTTGTGTATTAGCAGTATATATTATTTTTTTATAGTATTAAGACTGTATATGTAATATTTACTTTTATATGTTATAATTGGTATTTAAAAGCAGAATGTTCCTTCAACTCTTTACAGCTTTTTTCTGTTTTTCTATTTCAGTCTACCTTTGTTCTAAGCTATGCTTTTCTCATATTTCACACCTTTATCCTTTTCACTGTTCTATTTTAACTTGGTTAAACTTGGTTTTCCTTTCCATTTCAAACTTTTCTAAATAGGTCGAAATGAGAAGAAGAATAGCAAAACTAAATGCCGTTTTCCCGTGATCTTCAAGTAAGCCCCGTGATATCTTTCATGTATCTTTGTTAAACATGTAACTATAGCTGTTCAGCATTGAAGCAGAAAATTACACCCAGCAGTTGCGGCCTGCTAAAGACGATGTTTACAAGTACATTTTGTACACAAGTCTATTCGTAATATAGATACTAATCTAGAGGCATTGTGTCCTATAATTTTGCACTGTCAGCGGTGGCTGTTCTTTGTTTAAGCACAAATGTCAGATAAAGTGTTGTATAAAATGTTCTACAGCATGAAAGATGATTAGAGAGAAAGTGTCATTTAGAATTTCAACTAGATGGTACACAAAGCTCTGAATGTGCTTCTCTCAGCAAGTCCTTGTGCATTTAGATTTAATGGTCTCCACTTCTCCTGCTTGGCTATTATTTGATTACTGTCTAATCTAGCGATGATAGGTTCGAAGGAAAAACTAAAATTCCTTCATGTTCCCTAAGTTGGCCACACAAATATATCTGGTCATGGAGAGTTACTAAGGCTGTGCAAGCGAATTCCTATTTTCAAAATATTTTTAGAAGTTCATTAGTTGCAAGTTTTATTAATTGATTGTGAACAAGAATGTCCATACATTGGTTTCCCCTATATAAAGTTACCACAATACCACAATGGTTGCACCAGCATTCATTTCCCAGACCTGTTACATTAAAGTGTGTGGACCCTAATTTTGGATTTGATGCTTTGTGAAAATAAAAATCAGACTTAAAGAGAACTTTACTTGTTGGTGGGGTGAGCTTCAACTATAAACAGCAAGTAAAAGCAGAATGTATGTCGATCATGGCACAGAAGTACCTGTGTACAGCTGCAGTGAAGACAAGTCCTGGACTTGTCATTGCCATGTTTGCCACCAAGTCCACATTGAAGCTTTCCAATCAATGGATGGTGATTAAGGGTGTAGCTCCTTTGCATGTGATGGAATGACATGGTGCCTGGCAGCTCGCTCTGCATGCAGCACAGCTACACATAAAGCTACACTACACAGTGCATGAGCCATGAATTCAAGAGCTAAAACAAAGAACTACCAGGAATCAGCACTTTAGTTGTAATATTTCTTTTGTCTATTAGCACTACCTCCTAACTACCTCCCCTTTAAAGTAGAACTGCTTTATGTGTAAGCATAATAAAATGCAACATTTATCAAAATGTTCATAGTATTAAATAACATGGTTCAAATGTGGTATCCAAAAATATCAAAATATAGGACTTTCACAGCAGTTAAATCTTAAAAAATTATTACATTTTATTTACATCATTTTAAAAGTAGTTCATACATGCCTCTCCCCATATAGCAATTCAGGGGAATACATTGTACACATTACATATGTAGGGATCATCCAATGGGTTTCGCAGACAAGGTCCGCTTCCTCAGGGATGTAATTAGTACAAGCAAAAAGATGTATCAGAACAAAAGGCTATTCAACTACAAGTGCACTTTGTCACCTGGTATAGAGGCAGGTATAAAGAAGGGCTAAAACCACAACAACAGAGATAGCGGTATCCCAAATTAATCATCCACCATAATATTCAATTTGTAGTGTTTGTCCCTTGAGGTTTTCAAAAACTTTCCATTCAAGCATCTATTGGGCCATAATAGATTGTTGTTTTAAAACAATGTATGTAGTTCAAGAAACAGGGAGACCCCCATCATCTGTGATGCATCACGTGCATAGCCTTTTGTGCTGATACATCTTTTTGCTTGTACTAATTACACCCCTGAGGAAGCGGACCTTGTCTGCAAAACACGTTGGATGATCCCTACATATGTAATGTGTACAATGTGTTCAGCCTATGTATGTTATGTTATTTAACTTCCCCTGAATTGCTATATGGGGAGAGACATGTATAAACTTCTTTTAAAATAATGTAAATAAAATGTAATATTTTAAAGGATTTAACTGCTGTGAAAGTCTCATATTTTGATATTTTTGGATACCATATTTGAACCCTTTTAGGGATGGTGGCAGTTTTAAGTAAAATTAAAATTGGGGTAAATAATACATAGATTAAATAAAATGGTGCAAATGCTGCTTACTTGCAAATATCTATCTGCCCTTTTTTCACCCAAAAAGAACATCTATATCTAAGAAAATGTAATATTATACCTTACCAGCCCATAGATGTGGTGGCTGCATTGGTTTTCTGTTTTTCTGGCTGATAATTTTCCTAGTTAGTACACAAATGCATGCTAATCCAAATTTAGGGACCCTGTAAATTAAACCAAAAGCCTAAGTAGTGTTATCTTCCCCATAAGCCATCTTTAAACTTTTCCTAATACTACTACTAATACTAAATACTACTTATTCCTTTACCCCAGGAAAGCAGCCAAGAGTGACAATAATGACTTCTTCCATAAGTACAGTGGAGTGAGTGTAAACATCCAAGGACAGTAAGTCCATCATTCAAAGGATTGCCTGTGACAGTGAAGGAAGAAATACTGAGAATAAAAATCTAAGGACTGGGAGGCTGCAAAATCTTACTTTTTGGGCCAAATTTAGTAAAGCTCTCCAAGGCTGGAGAAGATAAAATGTAATCAGTGAACCTGGGCGATCCAGCAAACCTGGAATGGATTTCTTAAAGTCTTTTGCTATTTGTAAGCAAATGTTTTCAGTCCTGGACCAGATCCAATCCAGGTTTTTGTGGATCTACCAGGTTCACTGAAAAAAGTATATATATGTATATTTAAATGTTAATAATAGGCAACTTTTGTTACACTATCTGATCAGCTTTCCATGAAAATCTTTATTTAGACTTCTCCTGTTGTAGGGTGACAATTATCCCCCCTGTGTTGCTGGTTGTGTGAAATGGTTTGCATTTGATGCATGTAGATAGAAAGGGTCGGATTTATTAAGGTTCAGCAAAACTGGAGAATATAGACGATTATGGATTTCTGCAGAACCAGAGGGTCTGTGCCTCCTTCAGTGCCACCCACCTTATACTCCTCTACTGCCAGCACCAGCTCATCTAAAGGCATCACCTCCTCAGCTCACTTCCTGGTCCAGGTCATGTGACTCCCAGGTGCTCCACTACCTCAGAGGACTAGAGTGTACTGCAGATGCGCTCCCCCTGCTGGTGGAGTTGTGAACACCACCAACCTCTCATCTCCAGGACCCCCTCTGGTGGTAGGTTAGGATGAAGCAGGCCACATGGCTTCCATCCATCACATGATCTGCCCTTAAAAAAAGTGAGTAGCAACAGGAAGTTGCCTGGACAAGGAGTTCCATTGGCTCTGCTTCCAGGTTCTCTTGTTCCTGATTCTTTGTATATCGACCCCGGTTTGACTTTGACTACTCCTTATCGCTGCCCGCCCTGACCTCTGGTTTGTCTTACTACTCTTTGTCCCTTGTTCTGGTACCATATCTTGTTTCTGCCTCTCAGCAATCACCTGCCTAAGCATGCACGGGGGCCGCAACTTGCCAGCACCTCTAAAGGCCCTGGGGAAGCTTGGCAGCTGCTTAGACTCTGCTCCCTGTGCACACCTCTGACAACTGAGCTGGTGACACAGAGGGTCTACCATCCTGCCTTGCAGAACCGTGACAATTGGTTCATGGAACCTGGGTGATCCAGCAAACCCATTGAAAACATTTGCCAATACATTCCCCAATTGCAGACCTTGGTGTGAAACTTGAGAGATCTTCACAGAACAATCCTAAACTGTAGGAGAACCTGGTCACATGACTTTCACGTGACTTTTTCTTTTACTATCTTACATGTAAGTTAGCAGCATTTCTATTCAGTGAACAGCGCCGGAGGATTTCTGTCAATGACAGTATCTAGTAGAGGGTTACTACCCACCTTTTGTAGTCAGCTAGGTTCCATGAGACTTGGTAAGGCCAGGTGAGGGGGTACACACTTAATGCCCCTCATTTTCTAGCCAGTAAGGATCCAGAGGGCCTAGTAAAGCTAGAAAAGGGGGGGGGGGGTATACACTATCGGCCTTCTTCTTTTTTCTGGCTGCTTTGAAGCTACAACTGTGTCCCCAGCCCAGTGCAATACAAATTTATGAAAAAAAGTGTTGCCTAATCATATATATAATGCAGGGGGAGCTGCAAGCACCTATTGTCCTAATCTTGTGTCCAGGTGCAATCACTGCATTAGAAGAATAAAGGGGGATGCTGAATGCATATTCAATGCAGTTAAGATTTATTATGAGCAGCACTCTGGCCCTTGCAGTGCTGGGTCCCAGGTTTGAATCTTGACCAGGTCACTATCTGCATGGAGTTTGCAGGTTCTCTCCGTGTTTGCGTGGGTTTTCTCAGGGTACTCCGATTTCCTTCCACATTCCAAAAACACGCAGTTAGGTTAATTGACTTTTTCCTATATTTGATATTAGACTGTAGTAATGACATATGACCATGGTAGGGACATTAGAGTGTGAGCCCTTTTGAGGGACAGTTAGTGACATAACTATGGACTTTGTACAGCGCTGCGTTATATGTCGGCACTATAAAAATACTAACCTGTGGTGCAAAAAATTAAATCAGCCAACAATGGTTTTGGGCACCCTTGTCCTTTCCCAAAAAAGGTAGCACCATTTATACTTCCTGGAAAATGAATTACATCATGGTATCTAAGTTATGATAAACAACTTGTAATCACTGTATCCATCATGTGTTACATAGTTACTTGGATTCAAATATAAAGACGATATACAGCTTATGTTATGTTAATTTCACTTTAATAAGCTAAAATAATCAAATGCACCTTTTATTTAGGTAATTGGGGTGTCTGCACACACAATACAATGCTGTTCTCTTTTATACACCTTCTATGCTTTCTAAAAAGTCTGCAAGTTCATTGTCCTAAAAAAGACTCCTTAACAACACTGACATCTAGTGGCTGATTTGAGTGATGACACCTAGCAGCTAAAACATTTTATTTCCAAATTCTTTCTTAACACAAAACATAACTGTTACTTAAAAGATCAATTCTTCATAAATCCACATTCTGTTAGATAGGATAGATACTAGTTTACCTACTTTAGTTTCATTTAGACTTGTGACTCCCTAACTTTTTGCATACACTGCATCATAATTCTGAAATATAAATGTCAAAATGGTATTTCCAATAGCCCTAACCATTAAAAACTGTAGCAATATTTATTTAATGTGATTCTGCTATACCAAGGTCAAAATGTAATACATACACAAATATTTTTTTTCTTTATATATATTTTAATGCACATTGATTTTGTGCCCTAAACAATAGTAAACAGCAATGTATTCCCTTTTTGTTTAAATCATGAATTGTACATGGTGTTAGGCTTAATGCCATCCTTTGACAATACATTCTTGTGCTAGTAAATACTCATAATGTTTGTGTGTGCATTTAGTATTTTAATAATCTTTTTAATATTAGCATGAAGTATGTTATTTTATCTAAACAATAAACATCAAAGAATAACATGTATTATTGTTTATCTAGTTATTGGCTATTATATCATTAGTACAGTATACATGCAAGAGATATTAATAAAATAACTGGTAACAACATTTTATAAGCTTTTCTTTATCTGTGGGTACATGGTTTATACAAAACAGGGGAGCAAAAATAAATACTTGAATAAACTGTATATTAAATGATAAAAATCGAAAATGTGGGATTATATATGAATCCCAACTAAACCCAAAATCAAGGCAAATTTTTTAAAACAATCAAGTTGATTTGTGCAAATTTTATGAATTCTTAAAAACTTTTCAAATTCAAAACCCTATTGTGTGCCAGTGCTTGCCTGTATTTATGCCCCTTTACACACAGCCCTGGCGTCCCTTGCCTTTAAGTTTCCTGTTAACAGATCAAACTTGTACACCATCTACTTCATATGACTACAAGTCTTGCCTCCTCATGAAGATATATGTTGTTAATTCAAGAATGCTGATACAAGCAATCTGGCCCTATTCTTCCTTTGGGTGACCCTCTTACTGGCTGAATTCAGAAATTAGAGGAAATGGCTGTAATGCAGTGTACAAACACATCTGGCCCAAGAGATAGATATATTGTTCATCATATTTCTTCTATACAGTGTTTGAATTTGTGTATTTTTATTAATTTAATAGGGTTTCTATTAGCACTTACCTTGTTCAGTTTTGCATTTATTGAGCTTTAAGGTCCTATACAGTTAACACTATCTTCTACATCTCTTGCCTGGACTACTGCAACATCCTCTTTTCTTTTATTCCATTTATGATCCTCTCTTCTCTACAATTCATGATGAATGCTGCAGCCAGACTTATTCATCCTTCCCACCACTACACATCTGCTGTCTCCCTTTGCAATTCTCCACACTGGTTTCCATTTCACTTTCAAAAATTAAATTCAAGCTCCTGTACTTTGCCTTCAATTCCCTCCACAGTTCTTGCCCCACTTACATTTCTGACCTGATAGAAAAATACTCACCTATCCGCTCTCTTCCCTCCTCCAATGACCTTTAATGACTTCCTCACTCATAACCTCATCAATTGCACAACTTCAAGACTCTCTAAAAAACCTTTTTCCACTTCCTATTTGGCTTGCTCCTACTTTCCCCACATTTAAAAGAGCCTTTAAAATCTATCTTTTTGAACTTGCCTACCCATCTTCCTCTTAAACCCTCACTACTCACCCACCAATCCATACCCCCTCCTATTGTGTGCTATTTCCTGACACCTCTTAGATTGTAAGCTCCTTTGAATAGGGTCCTTTATCATTGTTTGCATCTGTCTGTCAATTGCAATATTATTTGTACAATGCTGCTTTGTATGTTGGCACTGTATACATAGGGTATATTATTAATTTATTTTTCATATAATAATGCCAGTATTTTATGCAGTGTCATATACAAAAGTTATATTTCTAACATTAGAACATATTTAATATCATATAACTATTGCAGATTTTCTTCTTCTTCTCTCCAAAAAATCTTTCCTAAAACATTTTTTCACACCTGTTTTTCACCTGCGTTATAGTCAGTATTCAGCTCCTCATTCCATTGCTCTTGTAAAATAGTCCGACTGTTCCAATTTGAAATTTAGAATTCTGTGACACAATCCTTTATCTCACAATGAATAGTAACAATATTATCTCCAGCAGCTGTGTTTGCTTTTATTTCCTGGAATTCATCATCTTCATTTATCATGGAATTTAGGTAGCAAAATGAATTTACTCAGCCCCCTGTATTCTCTCTACAATATACTTCCCTCATTATTTATCTAATTAACAAAATTCACTTTTAGTCCACATTTTTCCAATACCTATTGAGAAATAATTTTTTGGCTGCCTATATTATTGAAGTCATTTCAGCAATTATAGAAGTTTAGTAATATACCTAACATTAATGCTACATGTGCATGTAATGCATTGTGTCAAGGCAGATGTGGATTGTCCAAAAAATATTAGTATGTTAAAAAAAAAAACCTTTCATCTAACATTTGCAGCAAATCTACACCTTTGGCTTTCAACAATCCTCTGAATATAGCTACTGGGTTGTCTGAACTCAAACCAATAGATATATATTGCAAACATTCCTAAATTCTTACATAGAAAGGTAGGTATATTTATGGGACTTTAAAGGCAGTTCAATACATATCACAAAATGGGCTCAAAAAATGGGCTCCTTCTGTACACTGTCTGTTCGTCCCTTCTCCTCTTTCCCTTGCCTTGTTCATTTATCTTTGTTATTGGTTTTGTGTGCCGCACCTTGTTTGATTGGTCCCGGCTCCCTGCTTAATTGGTCTCTGACCCTGAATGCACATCATGCCTGCTGCATCATCAGACCCGCTCCCGGAAGCCAGCATTCGGCTCCCCGGTCTAGGCATTACTTCTTGTAGTGCCATACACACGTGGGATGCCGATTAGCGGGTCCCATGACACCCTGGCATTATGTTTGCATTTAAGGGGGATAGTGAGTCTTTACCTCCCTGTGGGACCCTGTTAGTTCCATCTGCTGCAGCTGAGGAACAGATTCTCATTTTGGACCTTTGTTTCACCCAATGATTAGACGTGTCTCTGTACACACTTTTCTTTGGATTGTGACATATGTGGGGGATTGGTCCCTATGTTTATGCTGATCTATAATCTACACAGATCAGTTCATACAAGTTGTGCACTTTTAGTATATTTATATTGGTTTTAATATATCTGAACCTTCTATACATCTATGTGCACTTTTACATATATGTGTGTACATTTACACTGTACTTACATTGGTCCTAATGCTGTTACCTGAACTTTTACAGCTGCTGATTATTACTGAGTACCCAATAAGATTATACCTGACACAGAAAAACAAAATGTATATTTAGTGGATCCATTGGTTCCAGTTTGAGCGTCTCTCTCCCTTGCCGCTGGAGGGGGTCCTCCTGTTCCTCATGACTGCATCCCATGCCAGGCTTAGTCACACTCGATACTATATACTGTAGTTTTACACCTTTGGTAAGTACTTATGGATTATATATTGTATTGCTTGTAAATGGGAAAATTGGGGTTATAAGAGTATTAATTATCCTACTTGTTTATATTATAGTGCATTCCATCTATTGAGGTCGTGTATAATCCCTGATGAAGCGGAATATTTCTGCGAAATGCATTGGATTATGAGAAACTATTACAACATCTCAATGATGTACACAATTTTTTGGTGCTATGTACTGAGAACTTTATGGAATTTCCATCCTTTTTTTATATTTGAGCCCATTTTGTGACATGTATTGAACTGCCTTTAAAGTCCCATAAATATACCTACCTTTCTATATTTAAACTTCCTCTGAAGAAGCCTGGATGTCCGCATCAGTAAATAATATGCCATCCCACTACTCTCTATTGGAATAATATGGTAACAGCTTGCACATCAAACTGTCTGTGAATCAAACCCCTACTCACTAATGGGGTTAAATCAACATTTGGCTCATATATCAAGTGTATTCATTGCATATACTGTATGGATCAAACATTTGTTTTTAACCCATGTTTATAACAAAACTTGGTTGTAAGATTGCCATTTAAAACCATACTTTTCTTTTTTCCTGAAAATCTTGCAGATTTTGCAGAGAAAGCATAAAGATTTTTGACATATCTAATGTCCTAGGGACTTAGGGGATGGCAAACCTTATCAATTAGGGAGTAAAATACCAAGGCAATTCTACATATTTAGTAAAGGTCAAAAATATATGTGTGCTTAACCCAGTTTGAGTCAAACACGAAAACATGTTTCTGTAGCAGCAAAAATATGTTTTCTTTTTGTGTTCTTAAACAGTCAATTAAGTTATTCCACACAAAAACATGGAGCTTCCTCACATTCATTTCCCAAAAAAAACATGTAAGGGTTTGTATGGAACCTGGAAATCCCCATTACTAAGAGAGGGACAAGACCAGGGCCTGATTTGTACTTATTTTCCCCCTAGGCCGGCTACCTTGTGCTGCCCCTTTCCTCTGAACTGCCTTGAAAGACTGGAGGTGATGTTATGGTGCGGTTACTGCTTCTTCATGCCTTGGAGGGCCCTACATGTAGCTTCCCGCTGTGGCAGCTACATAGTGAATGAATGAGGGTTACAGTGAACTGTTCAGTATCTCAGACAATCAACCACTCTCATATGTGCAAGTGACGGAGCCTGGAGACACACAGGATTGCTGGATCCCGAGACAAGTCTAAGGTTTGGGGGGGGGGGGGATGGAAAGAGACAAGAAAGAAAGAGGGGAAGAATAAGAGAGAATGAAAACAAGAGAGGCAGAGAAAGTGTGAAAAGAGGGGCAAAGAAAGAGAGGTGCTCAGCTCACTCACCAATAATAATCTGTAGACAACTAACTAGAGGACTCCCTGTGTCAACAATCTTCCAGCTGTTCCATTCCGGTAGGTACACCAGCTCCCAACTGATAGCCACATCAAGCATCCTGTACCTGCCAAAATAGTACAGGTGGAAGGCCCAAGTGCACCCTCAAATGGCCATTTGGCCCTGGGCCATGGCCTGGCATATTCAAAAATCTGTCCCTGAAGGAAAAATTTGTAATAGTACATTAGTACTCCTTACTCATTTCCACAAACAATTACATGTATATTAACACAGTACTAACACACAATAGAAAGACATTTTTATTGGTATAAAAACACACATACTTACAGGTTTAAATATTTATATATATATATATATATATATATATATATATATATATATATATAAACACACGAAACAAAAAAATGCCATATACAAACATGATATTAAATGTTCACTATTTTTATTGCCCCTGACACTTAGCTGTTGCAGGTAAATCACCACTTGAAGAGTCCAACATTACAGCTTGTTAGTTTTTTTTCAATGCTTCCTTTGCCAGCCCTTCCATTCCAGGACACAGTAATGACATGAAGCCAGCAAAAGAAACCCCATTGCAAAGACTGAAAGTCAGATTTAGGAAATTCTTCAAACACCAGTTTTTGTGCAACAATGGACAGCAGGGGCAAAAGGGGACATGAGTAATAAAAGAACAGGGGGGCATGAACTTTTCCATTTTGATTTTAGCATTTGGGTCACTTTTAATCCAGCAGCAGAACACTTGAATAAAAGAAATAATAGTAAGATGTGCACATAACCATTTCTTAAACAAATTTGAAAGTCAACAACAAAAGTTTCTTATTCAGATGATCTTGTGATCAAGTGGACTGAACAAGTTTCTATGTATAGATAGATGAGAACAGACCAAGGACTGAGGGTGGGTGCTCTTTAATGAAGGACAGACAATGACGGTGCACACAGCAAAATTAAAATTAAGGGGCTGCAGCTGAGTTTATGGCAGGATGCTGCGGCTCACCTCTAGTCTAAAGTTGATCTAAAATACCATACAAATCCTGTCAAATTGGAGAATAACCAGAACAATACAAACTTCGACATTTTCATGCAAAGTGTGGAGTAACAATTAACAGCAACACAATAATTGTGTAAAACATAGCAGACAGATTAGGTTAATGACCTTAACACCTACCCGTAAGTATGTAATAATATGTGATGTGGGAGTGAGGTTGCAGAAAGAGCTGAAGAGGTTTCATGTTAAAATTCCTTCTCCAACACTACACAACACCTTTTTTTATTTTTTTCTCATTAGTTTGTCACAGCTGTCAATTAGAAGAACTGCATTGATATACTTATCCCCTACCCTAAAGCTGCACTCCAGCTAAACAGCTAAATGCACAATTATATTATGTACTGTGTGCATGTACTGTCTTGCCTGGTAAATGATTTATTGTTTCCTCCAAACATTTTCTTCTTTTTGTAAGAATTTATATTAAACAAAAACTGTTTTAAATATCAGCCGGACCCATGATCTCCTACAGAGACTCCCTGTACACATGCTGCACATGCACTGGACTGTTTCACCTTTACATTTAACGGTGCAGCACATTCAGCACTGACCAAGAACAAAGCTATGTACAGACATTGGACAAAAGTCGTTTTAAACAGTCAACAACAACTGAACAGAGCATACATGCAGTAATACTACTATTATTTGTAGACCATGACAAATGACTGTACAGGTGATTGGTAAGAGATTGGGCCATGACTACATCTTCATTGGGTAGTGACTTTCTTTCCACGTACACCCTATCATTACTTAACTATACACACACTAGATAGAATCTTAGCTCGTCGTTATAGTCAAACACAAGTTTCACGAACGATCATAGAGCAATGAGTCAGGCACCTTTCAAACATTTATTCAACATATGTATGAGGCCTATCAGTGAGTCCAAAAGTTGAATAGATTGGTTTTGGTACAGGAGGTACAAACAAGTTGATTGGGAAGTAAAGATAAGCAAATTTATTTCACATGTACCCAGGTTGTATTGTGTGCTGGCACATTGAATTGCTGCAAGCCTGCTACAGTAATCCCCTACAGCAAGCGCACAGTACAGAGAGTTGTATTAGCTGAAGCACTCATTGGAGGCCTATTGAAGAAGCAGAATTTGAAAAACAAAAAAACTTTTATCTGACGATCAACATTTTAGTGGGGCCCAGTCCAATGGTATTATATTAAATATTTTGATTTGTTTTTTAAAAATGTAACATACTTCACCAATAAAAAAAAAAATAAATTCAAGATAAACTAAGTTTTGCCCTTAAATAGGGCTTTAGGATTGTGTCGATTGAGCAGTTTACAAAAGCTTGAAAAGCTTCTGAGTTCATTTAGAAGTCATTGATTGGAACAATATATAACAAACATGTTTAATCCTTAAACCACAATAAAACAGTTCAGACAGCATTAGCGATTCTGGATATTTTTTATTGCTAGCTAAAAATGTCCTCATTGACCTCTCTGGTACTAGGAAGCTCTTTGGATTTCATACTAACCAACAGATATCACCTAATAAAACAGATCTTTCTGCAAATGTAAAAGAGACCAGATTGTCAGTCCAGAATCTGACAGATTTGTTCAGATATTACAAATAGAAAAATAGGATATATAATATATCTAGATAGAAGCTTAACGATGTGACGAGTTGTACAATTTCAAGATGATGCCAGAGATATTTCAAAAGAAAATAAATGGTTGAACAGGACAGTAGTAAAGAAAAAGGGAGAGATATTTAAAAGACAGAAAGCAATGGTGTTCAGGGACCCTGGCAGCCTTGGCAGAAGTACAAAACTGTCACCTTCCTGGTGTGGAATGATGATCAGCACATCTTGACAAGAAATGACACATATGCCCTGGATAGTAATAGTGTAGATTTGTACTGCTGCTTGCCTTTTTGAAATGAACATCTGTGCCAGACAGGTGACTAGCAGGAGCTTCGCTCTACAATAAAGTGCCCAAAGCACTGAAATGACAGGCTTATCCTACTCAACCCAGGGAGTTATTTATTAATTTATTTTCAGGAACTTCAATCACTCCCCTCAGCCATCAATTAGCATTTGACCTGTCCTAAAAGTTTGAACCTGGTTGGTGACTCTGGGCACAGAAACATCAATTCCTAATAAGTTTTTATGTAGCATCTTTTAGTTTTACTTTCAAAAGGTTTCATATGCCAAATAGGTGAAAAGAGATCTTGCCATATCTGCATGGAGTGGAGAAAGTTTAACTTGAGAAATATATGTAGAAATCTAACCCAAAAATTTAGAGAAAAAACACTGGAAGTGACAAGAAGTTTACAACAGTATATGTTTGCTGAGCCTACCATTCAATTATTAAAACATGCAAAAAAATTTTTTTTGTTTTTACATAATATTTTAGAAAATTTGACTGAGAAGATTTATTTTTCTTGCACAACCACCCTCGCTCTTCATACATTATAACCCCCTCCAAATTTCCCAATGCAAAATACTGAAAACCTCATAGTGGTGGCATAGGGACTAGTGTTGGTCAAATATCCCAGTGTTCGATTCGGCAGCCATTCGATCAAGTACCCCGATAATTTTCGGGTGATCTAACGCCGAGTTCATACACCATTAAAAAGTCTATGGGAGGATATTCAGGTATTTTTCATGACTGTGTAGAACTGCAGGAGCAATCAGGGGAGCGGAGCTGACAGAACACATACGATTGGCTGAGGAAAAGTAAACCCCGATGACAGCTCAAGCATTTTTACACATGAATTCGTGAAGTCGAATCCCGTGTTTTTTGGGTCAGGTCTATCCGAATTCGAACAGACATATTCGGGTCGAATATAAGGACAACCGGAATTTGAACACCAACACTAATAGGGACATTTCTGAAAACAATCATGTTCTTACTTGGAGATGGGGGATATGGCATTGGCTTTATGATATTAAAATATTACATGACCGCCATCTTTCAGCTCACTTCCTATAAGCCTCACTTCCTGTGAGTGCTGTTCAATTTAAGCGAAAGGACCATTTACTGCCAAACAGAAAGTATCTACAACATCAGTAAATATAGAGGGGTAAAGGACTGCAGGGTAATTTTTTTTAATGAGGTTGATTTTTCAGGGAGGGGTTGTAGCAATGGTGAAAACTTGAAATTCTACTTTGACATAAAATGTTAATGGTGGACTTGAGTTTCTCTTTTAAAAGTTTAGACTGGAAAACAAATAAATTAATGATCATGGGAAAGATAACAATAACAATACAGAAGTAACAAGATGTATTTCTCAGCAGTGTCATTCTGTTTAAGAAAACACATAAAAGCTAATAATAAGATAATACAGAATTCTTTTCCTACCAACTCAACCATCCAGAGTACAACTATTTTTATGGTATAAAAAATCCTGTATTTATGAAAACTAATTTCTCTTTACAAAATATTTTGCCTGAAAGATGCCTGAAAAGTAAGTTGTCCCAGGGGAGATAATATTACTATATACTAAATAAGACATTCAAACATAAAATACCCTGTAAAAAATTAACAAATTCGAACTATTGATGAGTAGAAAGTAAAAAAGCAGAAAAATATAATAATATCAATGCAGAGAAATTAGAAATGAGAACGTCCTGCACTCAGCAGCTTAAAATTGATTCACTTTTTAAAGTGTTCGCCCATATACTCATAGGGCCTGATTTATCAAAGCTCTCTAAGACTGGAGAGGATACACTTTCAGTGGGTGATCCAGCAAACCTGGACTGGTTTTCCTAAACGATGGAGGACGACGCTGGATGAGCACAGGGGGACCAGGTAAGTAGGGATGTGAAAAATCTCGGGGTTAACCATCCTTGCAATTTTTTTTTGCCCGAGCGAAGGTCGGGCTTAACTGCAAGGAGGTTAATAAATCAAGCTCATAAAATCTTCCCTGATATACATACTTTGTGGTAACTCCTTAGAGAATGCATACAAACTTCCATAAGCATAAGTTGGTGTTTTCATGAATATATACAGTAGATAAAGGCTGTATTATTGGAATTAAATTTAGGGTGTCAATTTGGGGACCAAAACTTTGTCCAGGGTGGAATGTATGTTTAAATCTGTAAAATGTAAGCACAACCAATTGTACTAAACATATTTAGGAGGGTTGAAATTCAATGTAAAATGACTAAAATTGAAGCTGTATTTTTACTTTCATTGACATGATCCTACGTTTCTGTGACTCCAATATTTTTTTTCTAACCATTGATCATCTACTCTCTATAGATCAGTGTTCTCTTTGGTGCTAAGTCACCACTCATGATAAAAATACCAAAATGGTTTGATGCTGAGATGGATGATACTTGCATACTGACACATTCAGGATCACTGAAAGTTTGGAAATAAAAGCTTCTGTCTATTAGCCCCTGGGTTACTACGTTTGGTTCACAATGAAATGGGTTGAGGTGCTGCATTGTGGTAAACCTAGTATAATTTACTCAAAATCAGTAGTTCAAAACAGATTATTTTCCTAACTAAAACTAAAGGGCATATTTCCATCTCAGACTAAAGTAGTTTATTATTAGTTATTTTGAGATGCGCCCAACAGAATTTCTTAATGTAAGCATTATAATGATATAAGGCAACAAAAACTCTTCCAGTGTAATATGTAGGACTGATAGAGGTTCAGTGAAAGAGAGTCACTTTAATAGTTCAAAAGTTACATTCAGGGTTTCTGGACTGCTCTAGAGACAAGTTCTCCACAGGAAAGTGATGGTTGGATGCTTGCTGTTGCATTCGTGGTAACTGTGTGGGCATAGGTGGCAGACAATTGCTCTGACAGACTGCTCTGCTCCGCTCTTTTTGTGGTCTAATGTGCTAATGTTGTGCCTTCTTGGGTGGGTACCTTAACAGAGTTTAAACACTAAGGAACTGATAGCAAGAGGGGTTTTGCTGGAGCCATGTCTTTCCGTCCTGACATCCTCAGTGGCCTAACAGGGCTGAGACTGGAATTTAAAAGCCTTAAGCATAGAAGCAGAAGCTCATATTTTCAGGACAAGCATTAGGGTAATTCTTACTTTGGAGGTATCATATTTGTCTTTGGATCTGTTAACAACTGCCAACTATACTAAGGCTTTGCATTCTGGAATTGGACTGACTAGTGTAATGCTCTGCTACCCTTAACCTCTCCCCTGTGTGTGTTGAACTTTTTAAATAATACTTGAGAAAGCTTAGTCAGGTTCTCAACAGGTTGACCCCTTGATGTTGATGTTGGTTTTAGGAAGTAAATGAAGCCTGCTCCTTGGATACCATTACTGCCCCTTGGACACTACTATTGCTACTTGCAATCTCTGACCCGGACAAGATGTGCTAGCTACCTCTCTAGGACTGCTGTAACTAGCAATTCAATAACAAAGAGGAAGTGTACACTCCCTCTTAAGCTTTAATCTGCTTCTTTCTAACTTATTAACATTTACCTAGCCCGGCAGTCCTAAGGAAAGAGTATTGTCCATCTGACCACGCTCCCAAGCCTTATTTGAGCATACACACTAGAGGCATCTCCTCCAAGTAAGGTCAACACTTACCTAAACCATCCAGGTAAATACCCTACTTCCAATTAACGTTATCTTACATACCAGACCCGACAACTAAACTCTTCCATTCCGCTCTATCTATTTTATCTATATGTCTCACCAGTTCTCTGAGGAAGCCGAAACAAGGTGGAACGCGTCAGCTTTAAGACCAATAGGACTGAATAGGATCAAGAGGACTGAAATCTTCCATACAATAGACCTTACTTTTGACGCTTCAAGTAAAAACAATGAAACCTAATGAATGCCTTTAACCTAAGCTCAAAGTCTTTTTTTGTATTTGTACACCTTGTGTTAAATTCTGTTTATTGCTTGAAAACACAAATGAATCACACTGTTGTGATCATTACTTAAATTTTTGTTATAACCTTCTTGAATACATTGATATACACCTTCTTAAGAGCACATGTGTCATATTTAAATCTGTGATGCCAAAAAACATAATACCTACCTTGCACTGACAACAATACTTACCTTGCAAAATATATGGCCCATTAACTCCCTTCTTTTTTCCTGGCCCTCCATATGTCAGTGGAAACTACTTCTCTTTTAAAAGAAAACTACAGAAAGACAATTCTGCAAGCCAGTTTAAGTTTTTGGAGTCACCCCACCAGGAAGAATCAAGGAAGAAACAGAAATGTGAGCTGTGTGTTACTCCCCACTCTTCTTTAAAACACATTGGTGCTTTCCAAGCATTGTTATCCGGGACTACCTGTCAGGCATTCTTTTCAGCTATTCAATCACAATAGGAGAGACATGTCAATGTTGATGGAGGAAATCTGAGCAAACACCACTAAGGAGCAGCTTATATCAAGGAAAAGAATGGTGATCCAATAGGGTATCCAAACTAGTTTAATCAATCTTTTTTCCCAAGAGTAGTCATTGAGTGGTTATCTGCTTCTACTATCTGACCTGGCCAAAAGCACTGGACTGGTGATAGGTATTTATATATCTGTGCCTAGGACTACACTTCTTCCAATTTCCTAATCGCGAGTCGTATTGAAAACTCCCTACTGGATTTAAAATACACGCTTCTTTGAGATCCAGTTCCATGTCTCACAGTCAGCAACAACAACTTTTTGATACATATTTACTATGAGCCTCACCCTCTATATTCAACAAACTTCCTATATATCATTAGATTAAACAAAGAATACTATTTCTTTAAAGCAAAAAACTTCCCCAGGCTATCCCCACTTATCAAGTATAGATTCCTCTGCTGAAACTCGGGAGTGTGAATTATTGCACAGATGCTTAATAATTATTCAGTACAACAATCCTCTCAAAAACAAGTTGTCCCACAGGACCTGCCATAAATATTAATACAAGCCTTTGTTGCAAGTTTCAGTGGCGAGATAAAAAAGAGATGGAGGGTATCTGTAGCAAAGCTTGCCTAAGGGGAAATTACACTATCTGGGTCAGCCAGGATCACTGCTTCTGTGATGAAGGATGAGAAAAAAATCTAATATCAAAAGTAGAAAAGCAGAATAAAAGAATAGGTGCGCTGATCTAAATTGTCTGAAAGTTCTAAAATAAAATAATTCAATGACAATAACAAGTGGACCCCCCCATGTGAAAATACTCAAAGTAAGGTAATTAATGTCAAATGTCTCAGCAGGAATGTTCTCTGCTAAATTATTATAAGTACATAAAGTAGAAAAGCATTAAAAAGACTCTTTGACTACAACCAGAGAAACCAGACAAAACAACCAGACAAAACAAAATTTACTTTTTATGTATTTTTTTTTCTTAGTATCCCCAAAGAATAGTGTTAATTAGGGAATACAAACAGTAACATATGGCTGTCATGTATCTGTATACACATATCTTTTTATCCATATTAGTTGATACAAGATTATTGCAGAGACTGTGATCCATGAAGAGCATAGGATGAATATACAATGCAGGATATAAATACAATATTTTTCAGATTAGACTCATTTTAAAAAGCTAGATACAAACCTAAAGTATTCTTATTCTGTTTTTGTATATTTTTTTTAGGTATGTTCTTCACCTACAAAGTGTAGGAACGGGGAGTACAGGGGCCTTCTATTTTAGGGACATGGGGATGGGGCATTGGATTATGCTTGTTTTCGAGTCCCTAGACACAATCAGCACCATGCTGACACAACCAGAAATATGTTTGCAGTCACAATCCTTTCTATATCTATACAACCAGAATACAGATCATACAGTGAGTAGGAGAAAGAGGGTGAGTTTGTGTGAAGGTGGCTCTGTGGCCAAAGGACAAATTCATTAAAAATAAAATAAAACAATGCATGAAGTTAATCAAATGACCATAAATTGCTGGCTCATGCATTGCTGTATTACCCCCAATGCTCCAACATTTCTCATGCCGCCTGTGTAGTATGGTTTTCACAAGGGTTTGTTGCAGAATAAAGGGCCATTGCAACACTTCATATGCTAACTGTTGTGTTTTAAAATGTATTTAATCAATATGTTTGTATTTTATTTTGAATTAGAAACAAATCTCAGACCTAGTGGACCCTAAAGAGTGGAGTGCAGGTAGACAATAACAATAGTTTTTTTTTATAGCGTGCTTGGATGCTGGAGATGGCCAATGATGAGACCCCATGCCACACATGAGAAAGTTTATTTTTTCCTGGAAATTAAAGCAGGGTACTAATAGTACTTAGAGGAACCTGAGAAAGCTATGGGACAATAGGGAAGAAAAATATTTTTTATGAGTGGATAGATTTCGCATTTGCCATCCCTGAAGGCTCCGGCACCCTAGGTCGAACCCAAGTCCAGCCCTGATTAGGAAGAGGTGGTGCTTTATTGTGACTTGGGCAAAAGTCAGGATTCCATGTAAAGACCAGGCTTAAGATCCAGCCTGGTTCACATAAGATTGACTTGAATACTAATAAAGTTTCTTGCAGGCATCAGTTTAGTATTGTTTTTATTTAAAAAAGTTTAGGTTAGGTCAGCGTCATTTAATTACAATTACAAAGCTTTAATGGTTTATTAATTGATAATCCTGATTTCGTTCTCATCTATGGTAGCCATATACTGTATATGACCAAATGTTATAAAAACACATCCTAAATGCATGATAATATCTGCATTAGAAATATTCATGTATGTTCAGTCCTATGACCTGGACATATATAGACCAGTGGGCTATAATAATAAAATAGTTTGATTGAGAATATTCACTGGATATGTATTTTTTTCTGTGTTTTTGCTTTAGGGCTGGGCCTACTGTCTTGCTCAGTGATAAAAACATGCCCATTCTCTAAACAAATCATGCAAGTATGTGCCCCACAATAGGTATGAAAGACCTGTATCCTGGCAATCCTTGCTGCAATGCAAACCTGCTGAGCAGTCGCCCATTTTCTCCAGAGGAGGCAACTCTACAAAGGCCAAAATCCATAATACCAACAATTTACTAAGTTGTGTAAGTGGTTTTCAATGTATTTTCTCACTGTGTTTTCTCATAACAACATTTTTTCACACACCTGAACATTGCACAGCTGTTGGATTGTAATGGATTATCATGAATTAGTTATTAGCCTTAACTTTTTTTTTCTTAACTTTTTAGTCTCTATTTGGAATGGACTTTAGAAGAGAGACCTCTGGTTCTGTACTGTATATTGGCAGAATTGTGATTTGCTTACATCCTGTAATATGGGGACAACACTTCCCTTTTCACTAAAATTGCCTGGTGGCAGATTGCATCCTTTAGGTCTTCAAAAAGTGATACAAATAATGCAGTCATTGGGTATCTTTAACAAAGATGCTTATTTTCTTCCATTCTCACTGTTGAGTATCATCATCATCAAGTCTATAGTTCTACTCTGATATCATATATAGATCAAAGATCACAAGAATAATCATGAATAAACCACAGTAATAACTGTGTAGCAAAATAATATTACTAAAATATAATTCGTATTAACATTACAAACTATGGTCACAGCTCACAAGAGCTATTCTTGTATTACAAAACAAGTTTAGCATAAACAGTATGTAAGCTTTAAAACAAGCCCTCACTAACCTTGGCAGCTGCAAGTATTTTGAAGCAAATCATTCTCAAATTTATCAACTATAACTTAGAAGTAATTTATATTTAAAATACAAACAGCTTGATGGTGGTGGTGGTGGGTAGTCACGTGTGAACTTTTTAGAGTGATAGTCCTTGCAATAGTTTTGTGATTTGACCTCTACATTCTCCAAAATACATCATATTACAAAAGGCAAAAACATGCATCTGGGAGTCCAGCATTTGTAATCCGCTTCTAAAAAATTCAAGATACCCAGTTATCATATTGGCTACAATACTATGAGTCACTGACCAAAAACAAGTATGCAAATTGTCAGGCTAGAATTCCGTAATTGCATAAATTTTCTAGTTTAGCTTAAAATACTGAAGTTATAGAGGAGTCAGCTTATAATAATGAGACAATCATAATGAGCCAATCATTCTGTGTTCAGTTCAAAGATTTAGGTAATCTTCTTAAACTTGCTTGCAAACAATGCTAACATGAACTAAACCTTAGACTATGTTTAGACTGTTGGTCGAGTTGCTGTGCGGTTAGCGCTTCCTTCCACCAGTGATCTGCTGTTATGGAGTATATGCTAGATGAAGTATCTACCCGCAGCAGCACAACAGAAATGGGGGTGGCTGTGACTGACCGTCTGCTTCCAATCCTGCAAACACTGGTTCTTTAAGAACCAACGCTGCAGCAGAAGTGCTGAGTGGCTGGGAAGGTGGAGGCGTAGAATTGCTTGCTCCTGTTATAGGTCTGAACCTGCTCTTATACAATAAATCTTTACCTTAATACACCAGGGCTCTGCTGTGGTCAACAAATAGTTAATTATCTCAATTTTAGTGAAATTTCAGTTCTGCTCAGAGGTTTCCCAAAGAAAAGATAAAACAATGGTAACCACCAGCATTTTTAGGGAAGTGTGGAATTATTACACAGTATTTATATAGTGCCAACATATTGCACAGCGTTGTACAAAGTCCATAGTCTGAGGTCAACTTTGGGGTGAAGCCAATTAACCTAACTGCATGTTTTTTTTGGAATGTGGGAGGAAACCAGAGTATCCAGAGGAAACACAGGCAGAACCTGCAAACTCCATGCAAATAGTGTCTTGGCCAAGATTCGAACCGTGGACCTAGTGCTGCAAAGGAGTGCTAACCACTGAGCCACCGTGCCGCCATAGAATAGACTACAATAGGGAAATATGCCCTTCATGTACCTGAATGGTGTTAGAAAAGTATGGATCAGTAGCTGCAATCCACACCTGTAAAAGGAAATGTATGTCAGAAATGAATTACAACCCAAGGAGACACTAGCTGTGGGAGCATATGGTTGGAAAAGCAGCAACACAGTTTAACCTAATTAAGAAAATGCAAGATACTTTGAATTTTCAGTAAGAAGACGTCCTGCAGAGGTACAAGATTAGTTTTAGTTCCACATTTGCATTTTAAGTAGAGACTGTTTGAAATGACTTACACAATTAGAATCAGTTGTATCCGTAATACCCAAAGCATGAAGATCTGACAAATGTTATATGACATTATGTTTAAATTAGAAACTTTCTCAACACAAAAATGATCATCAACTAACAGAATGTCCTTATGCTGAAAAACCAGTGCAATTCACATACTAGCTTAAGAGAACCTGTCACCTAAAATATTCACTGATCGATTTGCTAGTCCACTGACGCAGACACCCCTCCTGGAAAGTACAACCAAGTCTGTGTCCTCTTGAGTGACAGGAGACAAGAATGAAGCCACATGCATTCATTCCCTTTCTTGTTCAATCAGTTTTTTTTATCTGATCACTATTGCCTTAAGCCCTGTATCCTGTAGCCCTGTATCCTAAATAGTAGCCCAGAACCTGTGCTAGATTGACTGTCTCAGAGTGTGTTCCCCCCAGCCGGAGTGTTATTGAACATTATATAGCCTAAGGCTTGTTTTAGGATTTAGGTATGGATTATGTGTTTATATTATCTAATGTATATGCACAATATGTGATAAATACCCTGCTGGATTTTTTGGTTTTTGTTAGACCTAACTGAATGCAATGAGAATTTATAGTGGTTCATATTCTGTATAATATTTGTATAATAATCAGTACCTAAAATATTTTTTTTTTTGCCCTCCCTTTTGAGCCACAGAAGGTGCTAAAGCCTCCTTTTTCACATTTTGCAGGATCTTAGGTTGCTTCTTAGATGAATAAAAACCAACACTTACAGAACTCCACACCTCAAGCTGAAATAAACACACACAGTGGATGAACAATCAGAATACTAATGGGCAGATAGGAATAAGCAGGAGGTAAGTAGGTAAGTATCTGAACTGTCAAGAAGTCAGTATGGCTTGGAATTCAAACAAGAAAGTCTTACAACAGTGTTTCTCAAACTTAATATGTGGGAACTCCTTGAAATAACTTTCAGGTCTTTAGGAAACCACTTCTTTAATTATTATATGCACAGCTCACAGTATATTAGTGTGGGGGTCAGTAGGAAGGATGGCTTTTACATTCATAGCCAGAGGGAAGAATGTCACCCTTACAGATAGCTGACCTAAAAGGCACAAACTGCTCATTGCTCAATGAACCCCTGGCTACCTCTGGAGGAACCCTGGATTGGGAAACTACTGCACTTATGTGGATGGACCTCAAGTTTTGTGCACTTACCTACATCAGTTCCTTTACCCCCACTTCCCCTGCAGTGACAGAGGCTCTTTAAGCACTAGTGATACTGATTCACATATTTTAAAATGTTGTCAAATGTCCTTTTATCTCACCTTACCTAGTTACCGTTTATCTCAATTTAAACCTCTTCCAAGGCCACTAATGAATCTATTAATAAAGGTCCAGTGAGTGACTCATGAGTGTTACCAGAAGACAAACATGTTTTTTTCATGGGGATTGTAACGGACAACCTGGTTTTACCTTCTGTGACAAATGTAAAAGGAAAGATGGCAAAACCCAAAGGAGGAATAACTATGAGGACATACTGTTTCATAGAGTTTTGAATTGACTTGAATTTACACTGATAAATTGTTTACCAGATGAGTAATTCAATTTCTAAATAAGGAAATGAATGCTTTCATAGTTAATTTCTAAAAAAACAAAATAGAAATAGAAATTAGAAAAATAGACGTAAAATCACTTTTTTAGAACATGAACTAAACACACTAAATTTATTACCATTTTAAAGAATATTATGTTTGTGTCACCGTAATTCCTACTTTAGTAGTAACAAGCAAAGCAAGCAAGATTCTTAAAGAATCAGTCTGCAAATTTTACAGGAGCCGGCAGTAGGCAATCCTGTACCGATCCCTGCCGCCCACTTCATTCTCTAAGGGGGTACCACAGGTAGAAGTTACTATTAGGCGCAGTTCACTGGCATGAGGAAGCAGTTACAGCACTGGAACCTTATTGCTAGCCTGTATGTAGCCTAAGCCATGCACAGAAGCCAATATTTAGTTTATTGTTTTTTTAGTGTGAGCAGGTCAGTTAGTTACAAAGGAGAAATAGAGGTCTGAAACAGCTCAATCATGAAAATCAGAATTTCTGACATCACTCACACTGAGTATTATGTATTCTTTTTCCAGGCCAGTGACCTAGAAAGTGCAGAAGGTGGGGATAGCCATTGGGAAAAATGTATTTTTAGAAGGTCAGCTATAGACGTTTTAAGCAAAATTAAAAAAAAAAAAAAAAAAAGGCAATGCTTCTTTTGGAAATAATTTCTGCTCTGATCAACTGACATCAACTCCTTCCCTACATAACAGGATCCAATATCTATGCGTATAGAATAGACATGAAAGAAACATGTGAAAAAGTTACACATTTTACAGGACTTTTATGGACTTTCAAATTCCGTAATAAACTAGAATATTAAAGCACTTGCAAAAAAACTTATAAAAAGCTTACTGTAGACAGAATCTAGCAGGGCTGTAGTGTTAGTGTGCAGAGCTGGGTTGTAAAGCAGTAATCATCATCAATAATATTATTGGTTTCTACTGTCACTTGGGCACATTGTAAAAGATTATTTGCAGCATATAAGACAGCAATCGATGATTAGCACTGCTTCTGGTGGTCTGCATAGTATATAGCCTGCAAGTTTACTGCATTGTTTTCTGCTGTCCATGGGACTGTAACTTTTATTATTGTGTCACTTATTGTCACAATCACTGTGTGTATCTATAATAATAGAAATAAATGGACATAATTTAATTGGGTCTATTTATAAATCAGTAAATATGACATTTACTGAAAACTTCCATTAAGAATTAACCTTGCCAGTAAAACACATAGACCTGGAAAATTCACCACCAGGGAATAATACATATATATATAACTTGTAGGTAAACTGTTTTGATTGCTGGATTGTGGAAAAAAATAAAATCCACAACTTGTGTGCATACATTTGTAGTTACATAGTTACATTTGCATCTTTCTTATTTTTCCCTTCAAGCTAAATAATACAGAATTATCTGTACACATTTCCTCCAATTTAGTGTATTTTATTTCCATTCCATTTTAATACATTTGGCTGCTAGCTACAGTATTTTACAGAAACTGGAGCAAACCAGCAGAATATTACCCCCATCAACTTCATTGGGGTTCAGATTTGGGTCATTCAAAATTTTTGAACCGGGACCAGCCCTAGGACCAGACGGTTATGTAGGCACCTGAAGAAAAGGCCTGTTACTTCTTAGAACCTGATGTGTCAGCATTTGGGCTATTAAGCTTTTTTTTTTTTAATTTACTGGGACAATTAGCCAGTTTGGTTAGGGGTTAATGTTTAATAGGGGAGGTGACCGGAGTTTATCTTTAATATATACCTGCAATATGGATATCTATATAACTGCAGTAACATGGCCAATAAAAGTGTTGTGTTAAGATCCAAATCAGCTCCGAATACAAAAACAAGCAAATAACAATTTTAACTCAGATGGCAAGACACACTGATCTTCAGACCTCATTTGCTTTATAGAGAGCTTGTCACAAAACACAGCTGGAGTCTGATCTCTTATCGTGCAGACAAATAAGAATAAATGTGAATCTACCATAGAAAAAAGTTCCTTTTGGAACACTTAGGCCTTTGGCAGACAATTGACTGGTAAGGTGTCCCAGAAGATCTAATATAGGCTACTAAGCATCAATTTAAACTTCACAAGAGGTCATATGAAAAATTGTATATTAGCTATAAAAATATGTAAAATATATACATGTAATAAAAATAAGGTACAGCAATACTTAAAAATAATAAAAAAAACAATACAGATTTATTAATAAAATGTATTTTTATATTAAGCAAAAAAAAAGTAGATTTTCAAATATGTTTTGCTTTTAGGAAAACTTACATTTGATTGTGCAGCATGGACCCGTGCTTGTAAATGCTGACTAAGGCTTCTCATTTTCTATCTATGGAAATTGTAACACTGATTGATTAAAGATTCTCTCAGACCACAAAGGTTAAAGATGCAAAGCTTAAATTGGGATCCATGTTTGACACTGATGAAATACACTACAATGAGGAGCACCACCAAATCTCTCCTTTCCTGCTTGTGATAACCAATGCATTACAAAAACTGTCTAAAGGATAAAAGGACAAATTAAATCCATTCATCAAAAATATCTACTTTAAACAGTAGCTCTAGAGAGATGAACAAATGAAACATTTACTGGTTCCCTTTTATACTTTTACTATACTATTCTAAAATATATTATAAGCTGTAAATATCAGCAGTTTAGTGCCAGCATACAGACCTGTAAAATAAAGCAGGTAATATAGGAATGATGAGTTGAAGGCGAGTAGAAGGGTGCCTGCTAATCATAAAGCTGAAATGCAATTTTTGTGAATTGTCTTACGTGCCTGACTTGTAAATCTGATCAGCCATTAAAGTGATCTAGGCACCCCTGTCTTTCAACGAGGGTAGGTTGATGATCACAGTTATATTTTCTGACATTAGCTTTTTCCCTCTGCCATTGAGGTCAACACTTTTTATTTTACTTATTACATTCCAGGAAAGCCTCTTCTGACTTTTCACAAAAGGAGCAGCCTGCAGCTTCCTGGGATTTGTGACATTTGTATCCTAGGGGGGTGCAGGTTTTACAATTAAAATTTTCATAAAGATAGAAGGGGTCCTCCAAAAAAAAAAATGTTTTAACGTTTTTTTTATTATAGAAAAGGGTTAGCCACAAACATGTGGTGATAGGACTTTAAGCAATACAATTTGGTCCCCAGTCCTTCCACCAGCTTATTGACAGTGGAGGAACATCCCTCTTGTAAGCGTTTTCAAGAAATTAGTTTGGCAGTACAGTGTAATGATACAGCCCTAATTTTGTTTAGGAAACTACACTACTTTTTGGAATACATTCAATGATTTTCCAAATTGATACATAACTGGCTTAAATACATCTTTTATATGGAACTCAACTCAGAGGTGTACATCACTAACCACACCTAAGCAAATCATGTCCCTGTCTTCACATCACTTGGTTGTACATGTGTTTCCAGTCCATATACTCCACTTTTACATCAGAGTCCTTCATTGCATATTGGAGTTATATATGGAGTTCCAAAGTTCTCATCAAAATTCCCCTTTACATCAGAGACTCCCTTTTAAAGGTAACCCTTCACATCAGGGTCCCAACTTTAGAAAAGAATTCCCTCTTTACATCAGAGTCCATTCTTCACTTTTACCCCCCCTCCTTCACATCACAGTCCCCCCTTTAAATAAGAGTCCCATTTTGAAACCAGAGTCCCTCTATCGCATGAGAGCCCCTCCATCCCATCAGAGTCCCTTCATCTCATTCGAGTCCCAACTTAACATCAGACTCGCTCCTTTACATCAGACTCCCTCCTTTACCAGCCTACCATTATTATTGCGGACCACCAGAAGCTCACTCACTCAGCTTCACTTACCCAGTACCAGTTGTAAATGGAGTTCTTCTACAACTATCTTCCTTTGCTGGGCTTTGTCTGATCGTAACTCTGAGTACAGCCCGGAAGAGGAAGCCAAATTTTGAAAACCTCTTTATTAAAAGCTGAGGATTGTAAGCATCTAAGATTTGTTATTCTTTGTCCCAACCCTTATAACTGTTACTTAGATTGAAAGCTTGATCTGTATGTAAATGTGAAAAAACATATGAATAAGGCATGTGAGGAGGAAAATGTATTTAATAAATATTATCAAAATGTGAATTAGGTGCATAGAGTTATCTGAATGCACTCTTTTAGTGATATTGATCTCCTAATGGAATGTTTTCACAGGTTTGCGTTATTCTTTATTTCAAAGCTATGTGTTCACCCATAGTAATGGTTCTTTAATTCTCATTTCAAAAGAAAATTCAGTAAAGACTTTGATGTTTGAGTGAAAAGTCATGTGGCCCAACAGGCCAATCCAGTGTTTTAGTAATGCAAATGATTGTCTATTAAGGGCTGCATTCAATGAGACAATATCATGCTAAAAATTTTTAGATGGGTTCTTTTACGTTTGACAGTGACATTCTGCTTGATCTTCATTGTGACCTTTTATAAAAATAGAATCCTCAGCTACAATTAGCTAATGGTCCCTTCAAAACATCTCTCCAAGAATGGTCAATTTTATGATATGTCTGAAATATCAGACATAATTTATTACTGGTTCTGACCCAGACTATCCAAATAAATACTCAGCATAGCTTCTTGGCATTTGATTATACAATTCACCTGTCCATATGAGTTGCTGTTAATATCACCCTGAAGTTTCTCCTGCTTTTGATGGTTGTATCCATTTTCATGTAGATTGTATGACAGTCTAATATATAAAGGTCAGGTTCTGGTATCCCTAATCTAAATGATTGGTTACATTAGGAAACCTTGTCTAAATGATATGGTTTCTCCTAAAATAAACTAAAGCCTAAACTATCCACATGTGCTCCACCATATTAGGTTGAACCTTAATGTTCAAGTGACCTCAAGAAGGACCTACACTGAGAAATTATGTGCCCGGCCATTTCCAACATTGCTCTAAATAAATTTGTCTTGTCTTGGTTTTCTGATTCTCTGCCTCTAATACTTTCTGATTCACTGACACAGAAGGAATAATCAGCTCAGGTGTTCTGCATGTTTGTTTTAGGTGTGTAACTGAAACTAAACACATTTACATCTGATTCACATTATTTAAAAGGGTTTCATTAAAGAAATCTTTTTTTATAACATTCTTTATTTTAGTTTTAAAAGAATTATAAACAAATATAGTACAAAGAAAAATAAAAAGCAGGGATAACTATACAGGGGTAACAAAACAAAACATCCTAAAGGGTTACAGCAGTAATTCAAAGTGATAAATGCATGTTGAACAAAACAGCAATCCAACTAAATTTTACAATCGACAATGGAAAACACTTTAATAATAATTCAACCAACCCATACTGTCCTGGTGTATGGTCCTATATAAATGCAACAGGCCGTACACATCCCTTATGGTGTTATCAATCAGAAATCTGGTATCGCCCATAATCAGGGGATTCAAGAAATTTCCATCCCTATCATGAAGGCTTGCGGCAAGGTCCTCTATAATGAATATTTCATTAATAGTTCAAAACCCCTGTGTCAGGGAGTAGATCAGTAGATCTCCAAACTTCGGTATACACAGCTTAGCCGCATTTAACAAATGTCTGACTATAAATGTCTTATGGAATCAGTGACGGTAAGCTATGTTGGAGTAGGAAAAAAGATGGGTTTTCTGGTATAGTGTAGTCTGTGAACCTTTATGTGATTTTTAGAATGTACACCTACATTTGGCTAGTGTAGCTTTAGCTTTATTGAGACATCATGTAGCTAACTGGTTTCTTAACCTTCTGAGCGGTAACCCCAAATGTGCAGCTCGAGGTAAAAAAAAAAACAGCTGATAGCGGTAACCCTGAGCCACACTTGGGCTAGCTAAAAAAATAAAAATTAAGATTTACCTGGTCCCACCGGTGTCCTCCAGTGTCCAGCCCATCTGATCCTATCCTCTGGAAGCGTGGCGGGAATTTCAAATTATTTTGTATTACACTTAAATATCTGTATTGAATCCAGTACAAAGTAATCATTATATATATTATATATATATATTTTTATATTATATAAATTATATATGCTACTGTACAGTTTTATTACAGGTTTCAGTATTTTTGATTTATTTATGCACCTTTGTTTTAACAGATTTTTGTGTTTTTTTTTAAAGTTTATTATTACATTTATTACATTATTACAATATGTTGGCGCTATATAAATCCTGTTTAATAATAATAATAACAATAATAATTACATTCATTAAATAATGGGCATATTTTGGTGAGTTATGCCTAAAAATTACAGGCCTACAATGTAAAATAAATTTTCATGAAAGACAATGTACAGCTTTTAGACATATAAATCCAGACAGAAATTAACCGCCCAGGAGGTTAAGGACCACAATTCATGACCCTGTGCTATGGTGGATGCCCTTTTGTATACTTTTTCAAAATCACTAATCCCCTGGAGAAAGTTCAAAATATCTTGGCTCTTTTAAGACATGTACCATGTTTTATAAAGTGTCCTCTTATGACGGCTTTGTGGGCTTCCCATATGACCAATGGGTCACTTTCAGGATTGTGGTTTAAGGAAAATATTGGCCATTCTCTCTCTATCTCCTTGATCACCACTTGGTCCCTTAGGTCCCTTTGTTCAATATCCAATACAAAATGTAGGGCGCTCATGAGAGAGCTGGATCTCTAAGACTACTGAAGCATGATCTGACAGATACATCTCTCCTATCTTACAACTGGTAACTCCATGCAAATATCCAAAAATGGTCATTCCGGGAATACATTTGGTGTGGATGGGAGAAGAAAGTATAATCTCTCTCACAGGGGTTGAGAACCCACCACACATGTTGAGTTAGGCACTTTTTAAGTCTCTTGCCGCCTCTGGGTGCCCCCCCCCCCCCCCCCCCAAACCTCTCTGCTGCAGTCTACCATAGGTTCAGGCATAAAATTAAAATCTCCCCCCAACACCAGAAGACCCTTTCTGAAATCATCCAGATGTTCCAGAGTAGATCCTTTAGAAAAGCATTTTGTACTTTCATGCAGTGTAATCTAGCTGGGACTGCTGAACGTTTTTCTGGTACAATTAACCCTTTAACATTTAGAGAAAGGATCTTGAGAGGCTCCAGTTTGGAGTCGTCAGGGCCTAGGCCACAGTAACGACTTGTTTTAAAGCCCACAGGGGACTAGTACAAGGGAACAGACAACATGTACATTAGGAAAAGAAACTAGGGTTACTGGAAATTGAGTACAGGATGACTTAAAGTGTACAAAACAGTATGTCAGACGCAGAAACTGCGTTGGTTAACCTAAGGTAGAAAACCAATGGCGAGTCTCTCGGCCTAACCACTTCAAAGTTAGTGTTTAAGATAAATGGATTGTATCTGGAGGGTCATACATATAACCACTAGCTCCACTAAAGGAGCTAGGAAAAACACCATATCCTTCCAATCAGGAACTGGTCTTAAATTTAACAGTACTTCAATAAGCTTATCCTCAAAACAGCCCAGCATCCTCCTGTAGAGTGAAACATTTGTGGTAAGGACCTGCCTGGTATCTCAGCGGGATCCCATCTGCTTCTCCTGCCCATTGCTGCTGCGGAGGAGGATGTGAGTGCCGGTTAACGCTGAAATTTGGATAACCGGAGCGGGAGCCATGTCACTGCACGTCCTATCCGGCCATCGGCTTAGGCACTCCCCCATCAAAAAAACTTTCATAATTTGTCAGTTTAGGTCCACTTTATTGTTATTATATAAAGAGATAAACAGGACTAAAGATGTCATAGCATGGTCTGTCAGAACAATCACATCAAACCGTTCACTGAGGTCTTTTACTGGTTTCAATTTTCATTCTTCACACTCTGTCAACCCTCTGTATGAACGTGTATCCAACCCTATGACATGTTTACCTTGACAGCAGTGTACCTGGTTTACTATATTACTAACCAGTTTACTATAACACTCAAAGCCGTTACATGTCTTACTTCTTCTGGCAAAAAATGATAGACAAGTCCACAATTTGATTCTATTTATTTCTGAACAACCGTGTACTTTCCTTCCCTGTCTTCTCTGCATTTAAAGTGTACTTAAATGTAAAACATTTTTAGGTACATCCTTTTAACATCAGGTTGGACCCTCTTTGTTTTCAGAACTGACATAATTCTTCATGGCATAGGGATTTCGGACCATAGTGGCATGATAGTATCATGGAGTTGCTGCAGATTTGTTGCCTGCACATTTATAATGCAAATCTCCCATTCTAAAAGATGCTGTTGGATTGAGACCCGATGACTGTGAAGGCCATTTGAGTACAGAGAACTCATTGTAATGTTTAAGACACCAGACACCGGCGGAGATGATTTCAGCTTTGTTATATGACATGTTATCCTGTAGGTAATAGCCTTTAAAATATGTGTACACTGCAATCATAAAGAGATGATGCAGAAGAGATGAAGCTATGCTCAATAGGGATCAAAGTAGGCCAAGCAAAAATCCCCCACACTCCTACATCACCATTAGCCTAAAGCGTTGAAGGCAGGCTGAACCCATGCTTTTATGTTGTAGACACCAAATTCTGACCCTACCATCTGAATTTTGCAGCAGAAAATGACTCATTAATCAAATAATATTCCAATATTTTCTTGCCAAATGTTGGTTAGCCTGTGCAAATTTCTATTCTTAGCTGGCAAAAGAGGCCCAAAGTGTGGTCCACTGCTCCTGTATCTGCTTCATGGTTGTGAGAGATGCTTTTTGCATACATTGGTTGTAATGAGTTTATTTCTTTGAGTTATTGTTGCTTTTCAATCCGCTCCAACCAATCTGGCCATTCTCCCCTCTTTTGGTCAGTGAACTGACATTCATTGGACATTTTCCCTTTTTTAGAACATATTCTATAAACCCCACAGGTGAGTATTTGTCAGAATCCCAGCAGGTCAGCAGTTTCTAAAATACTCGGATCTGGCCTGGCTCAATAAACACACCATATTCAAAGTCATTTAAATCCTCCTTTTTTCCTATTCTGATGCTCGGTTTGGACAAAACATTATGACATATATTAGAAAGGAGACATCTATGAAGGTATTTGGAACAGGAAAATGCAGCTCTGAAATTAAAAAGTTTGAACTTATTTGATATGTAGAGCTGGTGTCCAACCATGATGTGCATAATTCATAGTACAATGGTACCTAGGTATAAGTCCGCTTTGGAATAAATCCAACTTGGTATAAGTCCTGTTTGGTAGCTTGGTATACAACCTTTTTGCTAGAAGTTGTATGCGTCAAAATGAGTCATAACACCGCGCGCTACCCTTATTTACCTCTCTCGAGACAAAGCCACGACTGCCCATGAGCGTCAGTACGTCAGTTGCTACCATTCAGTGAACAACCCGTGCTATAACTCTCTGTGAATTATATAACATCTCCTCCTCCTCCCTTCTCAGCATTATGCTAGTAGGCACTCGACTCTTCTCAGCAAGGTAAAGTGAGGTTACATTTTCATTTATTTCATCTATTTGCTATAAATTTTATGAACTTTAGTATTATGCAGTGTTTCAAATATTAATAATATATGCCAATAACAATAGGATTTTTTTTCATGGGAAAGGATTTTACATTTTCCTTTTATTTCTTATGAGAAAAATTTGTTTGGTATAAGTCCAAGGAACTGGAACAAATTAAGGACTTATACCAAGGTACCACTGTATTTGATATAATATATTTGTATCATATATAATACAGTGTAAAAGTTAATGGCTGCTCTTGTTGAATTATTTTCTACTTTAAAATGTATGTGTGTAAAACCAAAACCTAAAATAATGAACTTTACTGACATTTAGTCTGTCATGTATACTAACAATCTAACAATATTTTGTAATCTCTGTTAAAAAAGTACAGTGTGTGTGTGTGTGTGTGTGGACACATTGGACAGTATGGGATTCAAAATTAATGGATTGCCTTGTTAAACACAAATCTATGAAAGTGATTAGGGAAAATGTACAACCTGATTGTAGTAAGTGTTTAGCAAAATTCATAGATAAATATTCAGACCAAGGCAGCTCAAAATCACAAATGGAAAAATAGAACATTATGACTTCCCTGTGTACACTTGAAAGTTTAATCTTCATATAAAGCAACTATCCTCCCTAGGGCATGTAAGTTAAGAAACCCTAAATTCCACTTCTCCTCTGAGATAGTAATATATTTCTACTTAAACAACATATATCCATGCTAGTATCATGGTCCACTTACATGAATGATGCGTGCAAACACCAGGAACATCTACATAGTGTAATGCATTTTATTTAAAGCTACAGTTCATGTTGCCTATATTTTGCCTTACCTGTTTCCTTCTCCCACCTTATCAATTAGTGATATCATTACTCAGTGTTATCATCACATGGTCTCTGTGTTTGTCTATTCAATGTAATGGTTGCTGAGAGGTGCCAGCAGGCTGCTGGACATAGCTTTCTAAAAAAAAAATCACAGCACCCTTTGAAGCTCAAACATGCAGTGAAATTGGAATAAGCAATTTCAGTAGAGAAGTCTGTACAGGCTAAACGTGAGGCTGAAGTTTGGCTTTACATGAACAAAATCCAACCCCATTTAAACATTCTATTGAAAGTGATGCATGGTTATGCCTTTGATCTTGCAGTGGTGATGATGCAGCACCAATATCGAGGTCCACAAAATCTTGTCCATAATATGCAGTGTTGAAGATCAAGAGATGACCTTACCTTGCACTTTGCATTACTAATAACCTAAAATAAAGGTTAGACTATTGCCCTTTAAATGTAACATCCTCACTAAAAGCATTGTGTTCATGCAGCTCTAACTACTATAAATAACACAATCCTTATGTAGGTAAAATCTTACATTTTTATGAGGCTTTTTTCCCTCCGAGGGCCTGGTCTATTTTGCCTGTCCACATGTCCATGTCCAGCCATACTACTATATATTAAATGTTTATACAATTTTTAGACACCTACAATCAGAATACATTTTTCCATGTGTAGTTCACAGATTATCCACAAGATGTCCTGCTAATAAAAGAAGAAGAATAAAAATTACTAAAAGCGACTAAAGAAGTCAACTGATGTAGAACATAGACAAGAAAACTGTACAGTGACTGCACCGGACAAAACCAAGTGACAGACTGTGTTGTTGAAACCTAAACATATATTTAGGTTTAATATAGTTTTAAATTTTATATAAACTTTAATTTTACAAAATATTATACTTTTGCCTGGATGCAGGGAACAGCTAGATATTGAAAGCTAAATTATATAGAGCCAGTAACAATAAATAAATAGGAAATGGATCATAAATTGTTATATGTAGTGTTGGTTGAATATCTCACTATTTGATTCGACAGCTATTCGATCAAATAGGAATATATTGTTCGGGTGATTGAATGCCGAATCCGAACACCATTAAAGTCAATAGTGGGAGAATTTGGGTTATTTTTAGGGACTGTGAGAAACTGCAAGAGCAATCAGGGAAGCAGAGCTGACAGCAGCCCTTTACTAGTTGTATGTGTTCTTGGATCGAGTTTCTCTATCCAAGAACACAGGGAGTGCTGTGTTCCTGGTTAGAGAAACTCTATTCAAGAATAGGGATACTGCTCTCTGATTGGCTGAGGAAAGCTTTCCTCAGCCAATCAGAGAGCACTATAGATTATGAATGAGGAGACTTGTCCCTATTTAACCTCTAGTGCCACGGATCGCACACTGTTCTCAAAGAATGCTGGCCACTGCCGCATTCATTGAAAGATCCCCAGCACTAATGGTTAATTAACCTCTAGTGCTGTAGATCACAGACTGTTCCTAATGAATGTGACCGGAGCCGCATTCAATGAGAAGATCCTCGGGGCACTAGAGGCTAAATGGGGACAAGTCTCCCCATTCAAAACCTCTAGTGCTCTGTGATTGGCTGGGGAAAGGAAAATCCTAATGACGTTTGAGCTGTCATCAGGGTTTACCTTTCCTCAGCCAATCACAGAGCACTAGAAGTGACGAATGAGGAAACTTGTCCCCATTTAACCTCTAGTGCCCGGGGATCCCACACTGACAGGAGGATTCCCATGACTGTGTAGCCATGGGAATCATCCTGTCATTGTGGGATAACCTGTAAAAAAATAAGTTAGTTACACAAATCACAGACATTCAATAAATGATATATAATGTATAAAAGAAGGAAAAGAATGAGGTTCACGGCTCAGGGATTGTATGAAATAATATATACGTGTATTTGTTACATAGAATCAAAGAAAAAAATTTACATAAAACAATCAGGTATTTTACCTTGGTCCTGTTAACTTTAAACTGTTAACTAGCATCCTGTTAATTTCACATGACCTAGGTATTTTATACTAGACACAGTACTCTATGTCATCAAACAAATAAATATGTGAATACCAGCAAAAGTCCCGACCGTATAGAGTTTGTGCAAAAATCCCAACCTTAAACAAGGTTTTCAACCTCCACCTTGCCACATTTATCATCACGCATGTTTGTGTCTTTTATGATCTATATTCCTTTCTTGTATACACAAATAATCTGTTACTTTGTATTTCATACAAATATTTTGAATGCTATATACCTACATCTATGTATGTAAATATATACATTCTTCATGTAACCATGTGATACTTACCATACTTTATAGAATTTCAAATGAACGTATGTATATATAAATATATATATATATATATATATATATATATATATATATACACTTAAACTTAGGTACTTACCTGATTTGACTTACAGATTTTCTATATATATTTAGACCGTAAAGTACATACAAAAGATATGCCTGAGGAAGCCTAATGGTGGCCTAAACGTGTCGGATTTTTGCACAAACTCTATACGGTCAGGACTTTTGCAGTTCTTCACACATTTATTTGTTTGATGACATAGAAGTACTGTGTCTAGTATATAATACCTAGGTCCTGTGAAGTGTTAACAGGACCAAGGTAAAATACCTGACCTGAGTTATGTAAATGTTTTTCTTTGATACCATGTAAAAAATACACGTATATATTATTCCATACATTCCCTGAGCTGTGAACCCCATTCTTTTTCTTCTTTTATACATTATATATGATTGCTTAATGAGGTGGCTCAACATATAAAGGTATTAGTGAAGAGAGGGGAACACCCTTAATGAACATTCAGTAAATTACTTTAACATAATTTTTTTTTAACACATTTTTTACACATGAATTTGTGCCGTCGAATCCCATGTTTTTCGGGTCGGGTCTGAATTCGAACAGCCATATTCGGGTTGAATCTAAGGACAACCCGAATTCAAACACCAACACTAGTTAAATGTGACCCCATTGGGTAGATCCTTCTGCACGTTGATACAGGGACAGAATATAACACAAAAAGCAATAAAAAGTTGAAAGAAACTCTAACCTTTTCCCATATTGTTTCAATTTTGTTCGTGTTGACAGGCTTAGCCATATAATATAAAGTCCTGCATATTTCTACTGGTTCATCAATGTATCAGCCAACAGTAATGTGTTGGATTGAAGGTGGGAAGATTTTGATGGGATCCTGGTTTTACAACAGCCTGAAATTAGAGGCATCCCTAATATTTGATGGGTCATACACGTACTACTAGGTACCTAGAACATATAGAGACTTTATATATTATTTATTCATTGATATTCTCATTGAAACAAAATATCCCTCACTACCTACCGTTCTCATTGACGATGCAGTGCTTAGAAAAGTGTACTGACAATTACACAGTTCCTTGCTTCTCAGGGACTTAGTGGGTCTGCTGGATTTGTAAAAGATTTGGGGCACCCTGGGCACTCCAAAGAAGAACAATGATGCAGTAAGTAGCACATGGTGTCAGATAGTGGATATGGCCGTCCTGAGTTGACAAGGAGAGAGTCTTAAACATACAAGACACATATGTTACAGTCCTTAAAACTGTATAGAATAAACTATAAATAAACTATATAGAATATAATGTGCAGGAGTTAGAAGTATATAATGTGTAAAGGGGTCTGGAGAAAGTCACATAGCTCACATTCAGTCCCTCATCCACAATTTACATTTGTACCCCATTGCAGATCCCCATTGCACCCCTTAGTTCAGCTCTTCACCGCATCCTCCTCTCCACAGGTCACATTGTCTGACCTGTTTCCACAGCTCGATATTATACCCCCTATCATCCCCCTAGCCAAAGTGCACCTCTTCTTTTCCCTTGTCCACAAATCATTTTATCTCTGCACCCCCATTTTCAGTTCCCCTTTGCATCCCCCTAGCAGTAGCTTAATTTTACTTTGCTATTCCACAACTCACCTTTCCACCATCATCTGCAGCTTAACTTTGTACCCCTCATCCACAGTTCAACTTTTGTCCACAGCTTACCACCCCCAACCCACAGCTCACCTCTTCACCCTTATTCACAGCTCATAGCTGCATTCCCCAAACCCCATCCAAGGTTTACCACTATACCACAGCCTACGTCTAACAGCTCTTTTACAACCTACAGTCCACCCACAGGACCCATGTTTGTGCCTCCTGCCTGTATAGTGCTGTAAGAGCTGCTCAGTACATCTGACACAATCAGCCTGATATATTAAAGCTCTCCAATGTTGGAGAAGCTACACTTTCATCAATGAACTTGGGTGATACAGCAAAACTAGAATGGATTTTTAAAAGTAATTAGTTAAAAAGCTATTTGTTAGCAAATGTTTTCAATCCTGGACCAGATCCATTCCATATTTGCTGGATCACCCAGGTTCACCAATGAAAGTGTATCTTTTCCAGTTTCGAACAGCTTTAATAAATCAGGACCAATGTCTATAATCTGGTCAGCAGCAGCAAAATAAACACAACACATGGTAGTGGCCTGACCCCCTGGGGCACTAGGCAAAAAATCTTGCCACTGTTGGGCTCCTGATTTTCTGCTGGTACCTACATTTTTTGGAAATCTGAACATTATCAGCTCTTGTAAACCATTTGTGAGAGAAAACCTGTGAAAGGTTACTTATGCAAATTGGCAATGGCATTCTGGCCGCTCACAATGCACAGTTCAGCATATGAACAAAAACCTCAGCATTCATCTGGGCAAGGTGTGGTCCATTCAGCAGTAGTTTTTTTGTTTTGTTTTGTTTTGTTTTTTTGCAAGAGCTTCAGATTTTTTTTAATATTATATAATGTCATCACATCCTTTGACAATTTACTGTAAATATATTATTTATATTAGGAGAAATTTATTGCAAAACTACATTTTATCCTATGTCAGCACCAACTTCTTATGCATTTGTTCTAGGTTCAGAATCCCCAGACTTCTGTTTTGAACAGAAGTTACTTTGTAATGGTATTCCAAGAGAGTATTTTGAGCTGTGCATGTGTGACTGTCATTGTGAAGTTAGGAAAAAAAGTGAAAAAGTAGGGTAGGAGCTTTAATGGGAAAGGACATATATGTGGTGCCATCCTTCCATACAATTTCAAAAATACAGTTTAGTTCCCATTTAAAGGCTTAGTCCCCACAAAGCTAGAGTTTTTTAAATTAGGGAGGCCAATATGTGGGTGATTTCTTCCTCCTGTATTTGTTTAATATAAAATATCAGTTTTGGGTGACAATGTCATCATCAAGTATAAAGTTATGTAATACATGATGAAATACTTTCTTAGTTTAACTTTGAAAGTTCTAAATCATTGATTTAATTCTGACAGACTGGAATTTAATTATACAAAGAGAAAAAAAACAGAAGCTCTGAATTAAAGTATAATTACGTTGCTCATCTTGGCTCAGAGACAAGGTTCTTCTATTGCTTAATATTCGTGTTACATGTTCCTGTATTCTGTAATGTGACCATATTTATGGATAGACATTGTAATCCTCTTTACTGGCTTAGGTTAATTTCAATAAAATATTAAATCCATTTTCTAATCTAAATGAGTTCATTAGGGAAGACATGGCAAGGAGAGATCCGCAATCCCTATAGGATTCAGCTTCATTACATCTAAGCATTGTGCTTTTCCAGGGTGGTACATTTTTATATGGTTTTATCTTTTCTGTTCCAGAAGCATCCATCCTAATTCCGAGGCCCCTCTGTATGCATGGCATGCACATGTTTAGCAGTCTGCAGTCAATGTGATCCCCCAGGTAGGTTTAAGTTATGACTGCAGAAGTAAACTTGCCATCAGCAGCATTAATCATGCACCGTTAAATAAAGAAAATGAAGATTAGTGTCTAGACAAGAGAAAAAGGCTTTGATTCTAGTTATTAACTTCCAGACAGTGCATCGGCGAAGCATACGTTAGCAGTTACCTGTCTGGTAGAGAACTAAACATGCAAGCTTCTACTTCTGACTTATATATAAATGCCAGTTGCCTGGTTGTCACTTTGATCCTTTTGTTTCAATACTTTATGTGATTATAAGACTTCTGATTTTATTTAAATTCTTCTGATTTGCATACTCGGGCAAGGAGTCAAAAAGTATTGATGTCAATGCGTTGTCATGCCAGTTGGGCAATTAGCACGTTTAAGGAGTTTAATATTGCCAGGCCCCATATTTCTTTTATTGTTACTATATTTATGGGCATCTGCAGGCAAGTATGTGAACAAATCTGAAAATCCACCTGTGGACAAATCTGTCACACCAAAACTCCTTTCTATGAATTCATATATATTTTTTGGTTACCCACAACAATTTCAACCCCAGGGATTCCTCCAGAGGTTGTTAGGGGTTCCTTGAGCAATGTGCAATTTGTGACTGTCAGGTCAGTTTAACTGACACCAATGATCTTTTTGGCTATCTGTAAGGGGGACATTCTTCCCAATGGCCAGCCATGTAAGAAGCATTGTTTCTATCGACCACCCGGCTAATATACTAACAGTTGTGGATATCAAAATTACAGCAGGGGGTCCTCAAGACCTGAAAGTTATTGCAAGGGTTCCCCCATGCTAAAAAGATCAAGAAAATTTACAATACATAATCCAATTTCTTTAACTTGAGCCTGCTATCTCTTGCCATGTTCCTTTCCAAGAAGTGGTATCTTGTGATCCAGAGCTAGGGACCATGTCCACTGCAAACCAGACTAGTTGTCATTCTACCTTTAAAGATGGATTCCCCAGTTTCCCCAGTTTATTGTTTTTAAATAAATCAGAGCATTTAGTTAAAAAGCAAAAAGGAGTAGAAAGTAGGGCCATGTATGTGTGTTGTGGGGTAGGAGAGAATGACACCAACCAAACTAACCAAAACTGTATTACCAACATTGAAAAACCATACCCTTGGAGTAAGGAAGTGTTTCAGCCACTGTAGCTTAAGTATTATTACAGCTTTTTTTGTGGAAAGCATTGAAATCTATATAAATTTCTTATCTTATTGCAGCCTGTATCCATGTGCTAACATGTAATAGCATTTCCTCTATATTCTAGTTCAAAGTTACTGTTACCAGTTTGACAGGTTTAAGAAAGGATTATGTACAGAATTTATATCCCAACAGATATTGAAACTTTTCTGCAGCCTATCCAACACTGAAAAAAACTCATGAAGTCAGTTCCACCACAAACTATTTATTCTTTTTGAGTTTAGTTCCACTTTAATGCCGAATAATTCTAATAGTGAATTAGTGTTGGAAAGCAGGCGTAATGTACCAATGATTCAACCTAAACACTCCGTAAATTTCCATAATCTGATTCATCTCGCTTGTCAGCAGATAAATATCAACTGCTTCCAGCAGAAACAAAAAAAACTAAGCTGTTTCAATTTAGCATTTAAAACCAGATTTTTGCACCTGAAACAAATGGATGAATCAACCATAAAATGCTCATGGAGTATGCGCACTGTGTTCTTAAGCACCTGAAATGTACCAAGATCTAATATTGTTTTACGCCTTATAAAGAAAGTTCTACAAACTAGTAAACTGTTTGCTTGTGATATGAACACAAGAATGAAGCAAAATTCAATCACAGCATTCCAAAGAATGAAAAAACTGCAGGTTTTCACACACATGTCATATTAGTGTTTGTGGGCCACAGGTTCTAACCTTTTGGCCAATTTAAGTAAGTTAAGTAAATTCTTAATTCTTAAGAGAAACTCTTTCTCTATCCACGAACACATACAACTAGTAACGGGCTGCAAGAACAATTTGAATTCTCGCACTATTGACTTCAATGGTGTTTAAATTCGGCATTTGATCACCCGGAGAATTTCTCACTATTCGATCGTATTCCATCTATTTGAATAGTGAGATATTCGACCAACACTAGTTGTGACTCTATCCTTCTTGTTTCTTCCTTTTCTCTGATACCTCTTTTAGGTATTCCAGGTGTTGCTGCTTAGTTTCACGGTTATCCTAAGGAGTCTCTTAGGGTCTCCAAGTCCCAGGTCATCTTCTTCTATGTATAAATGAAGAGGATAAGGATTTTTTTTACCCTGCTCACTGTCCCCACCCTAGCATAAAATAATTGCAAGATAGATTAAAGGTCCCAGAGCCCTTAGTGGGCTTTTCATTTTGTCCCTGCATAAGGGAATCTGCGTGGTTGTTCTCTGTGTTTCTCTGTGTGGATGACAGGGAAAAGGAAAATATTTTATAAGAACCTACTGTAAATGTATTGGTTTAAAGACCATTAAAGGACACAACCTACCCCATTTTATTGACGATCATGGTCTGATACAGCTTTCAAGCTAAGGCATACTGGGAGCAGGAGTGATTATTCTGGGTTGGCTGCAAATTAATTTTTTTTTTTTTTGTCCAATCTTCCTAAAGGCAACCTGAAGCTATCAAAATCATGTGTCCTTCCGCAGACTCCTAGAAAAAAAACTTTTTTTTTAAAAATGCAACCGGTACCTGAATTTGACTTAGGATCAGTCTTGCTGTCTATATACAGTTTGTACAGAGAGTTCAGAGAGAGGAGAACAAAGCAGCTCCAAGCCAATTGATGTGTTTTGCACTGCAAGAAACATGCAAATTGGAGGATAGAAGATCATGACAGAGAAATTAGCTCTACAGTGAGCTGCTTTTTCCCTTACTGTCCATTGACAAGGTAGGAGTGTAGAGGACCCTGTAAATAAAAACAAACCTGCAGTAGATGAAGTCCCCAATAGACAGAATTGTGCTGTGTGGGAGAGCTGTGTAAATCCCAAGACTTGGAAGAGCAGAAATACAAAGCTTGTAGCAGGTGAAACAGCTCCCATATATATCATTAATCTGTGTGTTGAGCTGTTTGCCTGGAGTTTAGCTTCAATCCTGTTGTCAAATTACCAATTATTGTAATTTAGTAAAACCTCAGTTGCACATTTGGTAAAATTAAGATATCAACGAAGCAGTTTAGTACATTAAATCTATTTGTGTATATAAATTATTGTCTACATATTCATTTAATGTAAATACTAAGAGGCATGCTTTAATTTTAGTAATCTGAGATGTATTTGTTACTATTATGTTCTTCTGGTAACAACAGGGGGCTATTAGCTCCTCAGCCCAAATACTGAATGTGCACATAAACCTTTAGAATAACCCACTTAAATGAAAGTGATAACATTTTTAACAAGTGATCAAAGACTTCATAACATATAGGAGAGCAAGAAGAAATTCAAGGATTAAAATGCAAATTATCTATGTAAATGTGCCCACTTTGGTTCCTGTGAATAATGAAAATAAATAGTTTTTCCATGAAGGCATGAAATTGTTTATGGATGCTTGCTTATGTAGAATAACCTTCAAATTACATTGAAAAAAAACAACAAGCAAGAAATGAGAAAATTTACTGTAATAATAAATTATAATAATATTAGGGCATCACAAACAGGGATGACGTGTATAACAACACTGTGATCTGCCAACATTCATTTGGTACAATATTTTCAACCCAGCAAGTCACTTAGTAGTCACAGGGCCTGAAAAGTTTGGAGAGGAGCATAGTCTGTGCAATTTGGTTTGGAAAAGAAAAGCATGCCATGGAACAGGCTTATTTCATTTTTTTGGTGTACAGGTAGTCTCCGAGTTAGGAGATAGGGACAGTAGATTTGTTCCTAAGTTAAATTTGTATGTAAGTCGGAACAGGTACATTATTTTATAAATCCAATAAGGACAGATGTTTGTCTCAACATAATATTAGGCAACATGATGAAAGTTACTGTATAAAATCCTCACTGTGAGATAATCACAAACAAAGCAAAAAAACACATTCACATTCCTAGACATTCATGCTTTGATATGCAAAACAAAACAACTGAAGAGTTTGTCTTGGTCATTAATGATTTTCTTAGCTTCTTATTCAAGAGCTTATTATGCAAGACATCTTCTGAAAGTCATGCAAACCTTCTTCTCACCCCCATCAAGCCTCTGTCCTGCACACAAACGAGCAGGGAAGTCCAGTTCGTATCTAGGAGTGGTCCATATGTCGGATGTCTTTAACTCAGCGACTACCTGTATTACATTGTTTCTCAACCAGGGTTCCCCCATAGGTTGTTAGGGGTTCTTTCAGCCATGAGCAATGTGTGCCGCTTAGGTCAATTACCATTGTCACCAATGATCTTTTTGGCTATCTATAAGGGTGGCATTCTTACCAATGACCAACACAGTAATCTACTGTAAATTGTGGATTACATATATATATATATATATATATATATCAGGGGTTACCTGAGACTTTCAAGTTTTTTTAAATAGTGCCCCATGTTAAAAAGGTTGAGAAAGGCTGGAATATTTAGGAGATAAAAAAAGAATAACAAAAGTTAATTCACAGTCACAATCAGACCCAATGTAACTTTGCATACATCCTAAAATGGAAGACACCCTTTCTCATATTAACCTCCCTGGTGGTATTCCTGAGTTGGGCTTAGAATGAATTTTCCATACCAAAAGCGGTAACCCTGAGCCACACTAATGGGGTAGAATTGCCAGGGAGTTTAAAAAGTCTGCCTGGTTCCCACGTTCCAGAGGTCCCCTCCAGCAGTGCCCGCAGCGGCCTCCAGCAATGCCTGCGGCGTCCACCAGCGATTCCCAGCACCTTCTTTCACTTGCGACGCCGGCCGGGGGACGTGTGAATGTTGGGGACGTGAGGCCACGCTCGCGAGTGTGCAGCTGGGAAGCGCGACCGTGGGGCTGGAAGGCGGAACCAAGTGGGAAATTTAAAATACTAACTATTTTTAAATGTATTACTTTTCTTCACACCCCCAGGGAGATTGACATAGTGTGAATCTGTCATTCTCTGAAATTCTGACATTCACTGAAATTCTGGTGGAGAATCAGTTACTGCTTTTGAAACAAATCTTGGAGGTTCTCCATCAGAGAATATTTAGGTGAATGTCAGATTCGCTGCTTTAATAATTGATCTCTTACTGTGACTTATAACCTATAGGTAGATTTTTATGCAAAATCAACAATGACTTACATGATGCAGACTCACAATAATAATAACACATCAGTTTTTGTAGTTTGTATTTCCCTGTAACATTTATTACTTGGTGATCCTGCCAGTAGTTCTATTATTCATATAAAATTTGGGATAGTCATTGTCACCTTGTGGGCATAGTAGATAGGCATCTTAGATAGACAATGGCAGCCATAAGAAGGGGCACAGTGTGCCAATGCACAAAGGTCCTAGACCCTCCCCAGCCAACAGGGACCTCAAGTCAGTTGGGTAGAGGGGGGTCCAAGTCAGTTTTGCACAAGGGTCCACTGTTGGCTTCATCCACGATTATTGATAGACGTAGTATTATTTGATGAGCCACAAACAAGATCTAATTCCTGCTAACTTTTATTAATCATTTACAAGCTTTTTTTTTTACATAATCATACCTTATTTTCGTCATTTTTAATCCACACGCAAAGTTGACCTAAGCAGGTAAAATAAGTAGCTGGATGAACAGTAAGAAAGCGCTTTCATCACAGTGAGATTGAGTCCTGCAGGCATTGGTTAATTTTTGGAGGTTTATTTTTAATAGGACATAATTGTACGGTTCCTAATTTCAGAAAAATGTGCATAAAAGCCTAAATTCTTTTAATTCTTTTTCCTCTAACATGAACTAAATTGAAATGTCAAGTAAGAGTGATTGTTATAGCAGTCATATGTGTAGGGAGTAGGGAATGTTTCAAAATTTTTCAGACAATTTAATTTGTCTTAGAATGTGAGAAATATAAGTCATTTAACAGCTAAAACAATTCTAAAAAACACGAGTCCTGGTGTTCTGCATAATTAGTGGAAGGATTGTACATGGGAGTGCTCGCTTCCCAGGACACCTTGTTTTCTTGTGTTAGAATTTTCTTTCATCTTGGGCTGAGGTCTCACTTAGGAAGGCAATAAATCAGAACTAAAGTTCCACTTTAACCTCCTGAGCGGTTCAATTCTGTCTGGTTTTATATGTCTAAAAGCGGTACATTGTTTTTCATGAAAATTTATTTTACAGTATTTATAATAGTATGGGTTTATTAAAGTTTGAAACACAAAATCATGTCAAAATGATAAATTAAATAAATTAAAAAAATTTATATCTTTTTAATTTTTTAAAAAAGTTAAAAAAATATTTATTATGCTCAAACTATTATAATATACTGTAAAATAAATGTTCATGAAACACAATGTACTGCTTTTACACATTTAAATCCACTGTATTGCATTCAATACAGTTTTTATGTAGTGAAAGCAATACAAATAGATTTGAATTTCCCACCCCGCCCCAAACAAAACATCCGCACGCACCAACGGGGAACTCCCCGGTAAAGAGAATGCCGGCTGGATGAAGGAAGAAGACGCAAAGGACGATGGAGGACTCCAGCGGATCAGGTAAGGCTCTATTTATTATTGTTTCCATAGGTTTACCAACCCCGAGTGTGACTCAGGGTTACCGCTTCCAGCATCTTTTTTTCTACCTGAGTCACATTCAGGGTTACTGCTGGGGAGGTTAAACATTTGTGATTGGTCAGGGTTTTCTTGTAGAAAAGATCAATTTTAGACTGCATACCGATGTCTGTAAGATCATCTGTTATACATGGATGTTACCCTTACTTTGAAAGTTGTAATAGAAATCTGCTTTGTTTGGAAATTTCCATTCCTCAGTTACAGGGCGATTATTCAGAGAATAAGTTAATTTATGGACAACTAAAAGCTGACTTCTATTGCAAATTTCTTACAATTTTTCCCTATACCAAATTTGAAATTGCTGCATTTTAAAAACTACATAAAGCTTCTCATCAGGGAAATCTGCCCTGTTTCTCTTTGGCTGTCCTTCCCCACCTTTTTTTTCAAGTTGTCACATAAGTATGAAACATCTACTTACCTTAGAACGTGTATGTTTAATGAAAAGTGAAACCCCCTGATCACATATTGTTGCAATTGTACTTTTACCATTGTTTCAACCCATTCGTTTAAACTGTTTCAGGGAATTTCTGTTATTCTTCCATACTTTGCACTGTTGATATTTGGTTTTGGTCTGGCGATTTTGAAATACATTTATTTGTTGGGTCATTTATCAGGTTTTCTTTTTTGTGCACTTTTTGTTCAGTACATAGTCCCCAGTTACATACGAGATAGGGACTGTAAGTTTGTTCTTAAGTTGAATTTGTATGTAAGTGGAAACAGGTACATTATTTTAATAAATGCAATTAGGACAGATGTTTGTCTCAACATATTATTAGGCAGCGTGGTGTCAGTTACTGTAAAAAATCCTCACTGTGAGTTCATCACAAACAAAGCCAAAACTTTATGGAGCCTAGACATTCATTACCTTCTGGAGCAAGCTGTGTGTTGATATGCAAAAAGAAACAACTGCAGAGTTTATCTTGGTCATTAACCTCCTGAGGATTAACCACAAGTGTGACTCGGGGTAGAAAAAAGATGCTGGAAGCGGTAACCCCGAGTCACACTTGGGGTAGCTAAAACAGTGAAATACAATAATAAATAGAGCCTTACCTGAATCACTGATGTCCTCCTTCACGATTCCTGTCCTCTCGCTTCCTACGGCCAGCATTCTCTGCATCCGATCAGTCACCAGGAGTTCCCAGTGGTGTCGGTATGTGCGGCCGTTGAGTCGGGGTGCAGCGAGAATTTCAAATCTATTTGTATTGTATTCAACACAAAATGCCTGTATTGAATGCAATTTAAATGTGTAAAAGAAGTACATTGTCTTTCATGAAAATTTTATTTTACAGTATAATATAAAAATTTTGAAAAATTGTTTTTTTTTTTTGTTTTTTTTTTACAAGGGCTTACAGAACAGCAAAACACTTTTTCTGTAAGTCATGCAAACCGCTCCCTATACAGCACCAGGACCTGTAAGGTTACAAAGCAACCCAGGAGTTTATTAAAGCAATGAAGTGGAATATTCTTGAATGGCCAAGTCAGTCACCTTATCTGAACCCAATTGAGCATGCATTTCACTTGCTGAAGACTAAACTTCGGACAGAAAGGCCCACAAACAAACAGCAACTGAAAGCCGCTGCAGTAAAGGCCTGGCAGAGCATTAAAAAGGAGGAAACCCAGAATCTGGTGACGTCCGTGAGTTCAAGACTACAGGCTGTCATTGCCAGCAAAGGGTTTTCAACCAAGTATTGGAAATGAACATTTTATTTTCAGCTTTTTAATTTGTCCAACTACTTTTGAGCGCTTGAAATGAAGTGATCGTGTAAAAAAAAGGCTTTAGTTCCTCACATTTTTATGCAATTATTTTGTTCAACCCACTGAATTAAAGCTGAAAGTCTGCAGTTCAACTGCATCTGAGTTGTTTCATTTAAAATTAATTGTGGTAATGTACAGAACCAAAACTAGAAAAAAAGTTGTCTCTGTCCAAATATTTATGGACCTAACTGTATATACCTATTCATATCTGTGAGAGATTTGGCTTTTTCACCTTGGATGCCTGGACCTTGTACTGACATTGCAGCACATCCAAGGATTGGTAAACTGTAAACCATTACATTTTTGTGTTTGGCTTTAGATACACTTTAGTACAGCAGTACAAACTACAGCAGCCAAAGTTTATTGGTACCAACTCAGAGCATGCCAAAAAAAGTAAGATCAGTTAGTGTTAGTGATGGGTTAATGCGCCATGAACATTACTCAATCAAATAGGCCGGCCTATGTTATACAAAAGCAAGCAATGAAAAAAAAACAATATTTTCCTAATAAGCTAAAAGCATTACTTTCTTTTCTACAGCATATTTCTCTGGGGGCAAAGCTCAAAGTTTCATTTTCATTTAAAATTATTTCCATTTTCGCGATAATCCCTCAAAGAGGAATATGCATAATCCGATCAATTTTGTGTGCCATCTGGAGTATGGTAAATGAACTGCAGATTTTAAAAGAAAGTTACAGAGTGCAAGATCTACATCGGAAAACTCTTTCTGCTAGGAGGTGATGACACCTTAAGTTTTATAGGAGTACAATATGTGTACCATAGCTTTGGACCTAAGGCGCTCCTCATTTAAATAACAATTGTTCTGCAGTAAAAGCTCATTCTAAAGACAGAAGCTGTAGAGTCTTATGAAGTTTTTACTGCAAGGAGGTTTTAATACTTCCTCCCCTTGGCATATATCACTTTATTTAGGTTATATAGCAATCTCTCCAAGAGATCGGGATAGGATTCTGTTAAGATTTTTCTCGTATTCAATTTATTTTATGGCATATTTTATAGTCTATAATGTCAGATGCGCTTTACTAGGGAAGTGGGAAACGTCTATCTACTGGTGAATAATGTTGATAAAAGTTCTCAATTTCTTTCTTGTCCTGTATTGCCTTCATAGTAAGGCTTGGTGACTAGATTTCCCTGTGGATATTGAAGCATGTTTTTTAGTCATTGTCACTTGCCTAAGTTTAAAAGCTTTCAGTAATACGCTACATTAATGGGAAATGGTGCCATCTGTCATAATGTGAACGTGAGTACAGGAAGAGAAAGGCACTTTTTACAGTAGTAGGTACACTGCGTTTTAGCAAAATGTATTTTCTGTTAGTTTAAAAAGAAAAGTGGGAAAAATTGTTTTTGTGTCATTTATTTTAAATTTGTTTTTCTGTACTTGTATTTCTTAAAGTAAAAGAAGAATTCTAAATTCCTACATTTTCATTTCAAATGACACAAAAACGCATGATAAACCATAGTGTGATAGCAAGCGTGGGTAGCAAATAACTTAGTATCCGGCCTTGGAGAGATCAAAAAGCAGGACCATTGGCGGACCCTAAATATGATCTGGAATATTGTTTTTGGCCTGGCTGGCCATGTGTCTGCTACTAGGGGTAAAATAAAAGTGTTTTAAGAAGATTATAATTTCAGCAATGGTTTCCATGCAGCTGTTGCTTCCTGTTGGGTTAATGTGTACCAGAACTGTTTTCGTTTGTAAAGCTGCAATCTTCATCTGTTATGTATTTATTTGTTCACACAGACAGTTTCTCTGCCACTAAAGACCATTCTGTTCTTAAGCAACTTGCCAACAATAGAGTTCACTTTATTTAGACGATCCCCAAATGGCTGCTACAATGACCACTATAGGGCAGCAACTGAAAAGAGATACACAGGTGCCAAGTGGCAGACTGTGTGACATCCAATGGAGAAATGTTTTGCACAAAGTCTGGGCAAAAGCCATATGGAAAGAAGGATGAAAAAGGGAAAAAAAGTAACTAGGTTCCAGCCCCACCTCACACCCTTGAACTCACCAACATACAAAGTTTGAACCCAGTGCCGTGGAAAGCTTGTGTATGACATTTTTTTTAGTAGACATAAAACAAAACAAATAAAAAAGTAATACATATTGTTTTAAAAGAATCTGTCTTTATAGTAAACAAAACCTATTGCAGGTATAAAATGCAATGAGCAAATCTCAATTTCAAAACAAAATGGGAGGAATAGACTGCAGAGTTGGAGACATAATCCTGCCCGTGTACAAAGCATTGGTCAGACCACATCTGGAATATGCAGTCCAGTTTCGGGCACCAGTTCATAAAAAGAACTTTGCTGAGCAGAGAAGGGCAACTAAACTAATAAATGGGATGAAGGAAATAACTTTGTTCTCCCTTGAGAAGAGACGTATAAGGGTGTTGTTTTAGGAATATTTATCTGCATAAATATGGAAATTATATCCCCTATCAATGCATATAGATATTCAATAAAAGAAGGTTCACGCACAAATTATATCTAGTCACTCAAACAGTTTAATTAAGAAAACAAGGTGAAACAAAAGACACAGCAATATTGTTTGATATCTACACATAGGAACTTCAATCAATGATATATATATATATATATATATATATATATATATTGGGTGCGTCTTATAGGCCGGAGCGTCTTATAGTCCGAAAAATACGGTATATCACATGGACATAAAGTTATTAGTAGTAACCCCAGTAATAATCTAGTAATTACTTAGTACACAATACAGTAATTACAAAATGGCAAAGTAATGCAGTAATACTATAGACACCCATAAGACTACAATCAAGAATATCTTATAACTACCTGCTAAGAGGTTAATGGGTACCTAATGGGAGCCTACTTCCTTCTGAAGAGGACTCCATACTTAGCTTACCTAAGGAAACCCTCAGGAGACAAAGAACAAGCAAGAGAGAGGAGAGCAAACAAGACAGAAGAGCTCAAATCTCTCAGTTCCCATTTTTTATAGTTAATTCCCATTAGGTATCCTTGGGGCTCTTGGATTGGTTAGTGGGTTCTGTACGATGACCATCGGTTGACACACACCCCACTAGACTGGGATTGGTTAATGTAGTTTGATGGACCTCCCAACTAAATTTGCTACATGAATCTCCAGCTGGAATCTATGTTTAGGGGTCTATAAATGTCCAGCTGGGTCATCACCCCAATCCATCTATTCAATTATGCCTCCATCTTCTGTTTACTCAGGTGGATGGATTTATTGCCCCTTGAAGGCCACATTGATGATCTGTTTGTTATGGGAAAATAGGTCTTGTCTCCTGGCAGCTGTTGTATCACCTCTTTGTTACTTCTGTGAAGTCCTGGACTTGGAGACCCCCAAGAGCGCCCTATGGACAGATCAAGATAACACAGGTTTCATGTTTAAACACAACATTCCTGTACTGTCTTCCTGTATTGTTTCATGCTACTTAGATACAGTCTAACTATTAGGATATTGTAATGCGCCTGGGCACACAAACCACAACCAACTCCAGATATCCTTCAATCAGGCTTTATTCAGCCTGATTGAGTTAAATCCAAACAAGCAAAGTACAAGAGGGTAAGGCAAAGACAGGTCAAGAACAATCCGAGGTCAGGGCTGGCAGTAGGCAGAATGGTCAATAACAAATCGAGGTCAGGGCAGGCAGAGTTCAAGCAGAGTCAACTTCAGACCAGGTCACTATGGAGATGACAAAAGCAGGTAAACTTAACCAACACAATGACGCACCCAAGCACACTGAGTTCACAGAGGCTTATAGCGGGCAATGGTGTACAGGACAGGCTCTCCCTAAATGGCCAGAGTGACCAATGGCCTTGCGCCACCTGGCGCGGTCTGATAGGAGACTAACTGAATCCCCTGCGGCCGATTGGCTGCAGGGAATTCAAACTAACTATGTCCCGCCCCGGGGCGAGGCAGCCGAGTGCCACGCCCTCGGGGGGTACAAGAGGGACGCATTGTAGCACGCGCACCTCTTCCCACAGCACCCCTAGGACGTGCACTACTTTGCACATGTAAAGGAGTGCTGAGAGCAGGAAATTCAGTAACCACATCTGAAGAGATGCAAGGGATGCTGCCTGGCTGAACAGTAGTTTGGCCAGGACGGATCCCCCCGCCTGCAGAGAGAGACATGCTGTGAGCAGAGCAGCAGCCTCGCCCATGCTGCCTGCTACAGCGGCGTCTCCCTCTGTGGCTGGGATCCCCAGGGACACCGCGGGCTCGCAGGACGGGTAAGTTCCTTACAGATATCTCCTACAGTGTACTATATACATATATCCCTGCACACATACCTATACATACATCTATGTGTATATATATATATATATATATATATATTTATTTATTTATACATATCTATTTACATAATCATAAACAATCTTTGGGTGCAACAAAGGGGGGATATGATCACCCTGTATAAATATATAAATGGTCCATATAGGTAACTCACTTCCCAACTATTTACTTTGAGATCATTACAAAGGACAAGAAAGCACTCTTTGCATCTGGAGGAAAAGAAGTTTAAGCTCTGCATAAGGAAGGGATTCTTATACCAAACTGTGGGATTTTTTTCCGGGGGGCCAGGCAGTGACTATCTTCCTGAAAAAAAACATGCCCTGCAAACTCAGCTTTGAGCTTGACAATGATGAAGTTTAAGATTTTACCTGGTAGTTTGAAGACTTCTGTCTTATCTAAAAACATTTATCACAAATGTGAATCCGCTAAGATCAAAAGATATTCATGGTGTACTTCTTCTGTAGTTATGTGACAAAATTTGCTTTTATTGGCTATTCTATTTTAAGAGAGTTTAATATCCCTGGATCTTTTAGATAGGAACATTGCCATTTTTCTCATTCATTTGGCACATCAAATGCCCAGATGAGCTGTACTTCAGATCAGTAACCTTTGGGGATTACAGTTATGACCCCTGATATTTAATAAGATTGTAACAGGCAGTAAAAATTGAATGATGTATAAGGCAATTCTTGCTAGCTAGCAAACAAGCACTTTGTTCTGAGTAGGGCACACTTTCTACTGCAACTTCTGACTTTGGCATTAGGCATTTTGTTTTCATTTTACATGGCTATTTACAGAGCAGTGATCACTTACATTCACTGAAACATTCCCAGGTGGAGAATCAGTTACTGCCCGGAAAACTACAGACCTGGAAGATCGGGAAAGTTTTAGTGAATATCAAATTCACTGCTCTATAAATAATAATGTGTGAAGTGCAAGGTAGGTAACAGGAAGCAGTTGTCCCCTTGGCCAGCATGGTTGAGTTTAAAATACATCTCAATTTAGACATCAATGAGAGTGGTTACAGCCAATGACACCCGAAAGGCATCTGTACTTACTCCATAATCAGACCTAGGATCAAAAATGTCTGACACAAGGAAGTCCCCCCCACCATTGAATTCCTTTTTTGGGTCTCAGAAGCTATTGCAATGATAGAAGAAAGTGGCTAGGCACTTTCACATGTAGGCAAGTTTTCTGTGGCTTATCATTTGTCATGCACAATAAACCAATTATAAGTTCCTGCTAATAAAACCTTTCATTTTAAATAAAGGTCCACTTTAGACACAATTGAACTGATTTAATAAAGCTCTTTGAGACTGGAAAAGATAAACTAACGTGGGAGAACCTGGGTGGTCCAGGATTGAAAATATTTACCAATTAATAGCAAATTGTTTTAGGAAAATCGTATGAGGTTGGCTGGATCAACCAGGTTCTCCCGTGATACTTTATGTTCTCCAGCTTTGGTGAGCTTTGATAAAACAGCCTATCTCAACCTTTTTAACATAAATTTCAGGTCTCAGGGAACCTGATATATATTATATCCTCAACTCACAGTGCGTTAGACTGGTGGTCATTGGGAAGAATGTCACCCTTATAGATAGCGAAAAATATCATTGGTGAATGGTAATTGCTCTAGGGGGCACACATTGCTCATGCCTGAAAGAACCCCTATCAACCCCTGGAGAAAAATATTTTCCAACTAATATCAAATTAAATTTAATAAATCCACTCCAAGTTTGCTGAATCTCCCAGGTTGTCCAATGATCGTTGATCTTCTCTAGTCTTAGAGATTTTTAATAAATCAGACTCTTTAGGGCAATAATTTGTAAGCCTGCTATGTAACAAATGAATTAACAGAAACTCTTTTCTTCACCATTCAAATAACTACAATTTGTGATTTATCATTAACACAACTAATTAGGTAATGTAGATTACTAGTGTGAATTTAATTTCCAAATGAATCGTACCTGATATACAGCCTGACAATCATAACTGCTTCTCGGGAATCAGAGCATTCATGTCTGAGAGGTGGCACTATATTCATGTGTCTGATATTAATACAAGCTTATTATTGCAGGGTGGCTGGTCTGAGTGACTGGAGCTACTTGTAATGCAAAATAGAAAGCAGAAGGAAAGAGAAAAAGAGGGAGAGGAGAACTAGAAATAGAGGAGGGAGGTGAACGGAAAGGAAAAAATAAAACAAGGATAGGAATGGAAGAGAAAAGTAAGGACATAACAACAGGGAAAAGTCAAAGGGCCTTATTTATTAAAGATTTTAAAAAATCTGCCCCCCCCCCAAAAAAAAAAAAATAAAGACCATACAAAATAGATAAAAGGCTAGTGAAAAGTACAAAACTAAAAAAAGTTGGGAAGACAAGTAGAGGAAAATGAGGAGAGAAAAAGATAGTGAAAAGAAAGTATGAACAAAGAGAAAGGGAGAAAAGGGAGAAAAAGAAGACTGAAAGAGAGACAATGGGACTGATTTATTAAAGCTCTGCAAAACTGGAGAGAATACGCTTTCATCAGTGAAGCTGGGTGATCCAGCAAACCTGGAATGGATCCGGTCAAGGACTGAAAGCATTTGCTAACAAATAGCAAATGCCTTTTATGAAATCCATTACAGGTTTGCTGGATCACTTAGCTTCATCGATGAAACTTTATTCCCTCCAATTTTGGAGAACTTAATAAATCAGGCCCAGTAAAAGGGAAGACATGAGAGAAACACAGTTTTAAAAAAGCACATCATGGTTGCGTTTATTCACATTCGTTTTCTTGACATTTCTGTTTTGAATGTTAGCAGTGATAGGCACATTCTGTACTTTAGGTTTATACTGGAGTTATTGTAGTTTTCCTGTTTTTTCCTCAAGTAGAAGTATATATCTCAGTTTTATATTCAGGCTGGTTTATATTCAAGTATGTAGGAACACAATAGTAAACCTATATACTATATATATATATATATATATATATATATATATATATATATATATTTATATATATAATCCATACAAGAAATGTTAAATATGCACAAACAATGGCAGCAAAAAGCTCACTGCTGGTATTCATTTGACCAGAGTCATATCATAAAAATGCATATATGTGCACAAATGACCATTTGATCAGATATAACTTATGTAGCATACCCATATGGGTGGAAACAATTATAAAGGTGAGTAGTGTTGCGGAGCACAGCCATGATAGGTCCACTCCTATGTCATTTATTGTATCTGTATGTTATTTGCAACCCCTATTTTATGTACAGCATTAAATAGTATGTTGAAGCTATATAAATACAATGTAATAATAGAATCTATCCTTCTATCTATCCCATGATTTTTTTAACATTCCGTCTAGGCTACATAAAGCATCGTCATTGTTAGATAAGATATTGTAAAGGAAACTCCCACAGACTACTTTCTAAGCCTCCTTTTGTGGCTTTATCACAAAGGTAGTTGCATGTAAGGGAAGATGAGTGCCTTTTAAGCCAACACAGCTGCAGGTTTTTAGTAACAATTGTGTGCATAATAACAACCATATACCATAGTTGCATATGGTATGCTTATTTAATACTGATAGGATTTGGTCAACCAAGGATTATATAATTTGTTTCCCACATGGTATTATTTTTTGCATTATACCATAAACGATAATGGGTTACAAGTTGAAGGTGTCACAGTCCCGCAGGGCAGAATGGTGGACCCTCCATGTCACCAGCTCAGTTGGCAGAGACGTGCAGAGAACACAGAGTTGAAGCAGCTGCCCGGTCTTCACCAGAGCCCCTAGAGGTGAGGATGTTACACTGCAGGCAACTCCCAGGTTGCGGCCCCAGTGCATGCAGAGGCAGATGACTACTGACAGATAGGAATCAGACAAGGTACTGGTAAGTGTGGCAGAAGCGTGGTCAAACAAGCCAGATGTCAGCAAGCAGGGGTAGTCAAGGGTCAAAGCCAGAGTCAGTACACAGAAAATCAGTAACTGGAGACACAGACAGGAATAGCTGGAACCTAAAAACAGACTAAGGGAACTCCTTGGTATTGCAACTTCTTGTTGCCAGTCACTTCCTTTTATAGGGGAGGTCATGAGGCAGATGGAAATCACATGACCTGCAGGTAACAGAACCCACCACCAGAGGGAGTGCGGGAGAAGCTCAGGTTGTGTCGGCCCTTCTGCCAGCAGATGGAGTGCTTCTGTGGAATATTCTGGTTCTCTGAGGTAAAGGGGCAGCTCTCAGGGGATCACATGACTCAGACCAGGAAGTGACTAGCAGGCAGGATTCCTGAATAGGGCTGTTGTTGCTGGCTTCAGAAGAATGTGAAGTGGGTGGTACAGACACAGGCACAGATCCCTGGTCCTATGGGCATCTGCGACAGAAGGCACCCCCCTGCAGTAAATTCAGAAAAAAAGGGAAAAAGGGAGAAGGAAGTAAACAGTGCTAACATATAATCTGTGTTACCTGCTCATACACTGCATCTGATTAATACAATACATACATTACAATATAAAAATTTGTTGATATAGAAATACATACATATGTCATGAACAAAGTACAAATAAAAACACTGACTTCTAATGAGAGCACATTTTACATAATGGACACTAAAAAAAGATCAAAACCGAGATATTAATTTGCAGCTTTTGAGCTTCGAAAAAATTGTGAAAAAAAAAAGATTTGCTTTAGAAATGAAAGTTATTTCCAAAGTTATGAAAGGTGATAAAACTGTAATGTAAAACAGTAATCAACAGTACCAATAGGAAAATCACATCAGGCCTTTTAGAAAAATCAAATTAGGTAAAGTCACTTTTACAAGACAAATTAAGAGCTTCAATCATTTATCATAGATACTTATAAAAGGCATATCATTTTCCAAAAAATGACAAGCCAAAGGCCCTCTACAGTAAAAATAAAAGCATATTAGTACCTGTGTGTAGTTAATGTTATGTAATTATGGTTTAATATATATTTATTAAGAAAGGCATTGAAAATTATAACATACATTTTGTACAACAAAAAAGATCTATACAAAAATGTAAAAAAAGTTTTAAGTGCGAATAACAGTGCAAACATCAGAATACCAATGGTATTGAATGTTACAATCAAGGTACACCAGGATTTAAAAAAGAGAAAGAAAAAGGTAAAAAGAAAAAGGAAGGAATAAAAAAAAACAGCAATGATCATACATTAAACATAAAATCTGAATTGAATAAAGGGCAGAATGGGCAGGAACTTGGGAAGGAAAATATGGGGGGGGGGGCACAATTTTTTTGGAAGTAGAGTGAAAGTGATCTAAAGCTACGTACACACGTCAGATTTTTATCGCCCGATAATCGGCATCGGCCAATTATCGGGCGAAAATCTGCCGTGTGTACAGTCGGTGTCGTCCATCGTCCGGACGACCGACCTGCCGGATCCACGGACGATGGACGACAGCCGATCCTAATGAAAGGGAAGGGGAGAGCCCGCAGCAGGGTGCCGCTCCGTCGCTCTCCCCCTCGCCTCTCCATAGAGCATGAACGGTGCTGTATGTACAGCACCGTTCATGCATCGTGCACTCCCTTGTCATTGGAAAGGATCGTGAAAGATCCTTTCCAACGACAAAAATTGCAAGTGTGTACGCAGCTTAAGGTTAGCAATCTGATGTTTGGGAACCTAACCTTGATTTAAATTTTTTAAGAGGTGCTATAATGTTCCCAACAGGCCCAACATGTAGTATATTTATCTATACAATCAGTGTCAAAGGCTCTAATTTCTTCTATTCTCATGAATTTTGTTGATCTTGGAAACGCATAAAGCTAATAAGTGTGGAGATTTTTGCTTCCAGAATAATGGAATAAGCTGGCGGGCTGCTGCCATAAGGTGACCGTGTAGGGCCTTTTTTGGAGGGGGAGAGTAGGCCCAATAATGTTATGTTATTATATTCAATACCTAACTTTCAATTTATTTAAGTATTTTTTATTGTACATTCCTTTATTAATATAACAGTATTTTTACAGCACCAACATATTATGTACATTAAATAGGGGTTGATAATGACAGACAAATACAGACAATGACACAGGAGGAGGAAAGGACCCTGCCCCCAAGTGCTTACAATCTAAGAGTTGGGGGAAGTAGCACCCAATAGGAGTGGGTATCTACATTTACAGGCAGACTTAGCCTGGATTTGGAACCCTGCAATAATGCTTATACAGTTAGCTTGCATTCATATAGTTTAAACTTTTTCTAAAAAAGAACTTCTGCTGTAACTGACTAAAACATGCAACCTGGGTAATAGTTTGTTTGTTGCCTACCTAAAATTCATTTTAAGCTACATATCTATCTAAGCCAACCCACAGTGTGACAATGTTGCTGCACAATTTGATTTCTGGGCAAACAACATTGCTTCCGTGTTAAATCTGAACTTGTCTTTTTAAGTTAAAAAAACACTTTTACTTACCTATTCCTCACTCCTGTAGGTTTCCTCTTTTGTGCAACAGGTCTTCCATATCCTCCGCTTAAGGTGCTATGTCTTTCACAGGCTCTGACCTCATGATGTACAATAGAGAACAGATTGTGCTGCATTGTGAGGATGACAAAGAGTTGCCTACAACTCAAAGCATCAGAAGGCAAAGCAGAGCATCAATCCTTGAACCTTCCAAAATCTGTCCAAGCCTTAATTGGGTTCTGGACAACTTACACACTGCCTTCATTCTGTCTTTAACCTACAGATCTGGATATTGGGTGAAGTACTAGACTAGCTGCACCCCAGTCATGCAGGAGATTTGGGCCATATATAGAACACATGTGCTATCAGTGGGGTCTTTATGCGTGATAAGGAATGGTAGGATGGTGAGCTCCGTGGCAAGGAGCTATAGTTCTCCTGTCTGAAGGCTGCTTATGAATTTTGGACTAAGTATTTTGTAAACTAGACTGTATAGAATTTTGGGTCTATGGGCTCTGAGCTATTACAAATAGATGTAAGCGAAATTCAACCTTCATTTTTTCAAAGATAAGCTGTATTGGCCCATATATTAGGAGTATGAAAATAATGGGACTTTTACAAACTGTGTTCTGTATGCTAGCTGGGATTGCTGATCCCCCTAATATCACCCCGTAATTACCTTCCCACTATTTTCCTTCAGCACTTTTGTTTCTCTATACTTTTGAAAGATTATTCCTTAATTTCTCTACTTTTACATTTAACCAATAAAAACTCCACAGTTTGTACTTAGATTCTGCCCAGCTAAAATTAATTGACTCCCAGGCATACGTTTACCAGCACACATAATCTGACAATGACTTATAAATATTGTATTATTACTATTTATTGAATTTATAATGCATTACAGTTTTTAAAAATAAGTCTGATTGTCTGATGTTAATTTTTATACCATGTAATCTCTGAAAAAACATATGAGAAAATCAGCCTATCGCTCATACATCAAATATTATATCTAGGGGTACTCTGTGCACAAAGATTGTACAGAACGCCCCCTGTTTCCCACATTGAAAGGATGTGCCATTTAAACTTTTGGAGTTTTAGAAAATCATAGCTGCTGCAGGTTGAAATGTAATGGTAATTTTTTTAGTACCAAAAACCAAAAACTAAAATGACATGTAAAGCAATAGTTCTTTTTAGAAAAAGCAGCATTTTCCTTTAACAGTAATGCTACGTTATTTCTTGTCAACATTTTTCTAAGATACAAAGACAGAAAAGCAAATAATACATCAGATATATAATTTTGGAGAATGGTACAAAAAAAAAAATATTTTACAGTCACAAATACAGTTTCGCCTTCATTGTTTTCCAGAAATTACATCTAGCACTTGATAAATTACAGCTGTGTCTGAATTCAGTTTTGCAAAATTGCTTCATTTTCTTAAGTCAGAAGCAATGAACCTCATCATTAATACATTTATCTCCATATCCTGCCGGATCAATGTTTGTGCCAACTTATAGTTCAATGATAATAACTCAGCAGATTATTTAGAATGTATTTGATTGTTGTTCCATAGCCCTAACATGTTGGCAGACATGATGAATAATTCAAGTGTTAAAAAAGTGATTGTCTGTATGATAACTTCATACGTTGAGGGTATGACCCATCGTGCATCTCCTACATTATGACCTACTTGAGGGTCCTCTGCTTCAGACATCTTAATCACAGCAGCCTACATAGCCAGGAAAATTATATTCTTCCAATAATCATATATTTTCTGAGAATCGTGAAATGCTTGTATTGTCATTGCCATTTCGGGCTTTATTTAATAAAACAACCATAAAGTGATGAATAAAATAAATTTAGTTTGACATTATCTTTTTACTTGGCTATGCAAAAATATTGGTGATTACAAAGGAATTTTATTATGTACAAAATGCAAGGGCATATCTGATAACAGAAATGGCTAAAATATGGCAGGGAGAGATGACATTCAGAAGGAATATAGGATATCAAAGATGTCCTTGGCAAAACACGCTTACAGAAGTGGGGTAAAGGTAGGTATTGTTTTTGGAAAGTGACTCGGACAGGGTGGTGGGAGAACTATGGAACCCAATGAACACAGATCAGTAAATGTAGGATATGAGCAACAGTAGCTGATGGACAACAGCACCCAAGTAGGACAGAAGGGACAGCAGAAGCAACTTCCACAATGTAATACTTGTGAAGGACAACAGAAAACACAAAACAAGGAGAATAGGCAGTGCCCAATGTTTCACTGAAGTGAGGTAGCATGCTACAGGCAACTTGCAGGTAAGATTCTCACAACATATCTGTTTAGACCAGGGTAAGGCTGGAGTGGTTGGTAAGGAAAAAAGAAGAAGCCATGTTGTTTATTATGAAGATGCCAATGATAATTTTGCTTGGTTTCATTTTCTGTGACTGTGATATTTGGTTTTACATGGTAAAATGTATGTAATATGTGGAGATGAGATAAGAAGCATTCTAAAGGTTAGAGTTTAGGTTACTCAAGTTTATGGAGTCTGGGCCTTGAACATGGGTTTCCCCTATAGGGTATGCATTCTGCATCTAGGGCTCAAGGACTTTAAACTATGTCAGACTAATTCTTTAGTATTCTTGGCTAATTCAATAATTTCCCATTGTTACAAGCAATAGAATACACTCTAGCCCAGTGTTTTTCATCCTTTTTAGCATTAGGGAACATTCAGGTTATCGCGGAACCCCTCCTATAATTACTATATCTGCAGTTAACTTAGTGATCATTGGGAAGAATGCCTCCTACATTGTTGGCCAATACCCTGTTTCCCCGATTATAAGGCACTAATCCTGGTTGAGAAACACCTCTCCAACCAATTACCAGAGAAGTAGGACAACATGTAATAGGTAAGCACGCCATTTCGGTATTTGAGGCTATAAAATTTCAGGGACCATGGCTCATGTCCCCACAAGTAAGTGCCATTTACAAAATGAGCGTACACTTACATAACACACTGAAGATTAGCATGAATCCTGTGTTGAGCTTGCAAAAGCAAGTGGTAAGTTTCTTTAGATTGCAAGTTTACCGAGCCATGGTGTTGCTTACTTCAGGAGTCTATATACCATAGGTTTTAAAATTTGCTTTAAAGTGGGCCAATCACCACATTTTTACTTTATATAAATGGGTTATGTACCCTTTTATATAAAGTAAAAATGTGTTTTTTCTTGTGTTTTTCTTCCTAAATATTTTTTACAGCAGCTGTAAATACTGAACAGGAAGCCCGTAGCCTTCTGGGATACCTGTGTCACATATCCTAGGAGGCTTGGAGCATGCACAGAAAGGAATTTGCCTGCAAAAAAAGTGTCAATCTCTCAGGTGCAGTGAGATCCGCAGTTATTTTTTTTATATTTACAGGAGGAAATATTACCCGATCTCAAGCCAGTGCTGGGTGATGTTAGCAGGCAGAAGAAGGAAGGGACGGCACCTGCTGGTTCCTCCACATCCACAAAATAATTAATCCATGACCCAATGGAAGCCAGTAGTGGAGGCATCAAGGGCTCTGCAGAAGTAAACAATAAATCTCATTTTTTAAGTTCTGCTTTAGGCTTGTGTAAGAGTGTATAATCTGTAATTTTTTTTTTTGCTATTTAAACTTTATTAATAAAATATCAATTTCTAAGTCTAAGTCTAAAAATTGAAATGGCAAAAACATCATCAGTAAGCGTTTTATCAAGCTCCAAAAATTGGGGAATACATGAAATTTTCTATAATATCTATTGCAATAATATCTTCCTTTCTAAGCCATTCTAAACTTTTTTTTCAGCCTAACCCTTTATTATTTCTTTGGTAACTCTAGTCAAAACTTTATCAAAGATAGACAAAAGGAAACAATTGCTAATATAGAAAGAAAGTTTCATAATTAGGAAGTAGTATACAAAAAGCCCCTGAAAATAAATTACATTATTCATTACTGCTCCCAGGATCTCTAATAGTTTGTATAGCAGGAGCTTCACTAATAACCGAACAGAGCATTTCCAGAACTGCCTTGTAATGCTTCTTGTTTTATTAAGCACATATCTGAAATTATACAAGTGAATCATGTTTACTGCCTCAAGATAATTGCACAAAATTATAAATTTTTACAATATTTCCTAGGGCAAATGGAAACTATAAATACATGACTGTAGCTAGTGCAACAAAACCCTCTTTCCCAATATGACTGACGATTATCGGCCTGCTGTTACACAGCTAAATATGCACTACATTAAGAAGGCTCAAGATCAATTTTACATTTGTATGTAGGCTGTGGATCATCAATAAAGTTTAATAATAAGTTAGCTGACATTACTGTTTCAAGTTGTTCCATAAATACTTTTATTTCTCCTAATTTTGCCTATTTAGTTTATTTGCCAGTGAGTATCTGGTAATTGAAAGTTAACCGATTTTAAGGCAAATGAACACAATGCCCCTGATCAAGCAGAATCGGATGATCACTCGCGCATTCGTATTCGCGATCCGAAATCGTACGCCGTAGCGCTATTCAACAACTGAAAAAGCTCGCGCCCGGAGCTGCGCATCTCCGGCAGCTTTTCACTGGCGAGCTTGCATTAAAAGTCACTGTTCCCCTAAAAAATCATTCTTTCTAATGGCACACATATTACCCTTAGCCCTAAAAACTTAATTGGCAGATTCGCGCCCCCTATTGCTCATTATTATGAAGGCAGGAATCTGGCTGGCAGTGAGGAGGCGAGTGTACGAGCGCACTCGACTCCGGACCGCGGTAAACTGCGCTCGCTGGTCGCGCGTACGTTCGCGCTTCCACCGATCGCGGATTTTATTGATGAATCAGGGGCAATGGGTCTACTGGGTAACAAAAATACCTGTTCAATTGCTGAAGGATTAGCCCTCCGAAGACTGATATTTCAGCTGGCGGTACAATGTTCCTGGTTCTGTCCCCAGCCATCACTCCTATTACATTTTCTGTGATGTTAAATAACTGAAAAAATAATTGAAAAATCCAGCAGGTGCTGAGATGCTTTCTAATAATTGATGTAGTAAGCACACATTCATGTCCCATATCTTCAGAAGAAATAGAAAGCTAGCAATGACTACAACCAGGAATAGTACTTTAGATTTGCTTGGACCATTTTAAAGCATAACTTCAAAAATAAAATAAAATAAAAATTCTCTGATTTGTTTATTTCCCCCTTTCTGCAGCCAATAAATCAGCCTTTTTAAATCTTTTTAGCATGGGGGGGGAAGCTTTAAAATAACTTTCCAGTCATAGGGAACCCTATAATTACTATATCCAAAGCTCACAGTACACTAGTGTGGTGGTTATTAGGAAGCTTGCCTTTTACATTATTGACCATTAGGAAAATGTCACCCCTATAAAAAGCCATAAACATAATTAGTGTCAGTTAGATTGACCTGTGAGGCACAAACTGCTCATGGCTCATGGAACCCCCAGCAAACTCTGGAGAAATCCTAGGTTTCCATGGAACCCTGGTTGAGAAACACTGTTCTAAATGGTAGGTTTCTTCTTTTATAGTTACATGGAGGACACACTGTACATACTTATTTTCTTGTTTACAGGAAACACTTTTTTAGAATAAAAAGTTTGGTAACAAAGTCTCTATAAAACTTAGTCTAGCAAAGATATTTCATGGCCGTTGTAGCTCTAGCCTTACAATTTGTTTCCATGCTCAGTCTACTAAAAGCTGAATTTATTTAGCAAAAAACAGACATTCCTTTTCACGAATGACACTTCTGTTTTAGGACTAAGAGCCATGAGTTTATTCCTACATGGTGTACTAAAAGCTGACTTTTTTGTAGATAATGGTAAGATCTATTTTACAAAAAGCTTTGCTGTTTTAGTTCCAGTAAATTGCTATCCATATCTATGGCGTCATAAAATCTCCAAAAAATACAGGTTTGTTTTTACCAAATGCATTGTTGATTTAAACCTAGCTAAAATTTATTTCTAAACTTAGTTTATTCCCCAGCAGCTCTCACTGTTTTATCTGCTGAACTACTATGCGGAGTCATGTGGAGGTCAACAGGAAGATCCATTAAGAGCTCATTGCATAATTTATACAAAATACTTTTTATTTTTAGGTTTACAAATACTACAAAGCAAAACCAAATCCAAAATTAGAGGATATTAATGGAAAAATAATCTATTCGTATCCTACCATTCGTGTCAATTCTCTAGAAGTATCCACTGCACAGGTAATGGGGTTCAAAAGTTTAGCGGCTATATATAACAAGACACATTGTATGGTATGTGTAGTTTCTGCTTTTTGGTTCACAAATGGTAAGCAGTTAGTAACATTTAAGAAAAAGGGTTTACAAAAGTACACCCAAGGAAATAGGGGCAAGGATAGTGTCCCTCTCTTTTTCTATTTTTTGAAACCAAGCACCACAGGAAAACTATTTTGCATCAAACTTTACTCAACTGATTATCTAAATTATTATGAAAATGTCATTGTTTGTTCCTTTTTATGTTTCAATTTGTGACTAGGGTTTGTGTGTTATATGTGATATTCCCCCTGAAGAAACAGGCTTGTCCTGCGAAACACGTTTGATTTTCCAAATATAACCTGAATACTAGTATCACCAAGATGCTGACCCTATCCTAGTTGAATTCTGTTATGGTGCTTTACATTTTGTTTTGCTGTTAATATTTTGTTGCATTTATTTTGTGATTTCACATGTATCATGTTAATGTCACATTAGGCCTTGATTGTATTATTTACTGCAAAATGAACTTTTTGGATATTTTAGGAATATTATTGTGCAACAACTACAACTACCTGCTTTTATGGAAGTCTTCCTTCCTTGGGTATACTGTTGTAAACCCTTTTTTTTTGGATTTTGTATATTTTAGGAAGGTGACAATTACTATCTTGAAGAATTTGTGTGGGGGAAGGGTTTTCTACTTTTTCTATTTTAAAAAAGCAATTTGACAGGCCTGTATTGTGTAATAGATTTATTTTTGTATCTTTTATGCTGTCAGAAAAAAAAAGGGGGTAGGGATACAAGCAATTAACCCAGGAAAGAAAAGTCTGTCTCTGAGTGACTTGGCTAGCTTTTAATATTTTTTGTGAATTATTAGTACTCAGACTTTTTTTTTAATTTTTTTAAACCAAAATGTCTGTATAGTTTGATGGTTATGTGCCTTTTAAACATTGTTTTATTTATGTTGTTTCTAAACTTAAACTAATTCTGTGTTAAGTAGCCACTTGCAAATATTGCTTAGCAAAATTGTTAAAATGTTTATGCAAATTTGTCATATTGCCAATTATATTCAAAACAAGAATATACTTCCTGCTGTGTCTTTCAACAAGAATACACCAGCGGGAAGTCTATTGTATAGTTCAGCATTTTGCTTGGGTTAGTAATGATTTATAGCAAGTATCTTTTGATAGTATCTTCTATATTTTTTTGTAAATGTTGACATTACAACTACACTAGATGAACAACTAGATGAATTTAATTATGATATGGGTAAACCATACCCAGCCAATAATCATAAAGAAGTATTTATAACAAGAGTATATGCAGATTTAAAAGTTAGGTTACACAATAAATAACTAAAAATAAAAAAAAATTATGATTCTTACATAGGATCATTATTTGAAAACCACTTGACAAATTATATGGAAAATGATCTTTAAACCATTGTAAATATCACAAAATCAGTGATTGTTCACACAGTGCAACATGCATCATCTTAACATGAAGACCTTTTCAAGCTAGGATACTGGACAGCAACATGATATATGAGTTTCATACCTACACATACAGAATGACCATTAAGACTACGGTTAGGTGGGATGAAGAAAACAGTAAACGGCTTCCAGTGTACCATAATTCAGGGCATTGCCACCTTAATCATAAAGTAATCACATGTTGGCACAAAAGTGATAAGGAGATGTTCAAACTTCCATAGAAGACAGGGTCATAAAGTCCCTAGGGATTTACTGCAACAAGACATTGGGTCTGATTTATTAAAGTTGTGCAAGACTGGAAAAATATAATGGAAGAACCTGATTGATCCAACTAACCTGGAATAAAACTAGTCAAATGGCACATGATTTTCAAGCAATTCTTGACCACATAATAGTGTTTAAAACAAATCGATCACCTAGAGGAATATGGACCCAGCAGTCTAACACCCAAATCCTTTGGAAATTTATCAAGGTAAACCGTGACTGAACTTCCAAAAACACAAAATATTAGCTTGAGGTGTACTGATCCTTTTCATTGTTTTTGAAGCAGTACCAGGGGAGCAGCATGTATAAAATGACAATTACTTATTTTCTTTAGAAAGACCTGTGATTACTGCCGCCTTGTAAACCACCATTGTACACTGTGATAGACTTCTAAACTAATAGACATGGCTCAAAGTGGAACTTCACCATACCTTTTAAAATGAACAATAAAGGAGTCAGGAAGCTAAAACCACTGCAGTGTGTTCTATAATTTCTTATGTGAAAACCCTCTTATTAATTTGCTTGTAGCAATCAAAAGCCTCCACTGAAACTTCATTTCTTGGGATAAGAGTAGCTATCGTACATTTTTTTTTTACTCTTTCTTTTGGGAACATGAAATATATTAGTTCTCATAATTTTTGATCTCTTAATGCTATATTGTTATTGTAGCAGCTGTCAAAGTATACAATGGCTTGTTTTAGATATTATAAAGCCGCAAGTTATATTGAAACTGGTGAATCATGGCATCCTATTGTGTATTGTGAATGACAATTATTGTACTTGGCGGAAAGGACATTATTGATTCTGCTTGCTCTCAAAAAAAAAAAATGAATAAAAGAAATTTAGGAGGGCAACTTGAAGAAAATGTGAGACCTAGACCAAGGAACCTTCCAAAACTTCAGAAAAGTAAAAAAAAAAAATAAGAGGGTTTTTAATGTTCTTGTAGGCAGGACACAGTTTTATCAGCAAAAAAAGGTGAGATAGTACGCCTCATTTGAAAGCAGTATTGTTCTTTACAACATTAAAGTAGGTGATATAGCAGACAAAAGAAGAGACAAAGAATGCATACATTATACCTTAGTTATTATGGTGTAGAAGAAACTGTATTGTGCAGTTATTTTGGCTTCACAACCTCCAGTCAGTTTTGACCCTTTATTCTTAAGGTTGCATTTTCAGGGCATGCTTTTCAAAAATTATTAAATAACACATATACGAAGTATAGCTGAACATAGTATGCAAAAATATAATTTGTTGGCTGCATTCTATTATTTTCAATAGGTATCCCATGATGTGGACATGAGGATGGGGACATGCCCAGACCTTAAAGCTAATACCATGCAGTCTATGGAGCTTCTATGTTCTATGTGTGTTTTTGCGGGTTTCCTCTGAACACCCTGACTTACTCTCGTATCCCAAAAACATACTGGTAAGTTAATTGGCTTCCCCCAAATTCAGTCTTGGACAGGTCTAGAGCTGCTCTGGATTGAGTGATTCTGTACAGCTCCTGATAGCTGGCACCTTGCCGCTGATCAATCGTACTGTAGAGCTGATTCTTAAGAAACCAGCATCTGTACATTTGACAGAACAGTCTTAAGGAAACTATAAATGTGGCAGGAACACTAGATTGTATGCTCTTCAGAAGGACAGTTTTGGTCCTACTGGAGGCCAAAAGTACCCTGATAATGACCAAGATTCAATTTCTGTAGCAGGAATGGCAAGGCTTTCTGGTGTAACTAGAAGCAAGCTAAATACAAAAAAACATGAAATAATAAATATATGTACTGTGGATGTACAGGTGGAATTATGTAAAATGTCCAGTCTGTGCCCTTATGAATATCCCTCCAATGTGCCCTCCTTCCCACACGTGCTCAGTTGAAGTGACCTGATAAGAAGGAAGTTGTGGTTGTTGATGTTTTTAATTATGTAGCATAACAAGGAGGTTTGACTAAAATAAGCTAGCAATTTTCATGCAAGAATCTGATTGGTAGAGATCCAATCCAGAAAATATCAGCACACAATTCAATGATAGCTATTAGAGATGAGCGAATTTCTCGAAAATTCAATTCGGCCAGTTCGTCGAATTTTCCGAAAAGATTTGCTTCGATCTGAACTTATTTGTGGCGAATCACGTTAAAAACGGCTATTTACGGTTATTTTGGCTATTTCGCGGTTGCCGTGCAGTACTTCTACTATGAAGTCTTAGATAGAGTTTCTCTATCTAAGAATACAGGGCACTAAAGGGGATGAATGGGGACAAGTAGTAGTAGTAGTGCCCAGAGATCGTAGTAGAACTGCAGAGGTCATCTGCAGTTCAGTTTCAAAATGTGACGTCACGTGGGAAACTGAACTGCAGTCCTCTGCAGTTCCACTACAATGTCCAGGAATTACAGGCCATTGTTATTTCAGGCCAGCATGATAGATGAGCAGCAATTATAGCAAAAGGAGCCCAGCAATGGCCACCACCAGGCTTCCTTAAAAACCTAACTTAGGTCACAGAAAGAGATATTCAGTTGGATAAATATTGTATAAATAGCAAGGTTTTTTATCATTTAGCTCTATTTTCCTACTTTAACAGTTCCTTAGTATGATTACATATGACAATTCAATAGGCTAAAACAATTGACCAGGCTCCCCATTGTACTCCATTAATTACCAGACCTGGTCAGACACAATACTCTTTTCTTCCTGGAAGTCTGTGCGAAGATACTTTTGGCATAACTACTGTAATAGGTATGCCTGGACAGAACACTGGGATGGGAAACAAGGGAGCACATTTTGACCAAGAAAAGGTGATTAGAGCCATTCCTAGCAAAATCGATTAAAATTGTTACACAACTATGTATGGAACCACAGAGAGAATAAGGTATGAAACTATATTTGGGCTTTAAATTCCATTAAAGTGTTTAATATCTACCAGTTACTTTATTGCAACTTTAGAAAAAGTATTCACCAAATCAAAATATTAGAATTTTCTCTCTTCTTTTTCTGTAAATTTTTCTTTTTTCTTCCTTGTCTTTTGATTAAAGGTTTATATACAGTGTGTTATCATACTGTACACTAAATGCTCATTTTTTTAGGATTTGACATACTCTTAAGTTATCCTCAGTAACTCTTACTTAGATATTACAAACTGTTAAAAGCTAGTTAATTGCCTTGCCCTTTTCAAAGGGCCTTTTATTGGCAGCGGGTATACTTTTTAATGACCAGATGACAGTGCTTAAAGAAATCAAGATAAAAACCAGCAGCACATAATGTAAGGCTATGTTCACTTGTTTCTCACGTGTTTGTGAACTGCAGCAGTGATTTTAATGAAGTTTTTTTTCAGTGGAGTGCTTGTTTTTAAATAACAACAGTTTGGGGTAGCAGCTGGTTACGAGAGGTGCAGTCCAAAAACATTATTGCATGCTATTTTCTATATGGGGAAACATCCAAAATAATATTTTTTTTAAAGAATGTTGTGCTTGTCTCTTTCTAAAAGTTAAAAAAAAAACTGGTGCACCTTAAGTTTTTTTTTGGTGGTACGATTACTGCATGCAGTACATTCACAGTGTACACTCCCAGTGTGCTCATGCCGAGAAAGAAGCCAGAATCCAACTCCAGCAGATCATCAGGAGTCAGAGACTGATTAATACCCAATAGTAGTGGACACCAGGATAAAATAAGCAGTAGAGAGATGGGAGCTGCAGTGACATTATTCAACGAGAAGTCAGTGCTGAAAGGCAAACCCAGAAGTAAGTCTGCCATAGTTTTCATACAACTTAGGAAGTTGGAATCTGTTTTGGGGCAAGGGACTACAAAGAGTCTAATGGGGTTATAGCCAGTATTATCACTGTTCAATAACTCAACCATAAACAAACAACCCAAAGTTTAAATTTATTGGTCAGAGGTTTTTTATTATTGGCTTATTTAACCATTGAAAATTAGCACTGTAACCATTTTCTGCAACACCGCCAACTCTCTTTGTCCACTCCAAACCAAATACTCAACCAACCAGGAACCTGGCCACCAGGATACAAGTTTCACCTATACCAATAACCTCAAAAGAAGGAAGGGTAGAAGCTGTGTTGACTGATTTTCATCTGTTCTTAATGTAGTTTCTCCTGACTTATGGACTACTTAGGGATAGTTGGGATTGTTGATAGCATAAGGACGTCTGATATCCTCACTAGCGAATGAAGATGGAGCTCCCTATCATACCCACACATAACCAGTATTTTTGGGATTAAAAAAGAGGTATTTGCATTTGCTTCTGCCCCACTTTCATTCCACTTGATAATGTTAGATATCACTGTAAGGACTATTTATATCAGGCTGGTCTTTTACAAGAATATCTAGATTATGCATCTTTGTTATCAAGGAATGGAATTTACATATTCACTTAACAGTTTTTTTCCTAATAGCCTTAAAAAACACACATTAAGCAGTAAGCAGTGTTGTAATTCTACAATATTGTATAATAATTCACATTTTATATGACTAGGGCATAAAATATTTAGAAAAATCATGGTAAAGTCCATAAGAATCACAAAGGCTTTTGCTATATTAGACCACATGGATGTCCATTTTTGTTGCAAACAAAGTTCTAATTAAACATCTCATGAGTATGCAAAACATAACATATGAAGTAAATAAGCATATCTTTTTAAAAATGTAGCTAAACACAAACATATAATTACTTCCTACGGGAAACCTAAATTAGGTCAGCACATAAATTACCATTCTTGTACTATTTATAGGTACCAATACGTTCCCTAAAAAGTTGAGATAACTTTATCAAGCCCTATTGCTTTCATATTCATACAAAAATAAAATTTGCCTATCAATATATGATGAAAAAACCAATGCACAAAATATATCTTGTAGAATGGTTTTCTTGTTTTCCCATTGCACTTATAAATTATGGCTATGCTAGTCACAGGTTTATTCCTTATTCTTGGTAACACACAATAGCAAAATACTTAAGGGAACATTTACAAACCAGGTAAATATGTAGCAACTGAGTATTCGTAGATTTATATAAATCTGCCCTCCTCCACACTTAACAAGCACCCTCTTTAGTACTTGGCAAGATGACACCACCCATGCTGAGTTGAAAAAAAATTTAGACCAAATCTAGTTGGATCAGTCAAGAAATCCAACCAGATTAGGAAATTGTGAGTGGGAATTTGTATTTTTTAAGGAGCGGTACTGTACCTGTCAATGACAGCTATAGTAGGACCCAGCCAATTTGGCCAGCAGACAATGACAGTAGAGGTCTCATAGTTCTGATCAGAGTCTTTTCTAACCCCAATCAGAGCTACTACTGACCTTGGATCACAAATGGGATTTGAACAACATATAACCACATACTGCACAATGGCTTAGCTTCAAAAACATAATTTAGTTTTACATCTGTTATAAAAGAAAGTTGCTGGTCACTGCTGAGCATTTTCCAAGACTTCAATCAATTACCAAAGAAAGCATGTAAGCTTGTGAAGGAATCTGAAAAATGAGGTTTTTGAGCATTAAAAGCTGAAGAAAAAGTAAGAACCTTGAAAACTCTGCTTTACTGATTTAAAAAAATCCAAGGAAAGGTTTATAACTTCAAACAAACATATAGGTTACTAAATACAATGTTCTGTTCTGGGAAGACAAGGATGTGTGTAGGAATGGGAGATTTAAAACATGGAGCATCTGAACATTATTATTTTTAGATATCTGAGCATGTACTGTAGACACCAACATAAAGTTAACCGAAGATGGAGAAAAATTTCTTCTGCAAATCCACACAAACTACAACATAGGAGATGCAGTGTAGGGATGAGCGAGAAGGCCTCTGGCTGAATTCGCCGCAAGATCGAGTTTAAAAAACTCACTCGCTTATCCCTAATGCAGTGTTTTAAAACTTTATATTAAAGCTTTTTTTGCAGTTTGTCAGTCAGGGTAGTGTAGTAAACAAAGAAAATTTCGTCTTCCTCCTGGTTACTACCTCAACAACTGCCACAACCCTAATAATCTAATTCAGATAAACATACAAAAAAAAAATTGGGACTTTTAAGGGAGTAACAACAATTGGCATCATGACTATATATTCAAAATATATCCATTTATTTAAAATCAAATAAAAAATATTAAACTTTAAAACAATAACATTTATTCATTTCATCAATAAAAATCACATAAAATCTTCACCAAAAATGGTGTACAGTTTAGATAAATAGAACCATTTGTTTCTTCTGGAATTGTCCACACGTTTCGTGGCATAATCATCCGCTTCCTCAGGAGATCTGGAAGAATTACATATTCATCACCACTGGACATTATTATATTATTCACAGTATGTCTTTTTTTATTTCGTAAAATACACTTACTTATACTCTGCTAGCTCTCCTCCTCCCCCAAATCACAGAAAGCACCTCAGCACTGATGTAAAATGGCCCCAGATATAGGGGAATTGCAAGATCATCAAACTGTCCACTTTATAAAATATCACATCTCCTGAATAAATATATTCAATATATCACTTGTTTTTGTATTGTGCTTTAATACACCCTATCGTTCACATATTTCCTTCAATGTTTCTACAGTGTGTAATTTCCCCCACTTACTAGATTGTAAGCTCTTCGGGGCAGGGCCCTCTCCTCCTGTATCACTGTCTGTATTAGTCTGTCATTTGCAACCCCTAATAAATGTACAGCGCTGCATAATATGTTGGCGCTATATAAATCCGGTTTATTAATAATAATAATAATAATAATAATAATGTTAATACATATATACAACTTCTCATTACTTAATTCTCTTTTCCCAGTGATATTTATTCTAATAATTCCTTTACATGTGCTTTGTGTAACCAAAATCTGTGTTACCTATCCAACACCTTGTGCCTTTACCATATCCTAATTGTGATCCTATCCCTGTACACACAGGGGCTGATCAATTCTGACTGGGTGGGACCAAAGTGTAGTAAAGGAGTGTAAGGCAGAAGAGTAGGCAGATGAGCCAAAGGTCCGGGCAGGCAATAATCAGAGAAGGTGTTGATACAAAAGTCAGAAACAGTATCGGGGAATGCAGACAGGAATCTGGTAGCAGAGCCAAGGAGAACTCCTTGTTAAGGCAACATCCTGTTGCCAATCACTTCCTTATAAAGGGTAAGTCAGGTAACCTGCAGGTAATCAAACCTACTACCAGAGGACGTGCTGAAGCAAAGGCGGCTCAGGTTTTGTTTACTCCTCCGCAGGTCCTAGGGAGTCACATGATTCAGAGCAGGAAGTAACCAGTGGATAGGATTTCTGGGAAGAGCTGATACTGACTGCAGAGGAGTGCAAAATTGGTGAAACAGAGGAAGAAGGCACAGATCCCGTGGGGTTCTGACTACTTCTTTGCCCTCTGTGTACCATTTACTGCACAGTTTCCAGAGTTGTCTCCAGAAGAGATAATTAAAAAAATAATAAGTTTTGTCATGTACAAAACTGGAGATTAATTTCATGATAATATTTAAGCTTGCTTCTGTGTTAATAAACAAGGTTTAGAAATCCGTAGCACCGGCCATGTGGTTCTCACGTGGAATCAGAAGACCTATATGAGTGATCTGGCTAGGACATAAAACTAAAAGTCAATCATAGGGTATGGTGCAGTGCATCCAACTTTGAAAACGATTATTCTTTTTCTAAATGTGTTGTCTGCCAACCTTTGCACAATATTTCTGTGATATTGTGATAGCACATATATTTTAACACCAGTTTGGAGATAACAGATATAGGGCTAATACGGTCTATGAAAGTGCTCACTGACCTTTGGGAGAAATTAATGATTTTGTCTGGGATTTAGATGGATGCTGCCCTTGTCTTAATCAATAAATTCAGAGAAGTTGTATGTCATTGTAAAGGTTTATTTTTTTGGCAGGCAGTGGGACTATACAGCTTCAAAAGTATAGTAAAAATGCACTTATTCATTTAAAACAAAGATTTCATTCATGTTTGAAATGTGCCAATTATTATAATTTTGCTTGGCTAGTTATGATATTTGGTAATTTATTATCGTGATAATTCTATTCATAATACAAGCACATCCTGCATACTAAGCTGTTGTAAAATAAGTTCTTCCTACGTAGCGTCAGGCTTTTTCTGCATTATTAAGCCATGCATTCATATCTTCTTAATTACTCAGTTTATACTGTTTCTGTCTTAAAATTGTTACTTTGAGAGAATAAAATACTAAAATTTAATAAAAATAATACCTGTCAAGATTTGACTGTACATTATAAAATGTAAGGCAAAGCCAATAAACATTTTTTTTCTTCATTCTAAAGTTTATAAAATAAAGTTGTCATTAGACAAGAACATACTACCAATGGTTGTTATTTTCTAAACATTGTCTAAATTTAGGACTTTGAACAGATAATTAGAATAAAACTTTTGACTTCACCTGCTGTATACTTGTGTCAGTTTTTTGTATCTCAGTGCTCTTGTGCTTCTTTCAGCCCCCCTGCTTTTTATATTCATATATTTTAGCAATGGTTGTGCAACATTGCAGTGTATGGTCTTCTTTATGGCAACAATGGTGGATAATGCCTGTGAATCTACAAGCATGACTGTTTGAAGGGTTCAACTATGGGAGCAAGTGATAAGAGTGGCAACACAAGAGCCTAATTGGAAGGCAATTGTCAATTTAAAACAGAAAATGTATGAACAAAGAGTAATTCAAATAATTTAAATATAATATCGAAATCTGCAGACTTTAAATGACTGATGATAACCCTTGACATGACATTAGCATGTTAAAGCTTTTATGAGATATTATTGATTACTCATACTTTAAAGCTGAGGACAGCCAAGCAGCTGCCTACTGGATCCATAAGGGCAACCAATACATATATTCTTAAACAAGTTTCTGTAACAGAAACAGACAAAACTGAGATAATATAGGTGTAGTAATTGTATTTTTACATGAGGAAAGAAGGAATATGCATTATTTTATTTCTTATTAGGCTATTGAGAGTAAGTTAAAAATAAATGTTTATTAAGCATTTCCAAAACTAGCAAAATCTAATAGTATAATAGGTATAAATCACATGTAAAGCATATATAGTCAAATTATGATATACAATATTGTTGTAATTAGATTACCGGTATATTCATTTAATATTTTGAAAGAGTTGAATCAATATATTTTTGGCCATGGAGAGAAGGGGTATGGCAATATAGAATGTTTATCCAATATGCCCCCACTACGATCCAAGTGAAGAAACCAAGCTACAGAAAAAGAGGGGAAAAGAAAGCAAAAGTGGAAAAGTGGGATAAAAAGACTATAACAATTCAAATGGAGAATGGATAAAACAAAGCCGGAGCCGGTGTTCTTCCCCCAATCTGGTTTAGCTGCGCATAACTAGGTTAGGAAATCTTCAAAGTATGATATCTGAAAATGATTCAGATTCTCCAAGTAGTCATAAAGTTGCAATATCTATTAAGTGCTTTTTAAGAGAAATGTTGGGTTCTAAAAGTGAGGGACATGGGAAAATCCAAACATGTCACTATACAAATATTTTTTTAACTCACTTTTATAAACTGACCCATTTTAAAGTTTTCACTGTAAGAGTACACTTACACTGTAAGAGACTTACTACTACACGTATTCCCAAAATAGGACCATCAATACTATTTGTTAGTAGTTATGAATAAAGAAGACCAGGGTTTCCAATGAATGTGAAATTTCTTGAAAGAGAAGTTGCTATTTACAAAAGCTTTTTCATAATAGTACTGAGTAGTAAGTCTTTAAATTACTTCTGATGCATTAGAAGACTTGTCTTCATTCCACCGAATAGCTATTGTCATTCTGATGGCTATGAAAATATGAATTTACAATTACTCTAAACTGGGGGTGAAAGGCGTTGATGCTTATTCGGGTGAGGACTTCCTAATACAACCAGTATTTGTGTGGATAATTCTAAATGCAGAATTCCAAAAACTGCATAAATTCTTGCATCCCCAAAACATATGAAAATGGCATCTCCACACTTTTTTCAGAATTGCAGTGAATAATTAGAGATACATTTTGCCATTCTGTGAGGAGTTCCATAGCATCTTAAAAGTATCTTTGAAATTATTCCCATTGAGAAATACATCTTGTAGCCTGGAAGTTTTGCCCCTCAATTTATATTGTTTAGAACTCGTATAGCCATGTCTTTGGTCAAAGGGTGACCAATAAAGCGGACCTATCACCAGATTTTCTACTTAGATAACCCTTTTATGCAAAGCAAAAAATGTGTTTTTTTTTTTTTTTTTATTTTAAGTAAGAGAGGCCCAACTACCATGGCAGTAAAGACTGAATAGAAAGCCCAGGAGATCTCGGAGTGCTACTTCTGCATTTGCCCAATCTTGGTGCTTCCTCCACCAGAACAAGAAAGAATTCAGGACAGCGCAGGATCAGATTTAGGCCAGTTGTGGAGGGATGGAGGGCTCTGCGGAAGTAAGTGTAATTTTTTAATTGTATCAAAGTTGTATTTTCTGTTGCTGTATTTATTTATGTAGTTTGTCACCTCTCAAAGGGGGACTGATTAGTGAACTCTGGTCTAACCAAGCATTGGCTATTTATTTATGGTTTATTATTCTTAAAAGTAGATGAGTTTTAATTTGAAAATTTAAAAGATACATTTTTAATTACCAATATTAAATGATTGGGTCAATTTAATTTCTTTAAAATTGGGTGTACAGTGTATGTATTTATTTAGTCAGGTTTATATATTTTATGAAGGGTTTAGTTTTCTAGTGTCACTTCCATTTCCATGTAATCGGCCCATTATATCATAGATGCAAAGAAAAGAAAAAATGTTTTTCTAAGATATCACACTTGTGAATTATAATTATTGTATATATATGTGCTATTTCACGTCACATATTTTATTTTTTTTAGAACACAATATCTTAGTATTCAGTATATTCACCTAAATGTAATTTACATAACCTTCTGATCTTTATTTTTCCCACTCTGCAAGTGCACTGGTTAGCAAACCACTTCATATAACTGGGCAATTACATTCACACAAATGCAAACATGAACTGATGGTGGAGAGTTTTTGATTTTCTGCACTGCAGGATTCCAATATTACCAGTAGAGTTCCTTTAAAATAAATACCATACCAGGTTCACAAGGTCAGGAACAGCAAGGCTTTTCTGTATCAAAGAAACCAACCCAGCCATCATCTTGTCATACAAGAAGAGAATCAATTATCCCCTGTTTAAGAGTTTCCAACATCATTCAAATAAGGAGGATGGATGCAGCACTGTCACATATATCATCACTAACTTCTGCATCTCTGGATGTCTTATTTTTCCATGAAGAAGACTACAGGACACATTTATTGTTGAAAGTCACTCATGATCACTCATGTTCCATTGATTGTC
>NC_092858.1:156442754-156457915 GCF_032062135.1 Pyxicephalus adspersus | reverse complement strand
AGGGATCTCCGTTAGGGCAGGGATCAGCACCTTGCTTCTTGGTGCAGAATGCCGGCTTGTTACTTTCAGTTTCACTCTGCACTGCAGCCAGGAGCAGACACGTGCTGCAGCCAGCATCAAGGGGACAAACACAGGATCAAATATCGGAGGATGTCTTATTCACGGGTGAGTGTCCAATTTTAATTATTTTTTCAAAAATTGGGGGGTGACTTATTTAATGGGGATGTCTTAAAATCGGGAAAACACGGTAGTAATGTATAGTGGTTTGGAAAATATGATTATCTTAGGATCACTTGTTTTGCTATAAAACCCAATAGCTCAAGTTGAGATTCACACACGTAAATAAGCACAGCAACAATCTCCCCCTCAAGTGCAAATAGCTTATTTAAAAGTGTAGGATTGTATTAACATTGTATGCACATGAATGAGAAGCACTAAAAGTAAAGATGGGTTATAAAAAAAAAAAAAGTGAATATATTCACCTTGTCCTTTAATAAGTGAACCCCATATGTCAGAGAGGTTTATTCATTACGTTAAAGCCTAAATTTTGGCAAGCTGATGCCAGGTCTCTATCTGTTAGTATATCTTCTTCTCGAGTTTTAAGGGTCAAGACAAAGTTATTTTCCCACACCATCATCAAAACTCTATTCTAACCAGGCTTCATAGTGTTAAAACACAGACCATGTTTTGTCAGGCATAATTTAATAAAACAGGAAGCTGGGAAATAAAGATCCCTTGTGTATTCCACAGCTAGGGACTGAACTCTATGATCTGTTCTTGTTTGTCTTTCATGTGACATATAACTTCCCAAAATCCAATATCAGATGTTCTCATCTATTTCACCTTCAGTATTTGCCAAGAGCAGCTGTTTGCCTCTTGTACACAAGAAGTAAAATAAAGTAAGAAAAAAATGACAACACACAAGTGCATGAATATTATTTTGGAGAGCATAAACCAAAGTTTTAAACGACTGCTATATAACTATCAGCAAAAAGTAAAAAAAAAATGTTTAAGGCAGAGTTTCTCGATCTTTCTAATATAGGGGAACCTATGCAAAAAACTTTCAGGTCCTCAGGGAACCCCTTGTATAATTACCATAATACAGAGAACATCAGCTTGGTGATCAAGAATGTCTCATACATGCGAGAAAAATGTCACCCCTACAGATAGCCAAAAAAATAATTGGTAAAAATTAAGTTGAGTTCCACTGAACCCTGGTTTAGAATCACTGCCATAGAGGAATAAAAGATGACAAGCAATCTAACTTTCCCCCATTCTATCAAGACTACAAAAATGTAAAACATTTTTTATCTTAAAATATTAAAAATATACTGATGAAGACATGAAGTGCGAATTCTAAAGGAGCCCTGGTTGAGAAATGAATTTAATGTGTTCAAGTGTATATTTTTTATAGGTACTGAACCATGTAAATCAGCATCTAAAAGCAGAACTAAACCGTGGTATACTCACCTGGTCCCATTACAACACAATGTGCTGCCATCTTCTTCTCTTTCTATTTTTGATCTTCTGATTGATCTTGACCATCTTGATTGGCCAGGATGATGTAGTTCTCTTCCATTCATTTATCCCTAGCAAACACAGTGGGAATCCAGAGTTGCTGAGTCTTCTGCCAATTAATGTCTAGCTGCGCATGAAGCCCTGAAATAAAGCCTTGCGTGATCATAAAGTTTTTAAACTATTTAAAGCTTGACTCCCGCAGAAGCAGATGCTGCATCCTCTTGTTAAGCCTCACTACACAGCCCCATCTGACCGCTAACATCATCTCCTTTGGTGCAAGTCTATGAGAATGATGGAATGATGCCATGGCCCCAACCACAAACTACAGTATAGGGCAGCAGAATTTTGGATGCTGTAGGAGGGATAAGACAAGTGTTACGAATTTAACATCATCTGGATTAAACCAGTAATTAGGCCATAGGTTGGGGGAGGGAGACCTGAAATTAAGTTTAAACCCATACAAGGAAATAGTGGGGCTTATGTTCTCTTACCCAGGACTAGCTCTTCTTGAAGTGAATAGGTATGCAGTGTGGTCCAAAAATATTTTAAAAAGTCAGTGTGCAACTTCAGTGGCTGCTTAAGTGGGAAATAAATATACAACTGGGAGGCAGGAGTGCTGAAATAAAATACGTGCATGAAATATCATGAACGAATAATAAAATGCATATATTTGGTTAACCAATAATACACCAATAGTACCACCTCTCTGTAACATCAATTGTATTTACGAAGCTGCATCACCAGATGTAAGTAGACCTACACAGGTCTCCAACTGTATGGTATTCATGTACATAATAATTTTTGCAAAGATATTGGAACCTCTACCTAGATTGTTACCCCTATTCTCAAATTGTGTAGATTTAGCCATCTATAAAAGTATTTTTACTTCTGCACTTTATGTGCATGTTCAGGGCACAAGTATCCCTTTCTCCTAAAAAGAAGATTGGATCACCTCTTAGATGGATGAACTTGAAAAATTGAGCAGTATACTTTACAATAAGTTTCTGTTAATTTATAGCATTTCTTGGCAAGCATACTGTACAGATTGGAGATTATCCTTCTCTGTCATTTAGAGTTTACATGAAAATTCCATGCAGTATGTTGCCTGGAATCCTAATTTATTTACAACAAAATTCATGTTAATGAAATTTAAATATGCTAACATATCTGTTTGAGCTTTTGATATCACAGCTGGGGAATACTTGCAAGCCATCATGCATTTCCTTTTGTAATTGTGTAAATCAAAACATATATTTTTTAGTAGTGGCAAAGAACCCTGAAATTTAGCATTTGTACTGTAAACTATGAGCGATGTATACAAACAGTGCAATGCTTGGCTAATTTGTCAGATAATTAATTTCATGTAAACACTAACTCTGTCTGGAATTAAATTACAGTGCCAATGAATTTCCTTATAAAAAATGGTAACTTCACTTTTCTTATGTTTGGAGATTTTCTTCCTGTCACCTGTATTCTTTTGCAAAATCCCTAATTTGTTAACTACCTGGGGTGGGCTGGCATCATTCTTGCCTTCTTTATGTTTGTGTGAGGTATCTTCAATTTATTTTTTACTTTGATATGGAGGATTCTGTTTGCATATAATAAAGTTAAAGTTAGTTAAGGTATATCTACCAAAATCAAATAGTTATAAAAAAATTAAAAATCGATAGATTTTTTTAGATCATCCCAAATGTAACGATCATTACATCAGTTTCATCTTCAATTAATGTTTTTTTTTTTTAATTAGTAATGTCTATAGGCAGACTATAGTTTTATAGGGGTGTGGTAATCAGGAGCCATTCATTTTCTTTTTATCACCATTAAATTGGTAGTTTTGGGATCACACATCTCTTTCGTCAACTTTCCACAAAGTAGCATGTACAGCTAAGTTAAAATAAATGAACATCCTTGGAGATATTTGTTGGTACTTTTACAGTTCTATAATTATATTCTGGACACCTTTGTTGGTAACCCTAAAAAAGATCATAAATAATTAGTAAGTGATTTCTCAAATTAGCAGTTTACTTTATATGGCATCACACACATTTTTAACTTTGAAATCAGTAATTTAGCCAATATCAATAGAGAAAAATAGTTACTCTGATGTTTGGTATTGTTATGTGTCCCACACTGAGCATAGGCCAGAGAAAGCAGAATAGAGTTTTATCAGAAATAACAAGCATGTTAAAGGGTAGTACACTTAATACCAAAATTGGAACTTTTACTGGCATCCAAAATGTAACATCCTTAAAATTCAGAATCAAATCAAAATTAATTAAACAAGTTTAATAATTAAAAGTAAGTAAATAATTAAAATTAAAAGAGCTTTGCATCTTCCATTAAATATTTAAAATTCTCACAAGGTACAAATATATATTGTTCAATACATGCGCCATTATGTCTGTCTTGTAACAACTAACACATTTTGTAGGTAAACAAACACCACTTCTTCAGAATTGCCAACAGACAAACATAACGTAACTCTGTTATGGACTTGAAGTACTGTCAGTTCAAACAAATCAAGTCATTATTTTATGTTTAGATTGCTTTAAGTTGTGTGACAACATAGGAAAATTTGAGGGGAGAGAAGGCAGGGCAATCTATAGGACAAATTCTCACCATGCTCAAGTTGAAAATTAACTATACCACAACTTTAATGGACATTAAAGGCACTTCCAAATCAACTATATCTCAAATTTCTTTAGAAAATCATAAGGCCATAAATTATTGAAATATTAAAAATAGAAAATAGTACATTTTTTTTTCAAAGTAAAGATGCCATACAAATGCAGTCTTGACTAGTATCAACGCGTTTCACAGAGTTTGGTTCTTGAGGAATGACAAAACTGACATCAGAAATCAAAATGTGTACTCCTCATGATAAAAGCAATATCATCATCCACTACTGCATACCCTTTTAGTGGTGCTTATCCGATACTGCTGGTGTCCACAGGCAGCCCAGATTTTTTGTTGTTGAAATTTACTTGCTATAAAACACATATTAGGCACCTCATGAATCATGTATGAACTTTAGGTTTGTTTCACTTTATAATGTGCTATTACATATTTTACTATTGTGGAGAATGTCTTCAAAATCTCCTGGTCCTAATGCCGGGTTGTCAGCGTAAAGCTGCTTCAGATGAAATCATTTTATCAGTGAGGAGGTCAAACATCCTATGTTGCAGCCCTCTATCAGAGAATGTACCAAGCATGTGTTTATTTTGATCTGATTCTGAATTTTAAAGGATGTTAAATCTCTGATGACAGTAAGTCCCAATTTTGGTATTTAGAGTATTTGAAAATGTACAGGGATGTAGCATCCTACAATTATGACAACTACAGTATATAGGCCTATATCTATCTACTACTTCTTCACCAAGGCTATAAGGACTATCTCCAAGTAGCTTGATGCTTCTACCGTATTACATTTGCAGTGGATCTTTAAAAGTGTTTATATGACCCTGGTTTATATGACCTGGAAATCAAGGTAACACTCACTAGTCAACAGATTCCCACTTACCTCTGGGGTAAGATAAGTGTTTATATGACCTGGAAATCAAGGTAACACTCACTAGTCAACAGTTTCCCACTTACCTCTGGAGTGCATTGTCTGTACGCAGTGTGCCCAATTTGCATTGCAAGCAAAGCAGGTAAATGCCTACTGAGTTTAAACACACGTTTCAGATGCACAGTGATTCAATATAGAAATCTATGCTTAAAAAAAAATTTGTGGAACATAAACCCCTAAAAGGTTAACTGATATTCAAGTTTTGTGTTGGCTTTGGGGGTGCTGGGTTGCCATGTAGCTTATTTCTTCCCTCTTCTATAAAGTGGAAATCAGGATGACACTATTAGACACCTTATCTGCGACCATTTTTAAAAAAAATGTTTGATCTATAACTAAACACAGAAGGTAATTTGTTATCATGTGCTATCTTTTGTAGATTTATGTGCATTACAAGTAATTGTCAAATGTCAAAACCTGTTTGACATCAACATCTGCGTTAAGACAGTGTTTTCCCCGAGTAGTTTTCTTAAAGCTGGGTGGGAAGAAGCTGTAGGAGGGTGGCAGCCCCGGTATTGTGACCCAAATTTTTAGTAACCACCCCAAAACAGCCGGGTGGTTACTGAAAAGTGCCAGGTGGTACACTTAGGTAAAAGTGGCTGGGGAGAACACTGCAAGCATTTAAAAAGTCAACTGATGTATGATTTTCCACAACAAAGTTCATGTCTTCCCTCTTCCTTCTATTAACTTGAAACCAAAACATCATATTATTTTAAAAAGGTTTGCAATCTGTAACTGTAAATGAAAGGATATATACTATTATGCTACCCAGGTAAAGATGAGACCTCTTATATGACAAAGTTTGGTAATCTTTGCTTATAGCTATAATCTTAGGAGATACAATCAGGGTAAGTAGTTAACTGAAATTTGCCCTTTAAATATTGATCTTAAAAAAAAAAAATAGTAATAATAAATAATAAATAAAAAAGACACATGCATGGTTTCCACTTATTGCATTTATTTGATAAGAAATCAGCACTTCAATTTGAAAATAAGCTTTTTTTAAGCACAAAGTTTACAAATGACTTTCTGAAAAATATTACTTTCTGGACAATGTAACATAACACTGAGTAAAGAGGTAATCTTTAATGAACATTGAACAAAGAATTGGACTAGATTGTGACCTTTTCATAATAAATATACTACAGACTAATACAACTTTAGATTGAAGGCAGCAGTATTTTTAATGACCATGGAAAGAAAAAAAAGGTTTGTGGGAGATGGTAGTTGGTACCCCTTTCTCCTCTTCTCATTACAATGTATTATAATACCATAAAGAAAGTCATCTGATAACATCTTCACCTGATTCTAAAAGCTGTGGTCTACTCTTTATTTAATGAGACTCGGTGGGCTATATACTAAAATGCATGTTATCTTGTTGTGAATCCCCAAAAAAGGTGTACTGTACCTAAATTGACCACAAATATATCTTCCTCAATCTTAACAGTCACAGAAATTAGTTATAATATTATGCCTCTAGTAAAAGAAGGACAGTACTCCTATAGCAGGACAGATCAACTTACAATTTCATCTACTGTATGTGATATCAGTGTTTATTAATACATATAGACATATATTAAAAACAGCTGGTGACCCTGTATTGATTTTAATTGGAAATTCACTAGTGATGTTTACAGGATAACCATTTCACAAAATAAAGTGATGAATGTTAAAGTGTTTCCACAACATTACAACACTGATAATGCTAATAAGCATGCATATGGCTATGAAATGTACATAGTGTATTACACATACAAGTCAGAACTGTTCCGTCACCATGGACCACTGTACCCAATGCACCTTAATTGCTTTTCATTTAGGTAGAGGTATTAATTTAATAGTTTGTTGAAAGAAATTATGGGAAACCTTTACAAACACTTACTTTTGTTTAATGTTTATGTGTGTCAAATACTAAACTTAAAAAGGAAAGGAACCTAAAACAAGGAAAACATTTTTAAATAAATTATTAAGCACAGCAGAGCAATAAGCAAACAATTTCCAGTTCAAAAAAAAAAAAAAATACGATTACATGCAAAATGTAAACAAATCAGTGCAAGTCTTTTGGATAAATCACATGGGGTTTTCTTAGTCATTAAGACAAACTACAATCACTGTGTGAAAGACGTGTTGCTGTTGCAGATTCATTACTGTATTGAAAGCTTCCCTTAAGCTGACCCATCTCAAATTATGAAAGGAGTGGGAAATTGGGAAATAATGTTATTGTTGTTAAAAGCAACTAAATTTTTAATTAAAGGTAAAGGCTGACTTTACTGCACTTGTCTCGACAGTATGTTTTATCTGGCAGTGTTCCAAAAATTTGTGAAATGTTACACATGAGCCAATGCAGTTCATAATGACTTGTCCAAAGCTTACAGTATATGTTCATATTTGATGAGAAGTAGTGGAGCATTGTGAGATTGGATTATCAAAGTGAAGCTGTCCTCTATTCCTTTAAACTAAAAAAGTGTTGCTTAAAGGCTGATCACTTTAATTTCAAGAAAAGTTTCACAAGCTTTCACAATTTTAGGGAGGTCAATACCTTATATTGGAGCTAACCCCCTTATGGCACAAAGCCAAATTGATGTCTCTTGATGTCTATCTGGTGGGTGCTTTACAGAATGATAAAAGAACTTTTACTAGAAAGAAGCCAACTAGTGAGCTTGATTAGGTACAGTGGAAAGACTGGGGTTAGGACAACAGGATTGAAAACAATCTTGACTGGAGAACTAAATACGTACCGGGATGTCTGCAGGTAGGTTGCTGTCCAAAAGACTGCAGGACTATTTAAATTAATTACAATTGTTCCGAACTTTCTCAAAATGCAAGAACAGTTATTGAGGTTTAGGGTTTGATATTTTGAATGACTCTGAGCCCACCTACTTCTCTGCAATAAACTGTGTGAAAGCATAGTTAGGTATATTAGGTTACTGCACACCGCTGAACTATGCTCTTGACCATAAGATCCCAAAATGGTATTGCTCCAGGAGGAGCTATGACTTCCTGTTATCAGTCACAGTGGGGAACATATTTATATATAATTAAAAAAAAGGTTTGCTATTCATGGAGGATAACATCTCCTGCATATTTCTAAGAATAAGTTCTTAATGGGTTGAAATGCATCAGAGGAAATTGACTGGAATTATCTAAGAATAATAAAGCTTTTTCATCTTAATAAATAAAAAGCATTTATTGATGTGCAGCTACTTTGTATTTAAAACCACCTTCAAAAAATGCTCTCTAACCAACCATGGCTGGATACAGAAATCCATAGGCCTACCTGGAAGAGGTGCTAATTTTGTAACATAATAATTTACATACAGCAAAGATACTACTGCGTGATGATATCAGGGTGTTATTCTCCCTTAGCTTTGACCTAAAGAGAATTGACATGATGGATAATGAGTGTCCACATATAAAACCAAAATGTTTGAATGACCAACCTAAAAATTCTGGACACCAATTTTATCTTCAAGTAGTATCCTGAAACTTCCTTGCTGTATGTACAGTTTACATTTCAAAAAAGTTTTTAACTAAATTATACTTGATTTAGTCAGACCTATTTTTTCTATTTTTATTTGGGGCAGAGTGAAAAGCAATTTCAGAATTGTTTGGCCCAAGGTCTTCCACTGTTGTATGAACTGCAATTGATCCCCAGGCGACATAGAGCATTTAGTTCACATTTTGCAAGCAAGCAGCACAAAATAACACTTGTGTCATGTATTATTAAATAAATAATACAAAAAAAAAAAGACCTTCTCTCGAAATGTTTACCATCGCTTTCAGTGTAAGATAATTCAGCCTGCAATCTCTATCCATTAGAGTTCTGCGAATAACCCTGAGCACATTCTATGACACTCGGCATTGTGTGAATGATTCTTCTTCTAAACACCTTGCGCTCACATTGTTTAGATAAAGATGCTACCGTGCTCCTTAGTATTTGTCGATGTTTTGAAGAACAAGAGCCACTCTGCATGGAATGTAAATCTAGAATAGAAGGAAACAATCCAGAAAGAAAGGTAAAATGTTAGCAGATAGCAGATTTTTTACAAATAATGACAATATTAGAAAATTCCTATTGTGTAAGTGAATGAGTAAGTAACAATACAGGAGCTGGTGGAGTGTTAAGTGAAGTGGTACATGTTAACCACTAGAGCGCAGCAAGTCATCTAGGAAAGCTGTAAAAAAATAAAGGTATTAAACTATTCTCAGCGAGAAGAATGGAAGGTGCTGTGTTTTCACATCCCTTATAATCTACAATATGCAGCTAAACAAAAAAAATGTTTGAGAGCAACAAATGAGTTGGGTATGATGACATGGTGGATTACCTATAATTTGTTATACATAACAGAGCAGAATCATAACAAGCCTTTCAAACAAAAATCAATAAAAGAAAGGTCTGGACCAGTGCTGCTGGTACAATAATAGTGTATGGAATTAATATAAAAAGCAATAAAGCAATACATAGTGTTTTAGAGTTCATGACATTTTCCTGAAGGGGGTTTCTACTGTCAAAAAGGAACAAATATGTCTACAATGCTCAGTGGTGGAGATTGTTGATTTTCAACACAATTTATAGAAAAAAAAACATATTGAATATGTTGCACCTTGCAAATAGGCCTTGTATGAGCTGTTTCATAAACTTATAAGATATAATTTTATACATACATGTGAAAAAAACAGAACAATCACATGCATAAGGAGCAGCATGGTTTACTCAGTGGCTAGCACTTTTGCCCTTTGCAGTGCTAGGTCCCACGTTCAAAACGTGGCCAAGATTCTATGTTCAAAGAGTTTGCATTTTCTCCCTGTGTTTTTGTGGGTTTCCTTTGGGCATTCTTATTTCCTCCAATATACCAAAAACATGCAGTTAGGTTAATTGGCTTCACCTCAAAAAATTGTCATTAGATGGTGAAAATGACATATGGACTATGGACATTAGACAGTAAGATGGTGAAGGACAGTTGATATGGATTCTGTACAGCGTCGTGTAATATGTTGGTGTTAAAAAAATACAAAATAATAAGTTAATAATAATGGAATTAACTGTCCACAAAAATCTACCACTTATTAGTTAATTTGCTTTCTGGTTTTGAATTACAAATAAGTTGAAATTGTGGTGAAATCCAATAAAATCCAGCCATATTACCAGTTGTAAGGCATTTTTAGTGGTTATTCAGCCTCATTTCTGCTGTTTGCTTGTTTACAACTTTGTAAACTTTGAACCTGTAGGTCGTTTCTGTACTATTTAGGGTTGTTTTGGTATACTGGGGGGGGGTTAGCTTCAAGGCAGGAAACAATCCAGTGCTCAACCCAGAAATTTTTTTAAGCTGGGTGGGAAGAAATTATAGGCGGGTGTCAGCCCTTGTATTGTGACCCAAGTCTTCAGTAACCACCCAAAAACAGCCGGGTGATTGCCGAAAAGTGCTCCCAGCTAAAAGGGGCTGGGGAGAACACTGCAATCCTGAGCCACGTTTATTTCTACACATGTGTTTTAATAACCTAATAAATGGAAATGTATTATCCAGTCAAAAAACAAATGTTAGTTAGTCCTTGTGTGTTAAAAACACCGATATGTCCAATTTTTAATTATATAAGTACATGGGAGTAACCATATTCACCCCTTACAAATACAGGCCCTGTTTTTTGCTTTGCAGTGACACTGAATGGTTGTGCTCCTTCTTTGTGGTAAAAGTCAGCTGACTCAATGGGTCTGATTTATTAAAGCTCTTCAAGACTGGGGAAGATACACTTTAATTAGTGAACCTGGGTCATCCAGCAAACCTGGAATAGATCTGGTCCGGATCTGAAAACATTTGCCAACAAATAGCAAAATACTTTTAAAAAGTCCATTCCGTGTTTCCTCGATTACCCAGGTTCACTGATGAAAGTGTATCCTCTCCAGTCTTGGAGAGCTTAAGTAAATCAGGCCCAATGAAATTATTGGACTCCCACTATAGCCAGTACATTATTTGTATGCTAAGCAGAGAGGCCACATGTAATAGCATATGCTTATCTACTCAAACTCCAATGGCTAATCTACAAAATCAAAGTATATAGTACAGTTAACAAAATGTGGATGTGGAAATATTTAAAATGTTAAAGTAAAAAAAAAAAACTTTGGTGTTTTCACTGCCATAATAACTAGGTTTATGACAAATGAAATTACAATGTAGGTTACCAAAAATATGCATATAACTTGGTGTTTATTGTATAATGCTCCATAATTTACCATTTTTTTCAGCAATAGAGATAAAGCTGGTTCTGTGCTGTCAGATAAATCCTTCTAACCTGGTGGCTGCTACCTCATGCTATGCAATCCAATAACTGCAAATAATGTTAACTTCAAGGAGATTTGTTTCTCAACAATTCTTTTTTGAAATACAGTACTTACCAAAAGTGAATTTGGAAGATTGTTGTACGCAGTATTTTCCGAGAAGAACTCTGTTCTGTGATTAATTCTTTGATGGCCGCCGTAATCGGCAGAATCACTATCCAGTGCTATCATATACCTAAACCACAGTTAAGGAAGGTTCCAAAAAAAAGAAACCAAATCACTATAATAAAGTATTTAAATTTCATAAAAAATACCAACACACAATAAAAATGGCAATTAAAATGGAAATACATGACAAGCATCCAGATGTGGTAAACCACAGTTTGCCATCTATTGTTCCAATTGGTATCCAACTGTCATTGGTTTAGGTCTCACCAGAAGCTTGTATCTGTACAATAATCCCAATCCCTAACATAATAATAAATACTAAAGGAGAAACATCAATTTTATAATGTACACCCAATAAAGTGCTTGTTAATGCAAATGTCTAATCAGCAGGTCACATTGCAGCAAGCAAGCAGTTTAAATTGAGGATAAATGATTTTGGCGACTTTGAACATGGCATGGTTGTCAGTCCTAGGTGTGCTGGTCTAAGTATTTCTAAAACTGCTGATCTGCAATGTGCTGATCAATGGCAAATGATCACCAGAAAACCAAAGTGAATGCCACTCCTGTCAGTTAAGAAGAAGCACCTGAGGCTACAATTCTCATACAGGCTTACCAAAATTAGACAAGAGAAGATTGGAAAGATGTTGCCTGGTCTTACAAGTTTCAATGTGCACTGCAACATACAGATGGCGGGTTGTAATTTGGCAATAACAACATGAAAGCATAGATCCATTTTGTCTTATATCAGCAGTTCTGCCTGGTGGTTTTTTAATGCCACACTTTGGACCCCTTAATACCAACAGAAAATAATTTAAATACCACAGCCTACATTAGAATTGCTGCTGGGCATGTCCATCCCAATATGACCAGAGTGTATCAATCTTCTGATAGATAGCTGCTTCAAGACAGATAAAGTGCCATGTCACAAAGTTAAAATCATCTCAAATTTTTTTTTTTGAGAATTACAAGGAGTTCACACCATGGCCACCAGATTTGAATTTAAGACAAAATTTTTGGTATGTGGTGGAATATGAGGTTTGTATCATGGATGTGCATCTAACAAAACTGCAGCAACTGCCTAATGCTATCGCGTCAATATGGACCAAGCTCTTGTGTACAATACTGCAACTCACAATCATATAGAGGCATGGAGTTAACATGTCATGATATTAAATAGATTTCCACTGGAAAGATTCTTTTAAAAAGGGGGATGCTAAAACCACTGCCCCTTTTTGACATCCATTTCCCGATTGCAGATTTTCCCTTACTTCCTTTTTCACAAATGATTGTCTCAAGAACAGAAAGTGAAAGAATATTTCCTCAATGAAGCCCCATAGAGTAGTTTTTTTCAACATTTTTTTTTTTAACATTTAACCCCTTCAAATACCTTTCAGGTCTCTACTTTATTTAATATATGCACAGTTCACAGTACATTAGTGTGGTGGTCAGTAGGAAGAATGTCTCCTACATTGCTGGCCACTGTGGGAAGAATGGCACCCTTACAGAGAGCCAAAAAGATCATTGGTATATGGTATAAGGTAATAACTCATGGTGAAAATGATGCAAGGTAATACTGATAAAGAAGCTAGAGGTTTACACCATGCAGGAAAAAAAGTGTGAAAAATGAAATAGTAAACACTACTTTTTTGCAACAATATGTGCTAAAATCTATCTAAAGTATGCAGCTTATCTGAAAATAATTCTTTATAAACAAAAGTTTTAAGTATATCCAAGTCCCAACAATACCATTTTCTTATTTTCTTTCTTTAAAAAAAAAAAAAAGTGTTAAAAAAAAACAATGAAGGTGTTTTGTTCTATCAAATCCTGTATATTAAAAAAAATAAATAAGTAAATAAAAAAAACAGCTAGAGTTTTTAAAACGTCCTGTGCTCTCTTCCTCTGCTAAACTTTTACGAAATACAGCACAGTGGCTCAGAGATTAGCACTCTGGTCTTTGCAGTGCTAGGTCCCAGATTTGAATCTCGACCAGAACATTATCTGCATGGAGTTTGCAGGTTCTCCCCGTATTTGCGTGGGTTTCCTCCAGGTACTCTGGTTTGCTCCCACATTCCAAAACCATGCATTACGAACTGCGAATGGGCGTTGCCAAGGACAGAAAGTGTGTTACTAGCAAGTGATAATAAAAAAAAATGAAAAAAAAGAAATATTTCCAGCAATTAAATCTACTGACTTACAATCTACTGACTTACAAATCTACTGGCTGCAATATATAAAATGTTTTGTTCTAAAGTTTAGATCTGCTTTAAATAAGCACCAGGCAAAATTCGATGAGCAAACCAATCACATTACTTATATTTTTGCCGAACCCTTTTCCTATGTGTATCTGCTGTACTGAAATACAAGTGGTCCTTTATAAAGTTTAGTTTCAAATAATACTCCCAGATTATAGCAGCAATTTCTGGAAATCACTGTTAATTAGACACATATTTGCTGCAAGTTTTGATATTGCTTAGTCTGTAATAAAACAAATACATTTCATTTACAATGGAGGATTACAGTTTCATTAGGTTTATGGTATAACTTTATAACTTTATTCTGTCCATTGTACTGTAAAGCAGAAATGTAATGACTTGTCTCCAGCAACAACAGTGAAATAGTGAGAGCTGCATTATCTATAAGGTTAATTACTTATTAAACTACTTTGCCTATACAGAGATCAGGAATATAAATGCCCAAACAAAATGATCTATTGTACATCATGAAAGCGTAATGACACATAAAGCTTCACAATAAAGGAATGCAAATGACACTAAACAGATCAGTTTGCTTTTTAACTCAATTAAATGAGAAGCATAGAATATCCAGAATAGTTTTAGGTTTATGTAGGTTATTAACCAGCATTGTTAAAATGCAATTTACCTCTTTGCTAACGGAGTCTGCAATGTAATACAAAGAGGTGCATCATCACTCTATTCTGCTGTGATCGGATGACCTTGCTTTATTATATATTATAAATTTATCAATATATAAAAAAACACAATCTGAACTTGATGTCCACAGCCAAAAGAACAGTACAACTTCCAGTCATGGTAATGTGTTTTTACCAATAATTAAAAAAAAGGCCCATGTCACTTTGTAACTGGTAAATCCTGGAGTAAGCATTGATGTTCCAACTTCAATAAAAATTGGTTGAAAGGAGTCATGGGATTTAGAGAAGGTAAGGGATACAGGTAGCATGGAGGTTTGGGGTGGGCTTATGGGCAGAGAAGAATGCCCCTTTCTATAAGACCCCCACTACATTCCTCAGATGTTAAAGTGTTGCAATAATCTGCCTTCCAATTGTATAAACAGTGTTAATTTTTTATTCACTAAATTTTTACACAAAAGTGGAGTTAGCCTTCAAACATTTTACAATATCCACTTTGCAGGCCAAGTAAATGATTTTCTGTTTCATTTCGAATTATGTAAAAAAAATAAAGTTAACTTTCTTGTGTGGGTAACAAAGCAGTACACTACTACTACTAAGTACCGTTTCCCCGATTATAAGGCACTGTCTTATATTTTTTGAAATGCCAAAATATGCCCTAGGTCTTATTTTCAGGGGGATGTCTTATTTTTCCATGAAGAAGACTACAGTACACATTTATTGTTGAAAATCACTCATGTGCCATTGAT
>NC_092858.1:156386954-156442439 GCF_032062135.1 Pyxicephalus adspersus | reverse complement strand
TCCCCTTCTGATCACTCATGTGCCGTTCATATTCCCCTTCTGATCACTCATGTGCCGTTCATATTCCCCTTCTGATCACTCATGTGCCGTTCATATTCCCCTTCTGATCACTCTATGCCATTGACTGTCCCCTTCTGATCAATCTATGCCATCGATTGTCCCCCTCTGTTCACTGACTTACCTTTTTTTCTACTGTACGGCCGGGTAACTCCGTTAGGGCAGGGATCAGCAGCTTGCTTCCTGGTGCAGAATCGCGGGGGCGCGTGTGCCGGCTTGTTACTTTCAGTTTCGCTCTGCACTGCAGCCAGCATCGAGGAGACACACACAGGATCGGGTATCGGAGGATGTCCTATTCACGGGTGAGTGCCTTATTTTTTTTATTTTATCAAAAATCGGGGGTGGCTTATTTAATGGGGATGCCTTATAATCGGGGAAACACGGTATGTATTTGTGTGCCATTGTAATAGAATAAAAAAAGGTTTTAAATTTCTAGCAATTATGTGAAAACCCTTTTACTGGTGGACTAATGCTAAACAGCACGGTTTGGCCTACAATGACCTAAAAAAACAAAAGTAACTTATGGGATTAGAAAGATAGCTTTTGCAACCAGTTATGGAGCCTATCATAGAAACTTGTTTGTCTAAATGCTCCTTCTGCACTGCTTAAGACTTGAAAAACCCTTTAGGTATCTTCAGTAAGCTTATGTTAGATCAACACACCCTTGGCGGTAATAAAAAAGGCAATTCACAGTCAGATACAAAATAGGAGTTCTCAAAAGGTCATACAAATAAAAATAATATATAAGCTTTCACCAACTCTATGGGTAAACTTTAGCATCCCGCACATCCATTCTAGCATTGCTTAATTGGCAGACTTTACAATGTCTTAACACACTTGTCCTCCTCACAGATAACTTCCTCTTGACTTCCCCAACTGCACCCACCATGATCCCTAATGTCCCAAAACTTCATAGGATCTCAGAGATGCACCTAACTTCCATAGGTTGTAGCTGCCTCATTGATCCCTCTTCCTCCCAGATAGTAACTGCTGCAAGATGATGTAGCAATATGATATTGCTGCCACTTTTATTATATAAAATAATATGTTCATTTTAACTGTGCACAGGAAAGAGAAGTAAAGAAGAACATTGGAGAACATCTTGGAGTTCAGTTTCAAATGAGACCTGTGGGTAACCGACAAAGCTACATCCACGCTTTCAGGAATCTCAAATAAGTGACTCATTCTAAATGACCTTATTTGCTCATTAAAAGATCGGGTCTCAAGTTGAAAATGTCAAGGAATTTGGCATTTACATTCTAAAAGTACATGTGGTGGTGACATCTGAACAACATGTTTAAAGTTCTGAATATGTGGACAGATATTTAGTGTTCCATCTTGGAATGCACTCATGCAGCTTCTTTTAAAATCCATACACACACTTTGGATTTGCATTAGAATACCATATAATAAAAGACATGCTGGCTAGCTGACCAAATCTGAAACTCAGCAGACATTCCCAAATTGAAAATAAATGAGTGGAAAAATAATCATCGGCATATGGTGAATGACCCAAATTACCACAACTTAAGATTCAGTACCAGCAGCCAATTTAGGTTAGATTTAAAAGGTAATTTGACAGGATCAATTTTTCTTTTCTTTTCCTTATGCAGACCATCCACAAAGATTAAAGTTGGCACCATTTTGTGAGTGATATTCTAAAACTGTGTCAATGAGTTATGTGTCATATTATGTAACTGTGCCAAGGACCCAGCTACTAGAGACTGCACTTTATTTTTTGGATGTTCTTCAGACATGACAAAAAAAAAAAAAAAAAAAGAGTACATGGTTATCCCCTATGCCACCTTCGTGATCGAACGATTTAGTAAAAATATCCCCTGAAATCTGCTTGGTAGCCAACACCCATGAGAGTGTCAATCCCCTGGTCCTCTCACTGCTTGCTTCTGTTGACCTCTGCTTTTCTACTGTAATAACCTGTTGTGGAGGTCAGCAAGAGGAACCTGTTAGAACTATGGGGGGCCAGGAGTTTCACCCTCCCTGAAGTGGTGGTTTTCTTGAGGACCTCAGGGGAAGATATCTCAGTATGGGAAATTAGTTTAATATCTATTTATCTTCATTTAAAATGAATAACTAATTATTTTAAGAACAAGATCTACCATGCTACAACAACAAATATGTAAGGATATTTTCCAGGTGTATTTACAGCCACTCTGTATCCAGTGAAGCTTTTGTAAGGATGGAAATTGAAGACGAAAAGTAGATTTGCCCGCTCAAATGCAATAATTTTATCTCCTTCATGCGTTGTACTGATGTAGGCCTACAAATGAGAAAATTGCAAAATGGTTAACAACTCTGGCTGACAAATAAAATGCCAGGATTGGACAGTGACAGAAGACCTGCAAATATGATCCAACCACTGAATCAGTTTCCTCAGCAGTACACAGATATGCAGATATACAGGAAATGAACCATGAAGGAAACTGTTAAAAAGATAAGGTTGGTCATAAGGTTTATTTGTTTATAAACGTTGCAGGATCTGGCACCTCACTGCCCAATATGGTCCATTCACCAACCCAGATGGAAATTCAGAGGGATACTTGCATCTAGTTGATGGTCACGACAGTTAGGATGACAGATGTAAAGCTTGCTGCATATTGAAAAAAATTAAATTATACAAACCTTACAAGCATTTAAACAGATGGCATATGATAACAACATGTACCTAAATATCTGCTTTTGTATATTTTCCTATTTGGGATCCACAGACTTTAGGTGCTAGGAGTCCCTGAAAAAATAACTTTCTGTTCAGCCAAGGTCTTCCTACAGTCAAGTAAATCACTGGCCTTGTTTCCACATTCAACTAAATATGTGTTGGGGTGGGCAGACAATGAAGGGGGTAGCAGATCTGCATATTTCCCATGACATCATGGGACAATTCTCAATATTCTCAAAATTCCCAATTCTCAATACTCAAAAATCTACCTATGTTGTGTAAAATAGGAAAATGTACCTCTCTAAAACTGAGAAGTGTTGTCTCTCAAACACTAATTTAGACTGCATCCTCCCCAAATGTTTACCAGAACAAATGGGATTCCATTTAAATCGCTAAATTGAAACCCTTCTCTTATGAAATGTGACCCTATTTGGCACCAAATATCACAAACAGAGAAAATCAAAGACTAAAAAAAAAAGAGCATTTAAATCAGGACTAAAATGAACTAGATCATTTTTATTGCTGCAGTTATTGCTCAACTAAATAAACATGGAGTACACCTCTTACTTAGTGTGTATTTTGGGATTTGTGTAGGTAAAACATCAAGCAGTCACAATGTACGCTTCACTAAAGTGTTGGTATATCAGAGAATATCTGTAAAGCTCAACCATAATAACAACTGCTTTCACATTTCTGTATCCAGTATTGTGCTCCGGCCAGTACGAGTTTCTAATACATAAAGGTAAAATAGTTGGAATAATAGAATCTAGCTATAATGGCTGACGGGGACTGTTTAACAGCAACATATGTTTTGGGGTCTTCAATAGCAAATTTCAATATATAATATTGTATTTAATATATTTTAATTGCATTGTAACATTTTAAATAGTAGTTATTTTCAGGTAACAGCGTGTCAATTTTGATCTCATTACGTGGGACCAAAGAACCCTATGATGTGGGTCACTGGCTTTGGTTTGAGAACTTGGGTGTGTTTTGATCGGGACCAGAATGCAACAGAAGAAGCTGGCTGCTGTTTCTATAAGGGAGGGACATGGGGTTTCTAGGATCTTATACACTAAACAGGAGATAGAAACCAACATGCTGATATCCCTGTAAATAGTGTCACTTCCTAATTCCTGCAGCTATAGAACCCTTTCACTATCTGCTATACCATGACATTTATACTGGTTTGCTAGCAGTAAATATTATTAATCACATTGTGTAGTGGTTTTGAAATGTCTGATCACTTTATTATAGACTCCTGTTCTTGCATCTACAAGCAGATTTTATTTGCTTTCCACCTCAGGTTATTCAAAGCTACAAGTCCATTTTCTAAAGAGCTTGTCTATTATTGTTGAATTTAATTAAACTAGTATTTACATTGACATTCAACAAAGATCCATGCCTCATATTTTCAGATTACAAAGATCTTGAGAGTGGGAGGGAGAAAATCTAGTGCCTTACCCCCTTCATATAACACTGAATCAATAAACTGAAAGGCATTCAAACTGCAGTGTAAGCAGAAGGACAACCAAGTTATATTTCACAAATTACATTTTGCAGAATTCTTACCGGAGGAGCAGCCAACCAACCAAATTTTTCTTCTAATTTATTCATATCTCGGTCAAAAGCATAAAGAAATCTATAGCGCAAAATCTGGTCATCGGCCAAATGAAATTGTCTCCTGGCATAATGGTAACTTTCATTATTTCCTTTTCTTGGAAAGTCCAGCCATTCAGGATGGCCAAATTCATTACCTATGAAAGCAAAACTTGCATTTTTACTCCATAATAAATCAGTCAAAGTGATGCATTTATGGATTTACATGGAATGCAATTAAGACAGGTCAATAAACATATGTAAAAAAGGTAACGCTTTAAGCAGGGTATACCCTGGTAGGTATATACAGTTGTAGTGAAACATTATAATACATGTAAAACACAGCACAGGTAATTACAAATATGCACATAAATGTGTGTAAAATGCACACCCACACACATAATTTTCTATATAGTCTGCTTGTAGGTCCACACTCCAAACTTAGTGACTGCTTCAGCAGTGACTGTGCCTCAACAATGCCCTAATATGTAGTAATACCACTAGATTAGGCTGCGTACACACGTACAATAATTGGCGTTGGAAAGGCTCTTTCATGATCCTTTCCAATGAGAAACGACTGTGTGATGCATTAATGAGTGCTGTACATACAGCACCATTCTGCTCTATGAAGAGGGGAGGGGGAGAATGATGGAGTGGCACTTTGCTGCTCTCTCTCCTTCTTCACTTCCATTATGATCGTTAGTAGTGTACCGTCCATGGGCAGGGGCGGTCGTTTGGACGACGACCACTGTACACATGCAAAATTCTTGTTGGATATCAGCCGATTATTGGACGAGAACCATTGCACGTGTGTACCTAGGCTAATTGTTTAGGATGAAAAACAGATTGTAGTCAGAGGGAACAAGGCCAACAAAGTATAAAGAGTACTGAAAAATTTCCAACTAGCATTCAAACCTAAACTCAATTATAACCACTGTGTGGCTTGGATTGTTTTCTCGGTAAGACTACACCCAATTGATCAGCTTTTTTAGGGTTTATCCTTCAAATTCGGTCTAGCACAACATATTCTAGTAATGATTTCACCTCTTTTAAGATAAACTAATACTATTCCTTTTCTGAATCCCAAAAGGCAGAAAAAAAAAATCCCGTTTTACACAAAAAAAAATAAACATTTTGACCTGAATTAGGTTCACAAATTTTCATTCCTTCTTTAGCAAAGAAACAGTGGTATAGAACCATAGGCATTTGCTAAGCGTACTGGTGGAGCTAAAATCTAGGTAAGTCAGTGTGCATATTTTATATTCTTCTTTGGGTCCCTAATTATGCTCCCTCCCACACATCACTGTCTGCTAGTGAGGGCCATCATAATTACTGCTAAACAGAGAATTGCAGGAGGTAAACTGGCAGGCAAGCAGCTAGAGATGTATGACATACCAGTGACACAGACCTTACTTCAGGTTGGATTATTAGGGGATTGCTAATATTTTGCTTCTTTTTTTTCGCTCTGGAAATACTGTTATACAAAAAACAGAAACTGTTACCACTCAAAAGAAAGCCCTTATCCAGCAGTGCCCTCTTGGTTTAGAATAAGGGGTCTTTACACAAAATTGGACCTTTCTTTCATCAACACTGCATGTTCCCAGCTTTATAAACTTCAAGTTTATTCATACACTAGGTACAGAGTCAAGAAACAAAGGAAGGATGGAAAACAATGCAAAAGATAATTAACAACTTCTGCAGGGGAAAACAATCTGAAGGTTTTTATCCTCATGATCGCTCTGTAAAAAGCAACATGTGAAGCATGGATAATATGAAGGTAAGTATAGAGACATACTGAGACATACTGAGATTTGGTTTTCTGTAATTAATTTTAGGTTGTTTTTATAAAACGATAAAATGACAAAGACAGGAGCAGTTAATAAAATTTAAAAAACAATGGGGTGCTCATGAATAACAAAAATAAAAACATAGGACTGCAGATTATTCAGTCCTTCTAGGGAAAGCTATTCAAAGCAGATACTTTTATACTGATACAAAGCTGATACTTTAGATATAGCAAGCGATGAGCATTGGCGATGGACTGTCTTGGATCTAAACAGTGAAAAAAGGATGGTGGAGGAGGTTACTTAAAGCCACTCAGGACACAGAAATTTACTTAAATATCAGGCTTTTTTTTAGATCTCATCAGCAAGGTAAAGGTTCTAGGCTGGGCTGGCTGTGTAAGGCTTTTTAAGCTAAGTAGATGATAGAACATCAGTCAAAAAAAATATTCAAAGCAAAAAGCTAACAAACTCTAACTTCAGAATGTAATAAAAAAAAAAAATCTTCAGAAACCAATTTTTACAGGAATTGATTACTTCAACTAACTCCTACATACCTACTGTCTCTAGTAGTAGAGTTGGCAGGAGGGTCCACAGAGTGTCATGAATTAGGGTACAGTAGTTTTTTTTTAAGATTTTTCAGCCACTAATTTTAGAGGCGTCAATAGGTAATATCTATTCAAACACAAAGGTTTAAAAAGTGCAGCATTTGACAATTAAATGCTGTGTTTGACCTGCTTTGCCTACAGTTCACACACCTTGGTTTAGTTTCTAAAGGAACATAAAGAAAGTCAAACACGGCCTTCAAACTGTCATGTGCACTGCTCAATAAAAATAAAATTTGAATTTTGGTGATCTGTGTCTAGGATGCATTCCAAATGTATTGCATACACATAAAAACTAAAACTATGGCTTTACCCCTAGACTTTTCAACCCCACGTTCAACATGCTGGATATGTGCGATAAGGAAAAAAATGTGTTACATGTTAAATTGTCCATATTGTATCTATAAATTAACTAAAGATGGATTTAGAGCCGAACTAAAGTCAAAATAAAAAAAAAAAAACATACTTACCTTTATTTCCGCAGATCCATTGGGAGGTTTCGTCCATCGGGTCCTGCGTCGTACCTGTATCCTTCTTCAGGTCTGGTTTGGAGAAAGGGCCGGGCACTGCCATCTTCCTCACTCATCTTCTGGGTCCCCCTTCGTACATCACCTGATCTTGCTCTGCACAGGCGTGAGATCGGGTAATGTAATGTATTTTTTTTGTTTCTCCCAATAAAGGACATGCGCAGAAAGAGCAGCCAAAAGAGGCTCTGTGCTCCCATTACCTCTTGATCACCACGGTGATCAATACAGAAAGGGGAGGTGCTGCACCCAGGTGTTGCATTAAAATGAAAAATAAATAGAACTTTTACTTTATATAAAAGGGTTGTCTACTCTTTTGCGTTTATAATGAAAGAATGTATACTGCAAAAAAAAAAAAAAAAAAAGAATCATAAAAGGATGTAATATCTAACTATGTTCACATTCAAGAAAGTGCTCTTGCATCGTATTTTTTAAGCTTCTTCATGTTTTCTTAACAAAACAGCTTATGTATTTACCTTTAGGGACCTAAATACTACAGTTCAGTCATTTTGCTGTCTGGTTCTATCTAATCATATTTCTTAAAACCAAAGTCTCCTGAGCAGAAAACTGGATTAAAATAGGTGATTCATCTTTGTTACTTGTAACAGAATTGACTTCTACCAGGAGGGCAAACATTGCTTACCCATAAGCAGAAATTAAAGTCAGTAAAGTAGCACACATGCCTTTTACGACTTTTACGAAAAAGCAGCTAGAATCTCCTTTTGTTAAGAAGATTAGAACACCAGAGGATAAGTATAGGCAGCTTGTTTTTAAAGAAGAACCCTGCTAAGCCATATTTGATGATAAACTGTCAAGATGTCAGAAGAAGTCACATCTGTGTGATTTCCTGTGGCAGGACATGGGTGATTAAAAAATCTATTATATCTACTGTGATCTAATCACCTGCATTACAGCTGTACTTATATATCTTTAGCAAGGTTTTTAATTTAATAAAAATGGAATGGTGTAAAGCAACAAGCGTTGAGCATTTTAATAAGCAGCATATAAAAAGATTGTAGCAGAAAAGCTTTATTCATTACTATGTTTTATAATTGAATATTGTAATTAAATACCTGTCTTTCCATTTTGTATATTTAATGGCCGTATCTAAAACCCCCTCTGTCCATTTCTCCTACAATCTTGTCTTTTACCAAGTGGGCTGGCCACTCAATGACAGTACTAGGAAATATAATACCATATCCTGCCCCCAAAAATGTATACCATTAAATTAAAAGCACATGCACAATAAGATGTATGCAATTTCCTCAAAACAGTGTAAATTGGAAAAACATGCAAATCACCAGATACACAAATACAAATATGAATAGTAATAATAAATATAAATCTGTTCAGGGTTCTCCCTAGAAAAAGCTGGGTGGGGAAGAAGCTGTAGGGGGGTGGTGACCCCTGTATTGTTAACCATCTTTTTAGTAACCACCCGAAAACAGCGGGGTGGTTACTGAAAAATGCCAGGTGGTACGGATAAAAGGGAATCCGGATAAAAGGGGCTGGGGAGAACGCTGCTGTTCAGCCAGTTCTGAGATGCACACACCTCTAGTAAGATTGTACAAATAGGCTGAGACCCTGCTAGTTCATCTTCCCTTCCCCAGTGTGTAATACCTTTAGGCACTCCTTAGTCACTGGCAAGGTACCGATGGATGTGGTTTCTATCTTCAAAAAGGGAGCAAAGTCATTACCAGGTAACTACAGACCTGTTAGTTTAACGTCCATAGTTGGAAAGGACTTAGAGAGTTTGATAAAGAGCCACATAGAGGAGTTTCTGAAAATAATAATATAAGTGATAGTCAGCATGGCTTCAAGAAAGACAGAAGTTGTCAAACAAATTTACTCTCTTTTTATGAGGAAGTAAGTAAACATGTAGACAGTGGAACAGCAGTTGATAAAGTGTACTTGGCCTTTGCTAAAGCATTTGACACTGTACCCCACAGACGGTTAATATGCAAGTTAGGGTCGATAGGTTTAGAAAAGTCAATCTGTAAATGCATAGAGAACTGGCTTAAAGATCACATCCAGAGAGTTGTAATCAATGATTCATACTCTGAATGGTTCAAGGTTATAAGTGGTGTACCCCAGGGTACAGTGTTGGGGCCTTTACTGTTTAACATCTTGTAATGGAATTAAATCCATACAGGATGTCTATAATCTACAAGCAGACCTGGATGTACGGTTTGATTGGGCAGCCAAGTGGCAAATGATTTAATATATAGATAAATGTAAAGTTATGTACTTGGGAGCTAACAACATGCATGCTTCATACTGTCAAGGAGAATACATTTGGGGGAGTCCCAAATGGAAAAGGATCTGGGGGTTCTGGTAGATCATAGACTTAATAACAGCATGCAGTGCCAAGCTGCAAAATCGAAAGCTAGCAAAGTACTTTCTTGTATTAAAAGAGGAATAGACTGCAGAGATGGAGACATCTACCTGCCCCTGTACAAAGCATTGGTCAGACCACATCTGGAATATGCAGTCCAGTTTTGGTCACCAGTTCACAAAAAGGACATTGTGGAATTGGAGAGAGTGCAAAGAAGGCCAACTAAATTAATAAAAGGAATGGAGGAGCTCAGTTATAAGGAGAGATTAGCTGAACTGAATCTATTCTCCCTTAAGAGACATTTAAGGGGGGATAGGATCACCCTGTATAAATATATAAATGGTTCATATAGAGAACTCTCTTCCCCATTATTCACATTAAGACATTACAAAGAACAGGAAGGCACTCTGTGTCTGGAGGAAATGAAGTTTAGGCTCCGGATAAGGAAGGGATTCTTCACTGTAAGGTCTGTGAAAATGTGGAATCGGCTCCCTCAGGAAGTAGTTTCAGCAACTACTATAGATTTCTTTAAGAAAAAGCGGGATGTTTTTCTAGAAGCACAGAATATACCTGGGTATTGAAGCAAACCTGTTGAAGCAAGTTGTACCAGGGTTTTTTTTTTGCCTTCCTCTGGACCAACTATGTCTTATAGGGTTTTATTTCTGGGATATGTTTATTTCCCTAGTGGTTGAACTTGATGGACTTGTGTCTTTTTTCAACCTTACCTACTATGTAAAAGGAGCAGCAGATGCTCACTTTGTTCTCTTCTTCTTTCAACATGTGACTTGTTATCATAAGCACAACATGTGACTAATTATCATAAGCGCTGCAAAATGGCTACTTGTACTACTCTTTCAGCACTCAGTTCTGAGTGTTGCTATGCAGGCGATTACAAGAGGCGGATTCCATTCAATTCAGGTACTTGTATTAGCTTATTTTTTTTTTAATAACCAAATAAGTAGCTACATTTTGAAGAAGAAAAAAATAACACTAATTTTGTTTAATGTGAATACACTGCAAATCTAGCATTAAAAAAGCAGAAGGAATTAGTAGTCGGTACAGATAAAAAATGCCTTCGGCTATGGGCTCAGTATCAGTAATAAAACAACTTCAATAATGTTGGGTACATGTGTCTTACATTTCAAGGTTACCATTTGCATAAAAAACAGCAACATAATTAAACACTGCTGTTTCTCCTATTCTCTGACAGCGTTTAGGCGAAAAACTTTCTTCTAAACCATAATAACTATTAGAATTCATCTGTCCCTAGTCTATATATTAAAAGAAGACTCAACTTGTCCTGTTTATGGTTCTATTCACACCTGCCTATTGTCCTGCAGCAAAATACATGTAATGTACTACAAATGGATGCAAGTAAAACTTTTACTCATTGCTGAAGGAATAGATTAAATATATGTGCTACTGGCTAGCATTTTTTAAGTTTTTAATTTTTGACGATACACTGTGTATTAAGAAGTCCCATCACAAAAGGTTTTAATGTTATTTTATGAGTTTTTAGAGTCTCTGGAAAATCTCTTAACCTGAAATAGAGGAAAAAAAATTTTCATTTTCCATATATACTGCATGGCTTACTTCTATGCAAAAGAGGATGGAGACAACTTAATCCGCCTGAAAAAACAGGGCCAGATTCAAAAGCTCTATCACAAACTAGATATTTGTAATTTATTATGACAACGGAAATGGAAAAAGTATGGTTGGACCCAGGGTTTCCTTTTGTCTGTGCAGAACATACCAATGATGTAGCAGCTGTAACTACACAGTGCAGTAAGGATAGGACATCTGACACATCAACAAGTTTATCAGATGTTTCAGGCTTCTTACATATTTCTTATATAAAAATAGTATAGATGTATAAGACAGTATGTCTGCTGTAGGAGCCCATAGCCTATAGTCTAAGGAAACCAGTTTAGTTGAATGTAACATTAATGGTTTCTTTATGACCTTCACAAAAAAAAAATTCAAGGCTTAGAGTAAAAAAAAAAAAAAAAGATCAAAACGTGATCCAGTTACAAATTAAAATATTAACATGCATACATATAATTAGTATTTTGATTTATGTTGTTTGGAAGTTGAGTATAAAGCACAAAATTGGGTAAACAGGATTAAAAATCCTTTAACAAGTAAGGAAGTTCACATACATTTCAGTTGTATATATCTATTTGGCAGAAGTTCGTTTTCAAAATAATATAGGGAGCCCGACCTAACTTTCAATGGGAATGCAGAATATACAAAGAGGTAAACAGAATAGCAGAGAAGTTTGGGGTGTATGCAGATATGTCATTGTCTGTCATGCTCCCAGGCAATCAACGATGTCAAAGCAGACATTGTGTTAAAACATTATTGAACCTACCGATGAAATTCAGATATCCTTCTCCTCCAAGAGCGTGAGTAAGTAGACGGATCATCTTATGGAGCTGAATACCACGATCAATAACAGATGTTAAAGGAGATTGGACACTCATATTGGTGTACATTTCTGCATCCATTAACCAAAATGCCAACGTCTTATCACCGACCAGCGCCTAGTCAGAAAACAAAGAACAGTTGATATTAATGTCCACAACAAATGGTAAATACCAGGGCTTTATGTTGGCTATACTATATATTATTACACAGTATTTATATAGCCCCATCATATTACGCAGCGCTGTACAAAGTCCATAGTCATGTCACTAACTCTCCCTCAAAGGGGTTCACAATCTAATGTCCCTACTATAGTCCAATGTCATTAATGTAGTCTAAAGGTCAATTTTTTTATTTTTTTATTGGGGGAAGCCAATTAACCTAACCACATGTTTTGGGGTGTGAGAAGAAACCGGAGTACCCGGAGGAAACCCCCACAGACACAGGGAGAGCCTGCAAACTCCATGCAGATAGTGCCCTGTCTGGGATTTGAACCTGGAACCCAGTGCTGCAAAGGCAAGAGTGCTAGCCACTGAACCACATACTAAATTTCTCTTAACTGTCTCATCGACAACCCAAGAAGTGAAAGCGCTGCTCAAAAGCCCTAATATTAATTTGACCACTATGCGGTTAGGTGATCACACCAAAAGGAGATAATCATGGAAATCAGAAAAGTACAAAAACAAAATCAAACTATAGCTTAGTAAATGATAGTTAACCAGACAGCATACAATAACAGCACTTCTGCAACTTTTGACTCCTCTTCTAGATACTATTTAGCCCAACTGTGGGTGAAAAGGGTGAAAGAAGGTATTCTAAGGTAGAGCTCTATGTTGTATGCTATTGGATTATCCATCTTGGTAAAAGCTTTAGGTTAAGTCAATGTGCTGCTGGTCTTCTTTGATGCTCTACTCTCAGCTACACTTTGTTTAGGTATACTTTGTATATAAAGAGAAAGCAGTGAACTAAGACCCTATAACAAAAAAACTTTTAAAAAGGTGGCCAAAGTTTTGTTAATTTATATAGTTGGAAGAAAAATGCTATTCACAGGCGGAATCATAGCATCAAATTAAAGATGGAGGAAGGTCTGCCTATGAATGTTTGCATTGTTGAAACAATGGAGCCCATTGCAAGTTTTAGGCTGCAATGAATGCAACCAACAACTTTATTTTAAAAAAAATGAGGTTTGTGAATTATGATTTTTATCATCATTTTTAATATAAATAAACAGGATTTATATAGTGTGAACATATTACGCATCGCTGTACATTAAATAGGGGTTGCAAATGACAGACAGATACAGACAGTGACACAGGAAGAGGAGAGAACCCTGGACAGAAGAGCTTACAATCTAGAAGGTGGGGGGAAGAACACCCTCAAATATGCATTTTAAGGACCTGGGTGGGTAAATGCATTTTAATCCATTTGAACGCACCAAAGACTCTTACTTGTGTTTGTTTTACCAATATTTGTGCAGAAGAGCGCATACATTTTATTGTTATAGTCTCCTTTTTTCTGTGCTCCTTGGACTAAAGCTGCTTAGACAAGATTATATTACAGTCAGGAACCCAGCTCTCAATGATGCCACACACATATTCTTTTTCTACTTGGCAAAAATCCCAAACTCTCATACCATACGGATTATCACACATCAGAAGATAGACAGCAGATCTTTGGTTACTTATAAAACATGCTCAGAACAATATCTCTAAACGAACAGAGAAATATGAAATAAACCATAGAATTCCAAAATGGTTGCATGATCTGAATTAAAGAAAATAAAACAAAAGCCTAGGAGTGTTTAAGATTAGCATTGTGGTTGTGCTTTACTTGAGCTTTGGGTTCTATTCCTAGGTGTACTATGAGAAGGGGGTTTAAATGTTCAACCCGTGTTTGTGTGGTTCTCTTCCAGCTGGTCAGCCTCAATGGTTACCGCCAGTAGCTTGTGTTTCAGAAGATGTGAGTAATATTAGTGTATGGATAACAGGATATTTAAAAAAAAAATAAATTGAGTAGGGAAGGATCAAAAGCCATCAGTTTATTTTATGCTATGTGTTGTATTGGGGTTATATTCTTGCACCATCTGTGTCACAATACAAAAAGAAAGTAGGATCTCTACAAGGTAAGAATGCCTATGAACTAGGTCCCCCTCCCCAATGGAAGACAAGCACATTTAGGAGATTTATGGAATATGGTGATATATTTTTAATTCCCTGAGACTTCCTTCTCTTTTGTCCAGCTGCAGCTCTAAAGCATCATCACGTACAAAGCAGGTGCAGCAGACCTACATTGTTGGAGAGATCATGGAGGGCCTGTCCAAATTTCAGAGTATTGAACGGAGGAGGTGATCAGCAGTTGTTGGGGTTGAAAAAAAATTAGGTAAAGTTTATCTGCATATTAATTATCCCCCCAAAAATTAGCAGGTAATCCTTATAGTCCTTATTGTTTGAAGACAAACATGAACCATTGTTACAAATATTTTCCATTAACATCATTTCTCACAAAGCTTCCTTGCCATAAACACTGCACTAAACAAAAACCTCAGTCTATATTAATGAGGAGACATTTTCTTTAAACCGACTAAACTTTAAATATTTATCTCATCTCCTATTCAAATATGAATGTGATGAACAAATCTGATATAAAAATCACACAACTTTGTATCAGTTATTTGGTATTCAGGAGGGGTGGGAAGTATGAAGCTTAAATGGCTCATTATGCAGTTTTATAATTATGAAAGCTTTAGCTCTATAATATGCATGCTGTCATCGACTCAAAGCCACAGGCTCCTGTAATTAGTGCAGCAAAAAAAAAAAAATCTAGGCGACAGAAGAAGAACAATGTTCAATATTAATACTTGGACAATGGCCAGTGAGTTCCAGATAGGGTGGAAACACATTATTATATAAACTATATTGAATGAGATACGTATCTGGAATGCAGCCAAAGACAGGTTAAATATTGATATGATTAAAAACAGAAAATGTACAACCACTTTAGAATTGACTGTCCTACATAAGCAATTTGTACAACAAGGACATTTGATTGACATGAAAAGAATAACATTGTTACAGACAAAAGATAAATGAAAGGGAATGGTTGCTATGTTTATTAACTAGACATTGGTCTCCAAAGTCAACTATGAAAAGCCCAGTTTTCATAGTTTCATAGGCAAAGCAAACTAGCTGCTTTATGTTACAAATTTGAGGAAATCCTGGTCCTCATACTATCACAGTGACAACATTTTACCAGAGAAAAAATGAGAGAAATCTGCAATAAAAAGCTGTCTGTGTTGTTGAAAGAACAGTCAGGTCAAACAACTATCAGCAAGACAGAAAAACTGTCAGAATTGACCTGATTTTTTTAAGCTCTCCAAGACTGGAGAGACTACACCTCTTTCATCAGTGAAGCTAGTTGATCCAGCAAACCTGGAATGGACTTGGCCCAGCATTCAAAACATTTGCTAGCAAATTCCAGGTTTGCTGGATCACCCAGCTTCACTGGTATTGAGTCCAATACAAAGAAATATATATATATATATATATATATTTTTATGCTGCTGTACAGTTATATTACAAGTTAAACTATAGTTTTTATCTTTTTTTAAAGTTAATTATTAAATTTATTAACTATTGGACATATTTTGGTGAGTTTTGCCTAAGAATTATAGCCTACAACGTAAAACAAATTTCCATGCAAAAAAATGTTAACACTTTTTGCACGGAAATTTGTACAGAGTACCCCCCCGCTAGGGAGCTAAAGGTTTAATCCAACATGCTTAAAGTTGACGCTAAAGTTTGGAACAAAATCCTTGTAGAACCCCCTTCTAGTCCACATAATAAGACTAGCTGCCACACACTCTTCTTAGCCTTCCTCCAAGCAGAACCGTATTTAATGACTATACCCATCATCCACAAATCCACACCAACGCCCCAAAGACTTAGATTTACTTGTTCTCACTTAGCAGAAGCAGCATCCAATTTAAGTCCATGGAATGTGTGTAGATGTGGGTAGCTCCATAAAAGGCTTTACAACTGCTTTCACTCTATAGAAGTCAATAGGAATGCCAAAGCTTAATGCTGCATAGAAGAAGGTATACTTCAATGTAAAGTATAAACTTTTTGATTTACATTTTAAAAAGAATATATACATTACTTGATCATGACTCTCGGCATAGGCTATGCACTTTTCATTGTATCTTCTGTTTGTGAGTGTATATACTATATTTCCCATATTCCAATCCTCATCTTTCAGCTCTTTTAGAATCTGAAAAAAAAGAAAGTGATTGCCTATACTGTAAAATAACTGGTTAGCACGAATTTCATTTCATTTATAAAATGGAATGTGAGGTGCTTACCTGGATCCATTTATCAGGCACTGCCATTGCTAGGCGGTAGTCAAAGCCGCCACCTCCCTGGGATGTTGGGCAGCAAAGCGCTGGCATCCCAGAGACATCCTGAACAAAAAACAAATTCCTGGATTATAGCAAAATACTTAAATGAATTAGAAATCGCTAAGAGCTGGGGAAAACAGGCAACTTTCAGAAACCAAAAACTGTGAAAATACTTTCTATTTATTGATTTAGGTTGTATGGATCTACCTAAATCATATTTAGTTCAATAACCTAGAATATTGACCTTTTTATTGTAATACACAGGATATTAACAAAATCAAGTGCTACATTTTTGTCTGGTTTAAAATGCATGGCAAGTAATGATTTCTATAGCAAGACCAAACATACTTTCTATGTTTATTATACTGCACAAAAACATATAATTGTAAACTCTACATCTGAAAATAACAGTAAACAATACATCTAAAAAGAAGGAGAGCAAATAACCATAAATGCCTTCTAGCACAAAGCTGTTGGGTATATTATTAAGTACCCATTCTTTTTTGAACTATGAAATATGAAAGACAAATCTGTACACCAAGGGGGGGGGGGCACGTCAGACCACCAACTGCAAACCAGCAAAGCATTAGATAACATCATCTTTCTCCCAACAAATTATGATAAAGGCAATGTCTGCCTTTCAATAACTACACCCTCAGGGGAAAAAGAAGATGCATGATAGAAAAAGTTCATTTGTCTCCAGAAAACATGATTGAAATTGTAATGCACTACAAAAACTAAAGTGTTCTGAAGCATAAAGCAAACTTTTTCAGAGATCCACAATGGGAGATAATTTTTGGTCTCGTTACAAAGGTATGTCCTCTTTGTGATTTATTTAATGACCTAGAATGACTTCCTCACTCAAACTTTTCACACGCAGGGGTCCAAGACTTTTCTAGAGCCGCCTTGACTCTCTGAAATGATCTTCCTCATCTTATCCGGCTTGCTCCTACTTTCTGCTTCTTTAAAAGGAGCACTTACAACCCAATTTTTCAAAATTGATTACCCGTCTTCTTCTGTCTTCTAAACTCTCACTACTTACCCACCCTTCCACATCTCCCCTTTTTGAGTGATATTTCTCCCACCTCCTAGATTGTAAGCTTTTCAGGGCAGGGTCCTTGCCTCCTCCTGTGTCACTGTCTGTATCTGTCTGTCATTTTCAACCCCTATTTAATATACAGAGCTGTGTAATATGTGGGCGCTATATAAATTCTATTTATTATTAAATCATAATTTTCTAAATTAAACTATGGGATTCAGAACCACCCATGTTGCACAGTTTTCTAAGGGGCAATCTGCAGCTCACAATTCCAAATAGTCAACATGATCATGCTTTGGGGAGTTTCTAAATTACTGACCATATTCTCTCTTCTGTTGGGTTCTGCTGCAAACCATTGGTTTAAGGTCTGTTTATTGGGGACAGGAACAGAAGTTTATTATAGTTTATGTGTACCCACTACCAACCTGAGCTGGGTGTATGGGATGTGCAAATATGCTCATTTTAATATTTTTTTTGCTTACTAATGGTCAATTCATAAAGCAAGGAATCTGATTTTTCTCTGGAGGAGAATCCTCCAGATTCATGTGTTTCAATGGCAGTAACCGATTCTTCAGTGAGGAATGTTTTAGTGAAAGTCAGATTCACTGCTTTATAAGTATAACTCTAAGTAATTCAACTCTATATTTTGTGACAGATCTTAGATAACCTATAAAGCTCAACGATATTTCTTTTAAAGTGGGGCATCAAAAGGGTACACTTGGGGTAAGGCTTATAAATCAGATAAATACTGGAATAAAGACTACTTTGTAAGTATATAATTCTTTACATGTTTTAGCTTGTACATTTTTTATATCATTAAAGCCTGAAAGGGTGCTGCTTACAAAGAGACATAATATGTGCCTATATTTTTATTGTTACATGGGACACGTTTCCTACACTACAGCATGAACATTCAAAGCAACTTATTCAGTTCTGTGTGATTTGCAATAATCCCATAATGCTGTCATTACTCATCAATTCTTTCATTGCATCCTATTTTCAGCTTGCCATATGAATTCAACAACCAGCATATCCTGATAGATAATTTCCCCAAAAGACTACTTTTAGGAAAATTAATATTTCCTGCTTGCACAGCAAGAACATCAAAACGGTTTCCAGATTTTTTTTCTCTCTTCCGCAAAGCTTTAGCAGTAGGAAACAAGGTTATTTCAATGACCATTGATTTCAGACATTATATAGTATCTTACCCAGCATGAGAAAATTAAAATGTTATGGTTGCCAGTGTACAATTCAAATAATGTGTACAGATTTTTGCTTTTTGTTTTTCCATGACTACCATTTATCAAGGGCACATCTGGAAATGCATTTATTATGTAGTTATCTACCTAACTAACAGTAAAATAAAAATCATTTTACTTTCTTATGTACCTACTATTTAATCTTCAGAAACTACAAAAGGAATTACAGGCCAGTTAAAATGGCACTATGCCACCACATCAAAATGGATTCAACATCCGTTGCCCTTGATTTTACAAGTGATCTACTTTAGTGCATATATCCTAAGGATAATAATAAATGATCATAAGGTGGATAAATCTGTATAGCTTTGATGTACTTCCTGCTTATATCTATGTATATATATATATATATATATATATATATATATATATATATATATATATATAGATATATACACACATACACAGGACTATAGCAAGACTCTTTATATGTGAACAGAAATCAGCATTTTAATTAATCTCCAGCTGATGGAAACAACACAGATTAAAGTTCTAAGTGTATTAGGGAATTGTTTAATGTATTCTTATAAAAATAAATAAGGTAAGCACTTGTGATGTGGAAATAGTCTCCTACAATCCTGTAAAATATACAGTCATTGCTCATTTGGATGCAGCTTTGCAAATCCAAATGAGTCTGAGATCAAACTCTGCATGATAGCATTGCATGGTTTGAGATTTTGAGTGAATTTGCATGGACATCATCCCCTGGGAAGATTGGCAACTGTGTTGCAAGTTTTCCACTTGTGAATAATCTCGTTGTAGTATTATGGATTAATTTGCAAACGTTTTATAATCCTTCCCAGATTGATGGGCAACAACAACTGCCTCTCAAAGAACACTATTGATGCCTTTGTAGTTGCCATTTTGTTAACACATGAATGCAACCGACAAGGAAAGAGCCAAAATCCTCTGCTTTTAATGTGGTGGTCACACTTGCTGATAATCATCAAATCAAGTAATTTTGAATGATTACACTCTTAATGGCTTAGTCTTTGTTAAATAAAAAGAGAGACAGGGTAATATGCCAAGCGTTGTTCACCTGGGGTTATATTTCACCTATTTCAGGCCCTGCTAAGAACCAGATAATTTTTTTTTATGCAAAAGAAACATTGAATAAACCTATATTTTTTTCAAATCTGACTGTGGCATGTGAATTTTTAAAATAAAGGAAGTAATTGAGAAAAATAAATATTCTTAATTGCATGTCTTTCTGTAAATAATAGAGGATTTGTGTCTATACGTCTATACCCCTATACAAACTTACTATTACAGCACATTATAGAAGGTTATCCTTTTTTAATTAAAATTAAATTAGCTACAGGTAGTCCCCGGGTTACATACGAGATAGGGATGGTAGGTTTGTTCTAAAGTTGAATTTATAAGGAAATCGAAACAGGTACATTGCGATTACGACAGATGTTTGTCTCAAATATTTTTAGGCAGCATGGTATCAGTTACTACTAAAAACACTCACTGTGAGAAAATCACTAACAAAGCAAAAAAAAAAAAAAAAAAAAAGCTTTATGGAGCCTGGACTTTCATTAAAGAGGAAATAAACTCAAAAATGAAAAAAAAAAAACACAAAGCGCCAGAAAAAAAAAACACTTACCTTTAATCCCGTAGGGCACTACTAGTCCGATCACTCCGGGGGTGTTCGGCATCTGGTCCTGCGTCGTCCCAACATCTGTCCCAGAGCCGGCACTCCAGGCCCTGCCATCTTCGTCTTCATTTCTGGGTTCTTCATCCTACGTCACCCGACCCAGGCGCGAGATCGGATGACTTAGGATGAGTAAAAAAGATTGGGAAAAAAAAAAAAAAGAGATTGGCAAATTTCTCTTTCAGCAAAAAGGCTCCTGACTTAGGTATCCCGGGGGGCTTTGCGCTCCCTAGGTAAAAAAGGGTGTTGCACCTAAAAAAACAAAAAAAAATAAAAAATAATTTTTACCCTACATTAAGGGGTTCTCTACACTTTTAAGTAAAGTGAAAATTTTGAGTATTGATACACTAACTTCTGAAGCAAGCTGTGCTTTGATATGCAAAAAGAAACAACTGCAGAGTTTGGTAATTAAAGAGTTACAAGAGGCTGCAAAAAGAGCTCACCCCCTAAAATCACCCACAACCTCAGCCCTGTTTAGCAAATTATTTCTTCTGCAAGTCATGCAAACTGCCCCTCTCCCCTATCCAGCCTCCGTCCTGCACAGGAGTGAGCAGGGAAGCCCTGTACATATCTAGGAGGTGTCTGTATGTCGGAAGTCCTTAACCCGGGGACTACCTGTAAATAATGGCCTGCAGCAAGTCTAATACACATCAAGGATTGAAATACTGCATTCGACCTACGTACTCAATTTAATTACCGTATTTTCCGGCGTATAAGACGACTTTTTAACCCCGAAAAATCTGTGCCAAAGTCGGGGGTCGTTTTATACGCCGGGTACTTACCTGCAGCTTGCCTGCAGATTGGCTCTCCAGTAGAGCCTGGATTGGCTCTCCAGTAGAGCCTGGATTGGCTCTCCACTAGAACACGCCCATTCATTAAGAAGGAGCGCGCTTATTCATTCCTTAGAACTAGTACTGTACTGTTCCCTCTGCCTCTCACTTCTCGCACAATAGCGAGATCTGACAGGCAGAACGAACAGTACAATACTGGGCGTATTAGACGACCCCCAACTGATTGGTTAGAGTGGTCTGCCAAATAATTGGCAGAGGACTCTAACCAATCAGTTGGGGGTCGTCTTATACGCCGGAAAATACGGTACATGTTAGACAACGTAATATAGTCAAGTTTCTGAAGAGAAAAAGAAATGTATCCACTTGTTACATTTTCTTGTTTTATAGTCACATGCAGCTATTAAACTGCATTATATTGTCATGTAATAAAAAGCCTTCAACCTACCTCAGCTATTGTGATGCATTCTGGGAAGAGGGAATGAACCATGTGATTTGCCAGCATAATGTACACAAGGGAGTCTTCATCTACTTGCAAACCAAAATACTCATTATAATCACCCGTGAATCCACATCCTAGAAGGCAAATATTATCATTATTCATCTTTGACATCATGTTTAGCTGTCATACTTAAAATCATTTCAACAGGGAAAAAAACTTAAAACATGATTTTTTTTAATAAAAAATACTAATATCTGTTGAGAATAACTGACATGTACGCCCCTTATAGTATAAAATAATAAAATATGGGCCGATTTCCCATCCAACACAACAACCCAATGTATATATACTGATGAACACACAGGTCATATAAACAACCACTATATAGTAAAAATTAAAGAAAGTTTGATTATTGGAGTCAGCAACTATATGAAACCTTCTTTAAAATAGAACTAGCCTCTATGTGTTATCTCATGTTAAAGAAAATTATTCATGTTTTTACAATCACTCAAATTATATACACTTTTATTTTGTTGTTCTTGTTTCTTAAAGATCATTTTGTTACACGCTGGTGTTCTGATGATCTCTTGGGCGCCCAGAGTGTTTTTGCTAGAAGCACACTTCAGTCTAGCATGAAAATGGGATTCTGTGTTTAAATGGACTCATGGGACACAATGTACCTACTGACTGGCATTCTGAGCAAACCAACTGGTGTCTTTGCTTTGCACAGAACCCACCTCATCATTAACTTTAGCATATATTGAAAAAGAGGGAGAGTTCATTTTTGTACTAAACTCAAAAAATGTACTATGTTGTAGTTATAAGTCCATGGAAATGGTGGCTGCATTAGTGTTCTTTTTTTTTATTTTAGCAAGTACAGAGAATACTTGTTGATCCTGTCAGAAATGCAGTGTCACTTTCTGGAGGCTTAAAAGAAAGTTCACTCAGCCTTGAACTACTAGCTTTATTAGTAATGTAATGGAGATGAACAAAAGCCAACATGTTTGAAATCCAGCCAGGGAGGCTACAGTGAATTTTTCCAAAGATACACTGTGTTATTTGAAGTATGGAGGAAAAGGTAAAAAAGGCTTGATAAAAACAATAATGCAGGCTTCTTAGCCATGGACTGGTAAGCTGCAATATTGATTACGCCTTTGTTTTGGGTTTTATGTAAGCTTTACATTAGCCTAAAATAAATGCATACTATGCAATGCTCAAGTTAACGTTTTAATGTATTCAGAATTTCCCTTTGCAAGGCCTTCATTTTTATGTATTTTACAAGGATGCACTCATGTCATTCTGGATTTAGATGCTGACTAAGGGTGGCAAAATCCTGTTACCCGTAGAAGTAGCCAGGATGTTCTTGGCTGTGTTTATCTATAGTGACTCACAAAGCTCAGCTTACTGCTACAACCTCTCAATCTGTCTCTTGCCAAAAAGTTACATGAAGTTTGTGTAAATGATCACTGGAACTAGGGGCACTGAAGGAATACTTCCTCTCCTGTCTGCAGAAGGCTTACAGGACTATGGATCTTCTATTATAAGGAACGTTGGCAGATGACACTAGGCACATACATATACTCAAAAAACAGCTGTAAAACCCAAATTAAACAACAAAAAAAAAAGGACACTTAATTCTTGAATCAAATGTACTCAGTCTCTTTGTTCTTCATTCTGCATAAATAACTGTACATTCAGTTATTTAATATATGCAAAAGACGTCTGTTTCTGCTGTGTCTACATTTACTTGCAGAGACTCCAAAGAGCCCCTGTGTAGCCACTGCCAGCTCCCCAGGGACCATTAGAAGATGTGACGGAATGCAAGGTTAGACAAGCAGAACAGAGAAAAATACAAACAAAACCAAATCACAGGGCATTTACACACATGCATGATACATAAGCTCCCAGAAACATCATCAGGTAGCAATTATGCACCCTACAGGACACCTACCCATCCCTTGTCCAAACTAGGGGTGAAATAGATGACAAGAATATAGGTGATAAGTATATCACAAGGAGAGAGCACAAAAAGTTATCAGCTCACAAGATATCAGACAGGTTCAAGTATTTTATCAAAAAGATATAATAAAATGCTCTAGAAGGAATTTTTAATAAAGATTCCAAAAAGATAATGAATTGTTAAGGTATGCATAGCCTTTACGTTTTAAAAAATACCATTGCATTTAAATTCACAATGGTTCTCATGTTAGTTTAATTCAGGACAATCTGCAGGAAGGGAACACCATCAACGACATGATTTCAGCAAGCTACTTAAGATAAATGCCAGGATGATGGATATAAATGCAATACAAAATTGTCACGCTTGACTGCAGTGTATTTTCAGGTGAAGTACATCAAAAAAGTGCCTACAGATACTACACTTCATTTAATAAATCCTTACAAAGTATCAATGTTATTTTACCGTCATCCGGAGTAGGAAAAATAGGATTGCTAAAGGAAATAAAAAATAAACGTTTTCCTCTGAAACAATATACTTACCAATCCCATGGTGGTGGTAAAGCATAGAAGTAACCCCATCAAATCTAAAACCATCAAAACCATATTCTTCAATCCACCAACGAAGGTTAGACAGGAGAAATCGCAGAACTTCCCAGCTATTAAGGGTACAAAAAAAAGAAAAATTAAAGAAATGGAAAAAAATGCATTAAAATAAAACAGAATCTACATTATATTTCCTATACAATACAAAATTCAACATTTTAAACAGAATATACTTGGCAGCGTCCCAGGTTTGAATCTCAGCTCTGGATTCCTCCCACATTACAATAAACATGCAATTAGGTTAATTGTCTTCTCCCCCCCGCCTCCCCCCAAAAAAAATGTTTTTACCTGTCTATATGAATTAAAATAAAAATATAAACTATAACTATTAAAATATAAATACTGTGTAATATTATTATTATTAAAAACAATGTTAATACCAGAGAGATTGAATGGTTACCATTGAGGTTCCTAAACTTGTGTACCAAGGCCATTTTATCAGTTTGCATCCAGAGGTCATTTTATTTTTTCCTATATCCTATATGTTTGAGACCACAACATTTAAAGCAAACGGATAACATATAAATAAAAGGACAAATGTCTAAAAAAATGGGCCTCAGTGGTTGAATTTTATACAGTTCCAACACTTTCTGGTTGTATGGTGTACCAACTGCAGTGTGCAGTGTCTGTTCACACTCAATCTGCTGCTATGATAGTCTATTTAATAATAAAGTCACCATGACAGGAATATCCATACTGTCTATATGGTTATAAAACTATCTTATAAACATAAGCGAGAAACGTTTACTCACCTTTTTGGTGGCCCGTATATCTTACATTTTCCTCCTTCCATGACCACCACCTCACACATTTTTGTCTGTAAAATGCCTCTCCTCCTGTGTGCTGTGATCCCACCATCTGACCCCTACATTACTACAAAACTTAGCAGTGCCATAGGGCTGAAGGATGGAACCACAGCGTACAATTGAAGCCATTGCTGAAATGTACAGTTGCTTGAGATGATTGAAGGGGATAGATGACTCTGGATTCCCCCCAGTTTCCTTAACAGCACTCAGTACAGTTTCAATTTGTTTGAGTGTAAGGTGTCTGAAAAGACGGTTGCAAACATCTGCCCATCAAGGGATTCAACAGTTTTCCTGGATTATGAGTACCTGAATCTGGAACTCAAATGCACACTATGGAGCTGATTTATTAAAGATCTCCAAGGCTGGAGAGGATACACCCATCGGTGAAGTTGGGTAATCCAGCAAAAATTAAATGAATCTGGCCCAGGTTTCAAAACATCTGCTAGAATGAAATCCATTCCAGGTTTGCTGGATCACCCAGCTTCACTGATGAAAGTGTATCCCCATCCAGCCTTGGAGAGGTTTAATAAATCAGGCCCTATATGTTGCATATATTAAACTGCAGATATAAGTTTTTTTCTAGTATAAACCAAGATAAAAACTGTATACATGGCCTTATCACCTTTATCAGAGTTGGAAAAATGGGAAATATTTTATGTGGACTTGGTAATAAGAATGTAGTGACTATATAAGAATGTGTGTTAAGTAGGCAAAAGCTCATCTGTAATAGGTTGTTGCAGCTGCTTGAAGACTTTTTTAAAGGTTGCAGAGCTGTAACAGAAAGTAGGTAGCAGACACAGGCTGCCTTAAAAGTAAGTAAAACTCAAGAGACCTTCATCTTAATTTAGGCAACTGACAGGGTCACTTTAGATTACCTGTTTATTCTTTTTACCTCTCTTTCCTATCATTCACAATCCCCACCTTCCCTCTAGCAAGTAACTTTACTTCCTCACTTGGCGGCTAATATTAACCAAAGTTAAATTAATGTTCATTTTGGCATTTCCAACCTTGACAGATTCTCAGAAGTTTTTGCTTTCATTTTCAAAATGTCATTGTATTTTGTGAGGTGTGCTATGAAACGTGTAGGCATACCGTTACTTGAAAGATCCTTCTTATAAAACAATTACTTCTTTTTTTTTCCCCTTCCATTTAAGTGCATAGCCCATCAGCAGCGAGCACCATATTGCCATGGGCTTAAAACTAAAGATAATCATTTAAAGTAGAGGAGTTAAAAGTAAATCTTGGATGGGCTGTGTATTGCGAAACGAGAAAAGAATATTAGGTTTTATACGGCAATAATCTGGTTGCAAAATCTGTTCCCCATCAGCGATTAGCGGCTTCTTTTCTAGAATATTAATTAATAAAATGATGAAATGCAAGGTGACATTGAATATAATAGTACCATGTTATGCCAAAATGTGACAATTTTATGGCTTATATTCATAGCCTATAATGTATAAGTATTACTTCTCAGATGTTTAACGTATAGAAATATTGAATATTTTTTATGAAACGCAAACCATATGAGGTTTTTGAAGGTCTTGCAATAAAGTAAAAAGTCTTTGTGTGCCTAGGTAGCAGCTGTTTTTAATTCGTAGACATTTTACCTGTATAAACCACACATAATAGGTAAAAATTTAAACAATTATCTCAAATTAGCTTTCAATCAACCTAAATTTGCCTAAAGTGTTTCAAAGGTGACCATGCTGAAGTGAAAGCACCTTTCAATGCTTACCAGTACTTGATTTAGTTTTTATCTTGTTCCTATGTGAGTCTGCTGGAATTTTAGGCAAAGGATGGTTAAGGAACCTTGTCTTCTGCTAAAAATTCAAATAAAAAGCCAGGGGGTATTCACTGCCTATTAGAATTGTGGCAGCTGATTATAAAGAGGATAAAGCTAAGCAGTAGGAGGTCAAAAAAGTTTTATGGACCTGGACTGAAACCAAGGCGTGCTGCAAAGCCTGGGCTTTAGGCTACATACACGTCAGATGATTCTCATTCAATAATCGCCTCAGGGCTGATATCAGACAAGAATCTGGCGTCTGTAGAGCATTCGACGTCCGTTGTTCTGTAGCTCATCCTGGCAGATTCATGGATGACGAACGACTGTAATGAAAGTGAAAGGGGCAGGGCGAAGCGGGGTACCACCCTGTCGTTGTCCCTCTCCCCTCTCCATAGAGCAGAATGGAGCCGTATGTACAGCACTCGCTCATGCATTGTGCAGTCTTTAGTCGTTGGAAGCGATCGTAAAAGATCCCTTCCAATGACAAATATTGCACGTGTGTAACCAGCCTAAGGCTCTACAGATTTAAAGACAAAACACAGGTAAATTGCAGCTTAGTACTTTATTGTACTTTATTAAGATAAAATATAAATTGAAGTTGTCACTACTAAAGTGCTACAATATACACTAACCAGACCCTGATGCCAGTTCACTGATTGGCCTTCTCTTGACCACTTTTGGTAGGTACACACCACTAAATACTGGAAAAAACCCACATGCCCTGCCCATTTTTCCCAATTTCAACACATCCCCTCAGGAGCGGACTGTTATTTTAACGCCCAATATATCTCACTAAATGACAAGTCCCTCTGTAACAAAGTTAACAATGTTTAGTTCATCTCCCAGTAAAATTGATGGTTTGATAACTGGTGTATAAATTTCATTGTCCCCTGTTGGGATTTCCCTTCATGCCCTGTCTGATGCAGAACAGGAAGTTTGAGGAAACCTCCAAATGGAATATATGAGGAAAATGATCTTCTTCTGAACAGAAGTCTCAAGAACAGGCATACCCATTAAAAATATTTTTTTAGTTAACTTGTATTTCGGTGACAACTGTCCAATTTAAGAATTCCTATTGTTTTCTGCTCCATCGACAATGCAGAAAGAAGTTATGGAAAAAGGATTACTATTTTTTAACCATTTACACACAATTGAAAACAAAAAAAAACAAAATTAGTTTTGGTGTTAGGGCCTTTGGAAGCCCCTTGATTTCACTGCCAAGTATATGATTGGAGTTTGATATGTCCTGTTTATGGTTTTTGTGGCAGCCATATAACTGAACACAATTTTTGGTGAACATGGTTTTGCGTCAAAGCAAATTTCTTTTTTCCTTTTGGTACACATTTAATAAAGGTTAATCTATCAGAATGCCGAAAAGAGCATTTTTTTTCAGTAAAATACCTGCACTATTTTCCCCAGTTTATGAAAGTAATGATCAACTCACAAGCCACCACTTTTATGAATGACTACCAGTTCATGACCAACACTTACAAAATCAAACATAATAGACCATTTAAAAACCTATGAGCACTGTCAATATCATTAGGTGGTAATCAGCAAACACACAGGTCTGCCACTTTTGCAGCAATTGTCACTTTTTGAACAGTAGTGGTCGCAATGAAAGGTAATAGACCACATGAACTACTTCTAACATGGCGGTCCGTTACTCTATTCAAGAGAATAGATTTTCTAAAATCACCTGTATGTAAATATTATTGAAATTTAAAAACGGATTACTATTATTTAAAATATGATTGCCTTTTAGTTGGCATTATAAACATGGTGATCAGATATGAAACAATAAACATGAACAATAAAGTGGCAATCTGCTGTCAGATTACAACTTCTTTATAAAAAAAGGCTCCCATGTGTCCTGTGGATTTCCCCCAAAAAGTTTTTCTAGCTGTTCTGCATAGATGGATTCTTTATTATCTTTTGGCTTCATCTCAGCTGGCTGCATAGTTTAAAGTTCATAGGCGTGCTACATTTCCCTGTTGGTATATAGGGGAGCAAGCAATGTGACCCCATCTAGTCATTCACATTTGATTGAAAGCTGCACTTAGTAAGACAGGTAATAATAGGCTGAAGAAGGGAAGATTTGGTGGTGGAACTGCCCTATTACAAGCCTGATTCCTGTCAAAGAAACAACATTTCCTACATAGAATTACATCAGCCACATTCTACGAATGCTCAAGAACAGAGTCAGAAAGATTATATGGGAATAATATGAAATATAAATAATGCTGGGGGAAACACAGATTTGTAAGGATGTATGCAAGCATAATTTTACCTTGTAATTTTAATTTACTTTAAAAAGATGCTTAGAGCTGTGCTAGTCCCTCCCTCCAATGTGTATTTGTGTCTTCTATTATTATCCCTGAATAAACATAGCGGTGCTCCCCAGCCGCTTTTAGCTGGGCGCACCACCTTGAATTTTTCAGTAAACACCCGGCTGTTTTTGGGGGGTTATTGAAGAGTTGGGTCACAATACAAGGGTTGCCACCCACCTACAATTTCTTCCCACTCGGCTTAAACAAAAATTCTGTGTTGAACACTGCATAGCATCTAAATAATCAATGCTAATCACATTTTCTTTCCTTAGCATACAAAGGAAAAGACAGCTAAAACCTCAACCAAACAATAAAACAGTAAACCTATCCAGAAACATTACTTTATTTGTATTCAAAGTGTTCTAAAACTGCAATTGCTAAGCTGAACACAAGTAAAGCAAATGTAAAATCAAAGAAAATGACAGTTAAAATGCAGAAACAGATACATTTATCTCTGCAACATCTAGGGCGATAAACCCACTCTATCTGCCGAGACACGACCATCATTATTTTTACAATGTGCGTAACAGTAAAAAAAATATGTTACAGTAACTGTTTAATGAGCATGTGTGGTGACAGCGCACAGAAGAAAAATATATTTTCCATCATGCAGCTAATTTTATGGCCGCGTTTTGTTTGGCACAGTCACTTCAACAATACATTGGCAAATTAAATTGATAAAGATCCTATGGATTTGCTAAAATGAGATAGCAGGAGGCTATCACCAATGGGGTGGATTGCAGGTATTCTCATAAATAGAAAAGCAGCATGTAGAACACTGGGGCTCGGTTGAGTAGATTATTTTTAAATTCAATAGGATTATCATTTGTGAAGAGTAAACTCTTATTGTCAGTCCAGCTAGAGCTGTGTGAACGTAAGTGAAAGATGCAATGTATTGATTAAATATACTGTAGATAGGACTGGCTGTACCAAGGCACAGGAAAAAATAAACTGGCCTGGATTAAGTGGGTTAATGCTGTAAATATACAAGTGCTACTTTTGCTTGAAATAAGTTCTTCTAAAGATGGCCTTATACAAACAAATCTCTTGTTAAGGGGGATTTAGAGGAAAAACATTCTATTTTCCTTTACAAGCTAAGCAATAAGCAAGAAGCCTACATAGCGTAGGCTGATTTTAGCATCGCCTGCTGGTGAAATCTGGTTCTGCAACAAAAACTGCATATAAGGGAGTTCCCTTGGGAAATTGGAATAATTTAATGGCGAGTCTTCAGTCTGGTAATTTAATTACTAAAAGAGAAAAAAATGTTACTAGTGGGACAGTAGAGAATGTGGGGCCCTAATTTTAGTGAAAACTGTGGCAGCAATCATTTTTTCTTTCTTGAAAATTATCCTTAAAAAGAAATTTGTAATTACCTCAAAAAATATTTACACATGGGTCCGAATTCAGTAGTGCAGCACTGTTGCCACACCATTACAAGAACTGCATTAGGTCGACTTAACTGGCAGGATCAGTGGGTATTTGTTGACCTTTGCAGGGTGAACAAGTGAAAACTAAGTGCAAATTAACTTATAAATAATTGCTGCTGTTTTATAAGGTGGTTAAACTTTAACTTCCTTTCTCAAAAGAAGCTCAGTCACTTTTTTTTGCTCAATGTAGACCATGGGAGCAAGGAAGAATTCACATTTTTTTTTAGGATAGCTTTCCTTACTTGGGAGCACTCGTATTTGGCGATTTTCCTCAAAACTTCTACATGGAGAAAGTTTATTTATTGCTATATGTCATATTTACTCTCTTGCTTCAACACCCATTGTCACTTACATTGAGACGTCTAAGCATGAATACTTCTAGGTCAGCAACCCCAACCCTACTAACCCACTGAATGCAGGAGGTCAGTTTACTAGCCAGACCACTAGAATCTTCAGAAGGGGAACGACAATGGTTGCCCCAGGTTGGATTCCAACATAATATATTTTGAATAGGGTCTTCAGTAACTGATTGTGCATGGTGTCCTCCATCTATACACTGCATCCAACATAAGGGTCACTCATTTCCCTTACTGCTTTATTTCTGATCCTTCTGGAGCAGTCCTTCTCAACCAGGGTTCCTCTTTAGGTTGCTAGGTGTTCATTGAGCAATGAGCAATTTGTGCCTCTCAGGTCAGTTTAAGTGACAGCAATGATCTTTCTGGCTATCTGTACGGGTTTTCTAAAGGGCCTGTAAATTTTTTCCGAGGGTTCCCTCATGTTAATTATTGCTTCCATGAATAAATCGGTTGCATCTGGTACAGGAATAATAAATTCTAACTGCAACCCAAAAGACTGCAAAACATAGACTTCATTGGGAAATTAAATTAAAAAAGCATGCAAAATAAATCATATATGGGAGTTAAATTATACTATGACCTATACTATTACATGTGTAAGATCCATGATTGAGAAGGGGTAATAAAGTTTTGCATGCACTATATCTGAGATGCTTCTATACATACAAAACTTCTCTGAATTACAATACAAAAAAAAAAAACTGTTGGAAATCAACAACTATCTGCTGTAGCAAAAATCTTCTGCCTTGTAGAATTACAATGAGCAGAAAGAGAATGAAGGGGGGGGGGGGTAGAAAGGAAAGGCCCAATCAATATTTTAGCACATTATAAATGATCTCAGTGCCATAGAATTTAGATGATAGATCAGTAGGCTATCCACTATAAAGCCATCACATATTAATATGTTGTAAATCAGAGGACTAATAAGAAAACATAACTAGGATTTTCTAAAACGAATTACCAATCACTGAAGACATTATGCAGCTATGCTAAAAATCTATAAGCAATTTCTGTGTTGTATCTGACTTGCCAATATGGAATTGGATAAAAGAGATAAGAGGGTGAATGGCACAGGGGACTCAATGTGCTCTGCCATAGATAAAGAGCAACTAGAATTTTAGAGAGAGAAAAAACAAGTAAACGATTCCAATAAAAAGGTATGAATAATCATTTTGTACAGCTGTCATAATAAATCAAATGTATATTTGATGTGCTATGTGCATAGCTGCTTTGACTACGTTTCATACAGTAGGTGATTTCCTTTTCACTCTATGCCGATAACAGAAAATTCCCCCTTGATCAATCACTAAGTTACAGAAAGAATTATTTTTCTAAAGGAGCCCTTAGTATTGTATCAGTAAAAAATACTTACTACAAACTTGCAACAAAGGCATTTTGTAATTTAATGTTATCCCCCTCCTGTTGAGTGCTACTTCCCCCACTGCTTAGATTGTAAGCTCTTCTGGGCAGGGTCCTCTCCTCCTCCCGTGTCACTATTTCTGTCTGCCATTTGCAACCCCTATTTAAAGCGTACCTAAAATCAGAAATTTTTTTACCCTTCTTATGTAAAGATTTTTTTTTTTTTTTAGGTGCAACACTCTTCTTTTTAAAAGGCATGCACCGCCCCCTAATTTGTGATCTAGAGTGAATGGGAGCCTCTTACGTCAGGTATCCTGGGAGGCTCTTGGGTGTTCCCTTCTGCTCATGCCCGAGCATCATGGAGCCTTTTCGCGCAAATAGAAAAATTTGCAGATCTCACGCATGCGCAGTGAGATCGTCAATTTTTTTTATTATTCTACGTCACCCGATATCGCTCCTGGGTCGGGTGACATAGCACCAGGTAGAAAAGGAAAAGATGGTGGCGCTCGGAGCGCTGACTCCGGGACGACGTGGGAACAAATGCAAGCCACCCCAAGATGGATCAGACTGCCCTGCGGGATTAAAGGTTAAGAGTATTTTTTTTTTTTTGACAGTTTTGAGTTTAGTTCGTTTTGTGTACAGAGCTACGTAATATGTTGGCAATATAAATACGGATTTTTAATATTTTATTTCATTATGTCATCTCCTACAACAAAGGAGAGAGAAGAATGTTCTCGTCTTCTTGACAATACATAGCAGAAAAGTTAATAATTTTCCACTCAAACATACAAGGGCCTAACACAGTTATATCATGTAAGACAAAGAAAACCAACTTAAATATAAAAAGTCTGGAGAACACTGAAATTTGTCCATGAATATAAAAATATGAAATTAGGGTATGTTTTGGATGGGAACATTTACAACACAAAATTTCCCAACAAATTCTTAAAGCAGAACTAAAGCTCCACTTTAAAGCTACGTACACACTTCCAATAATTATCGTTGGTAAACGAACGACGAACGATCCTGCACGATATCTGCGAACGATCGTATAGCACCGATCCTGTACATGCAGATAACGACACGATCGTTCGCAGATATTGTACACACAATAGATGCGATCGTTTGAACGATACAGGAAGTGACGTGCACGACAGGAAGTGAGCGAACGTTCGTTCATCACGCATGCTCAGAACATGGACGATCAATGAACGACCGTACACACGATAGATGGTAAACGATCGTCGTCCAATCTGATCCGCCGGTCTGGTCGTTCATTTCCAGCGACTATTCTCGTTCGTCGGCGTCGTTGGTTACTTTTTTTACGAACGATTTTTGACCAATCGATCGTTCGTCGTTCGTTCGTCGTTCATTTCCAACGATAAAAATTGGAAGTGTGTACGCAGCTTTAAAGTTAGTGACCAATCAATCTGGCCGCAATATTTTATAAAGTAATGACCTGGGAAAAAGTATACAGCATGTCTTAATGCACAATATTTTCTGTGTTTTGAATTGGCAATTCAAAGCACTGAAACCAGAGGCTGGCAACCAGCAAACCAGCATTTTCAGAAGGTGGTCGGCAACGGCAAATACTGTGTTTCTTTCAGCTACACTAAAGAGTGAAGACTGTCTAAACTGCATATTTCAATAACTTGTAAATTACAACTCATTTTTTAAAATGACTTTATTGTTTTCCAGAAATGTCACACATATATGCTTCTTTATTTCATCTACAAATACACTAAAAAAAAAAAGAAAAAAGAAAAGAGCATGGTTGTTATCACTGTCAAAAGTATACTGCAGACTGTTTATTCCTTGCTACAAAACAGCTGCATCATATACCAGCGGGCTATTTGTCATCTCACAGTCATTTAGCAAGGAACACCTTAAAAGATTTAGAGATCTTAAATATTTCCAGACAGAATCTAAGCGCCATACGAGATGAGCATCTTCCCCGTAATGTACTTAGGAAGTAATCTCATTATGTGTGCTCTGCTTGACTTACATGCAGATACTAAGTGGTAAAAAAATAAATGAATATAAAAACTGCATCACTTATAGCTGAACAAAACAAACGTTGACAACTTGTGCGCGATGAACAGATTGCTTCTGACAAATATGGAATCATGGAAATATGGGGAAAATCAGCAGGCCATGCTTAAAAAAGAGGTTATCCGAAGTCAGGCAGAGCAAAGGGCTTATTAGGCAGTTTAGAAGTAGATCTAATTCCAAACTAAAGCTAGTTTACTAAAACTCTGTTTATTAAATTTGAAACAAAGTTTTTTTAAATAGTGTATTTACTTTTTTTTACATCCTTTGTTACATCTCAGGGTCATTTATCTGTTGACATGCGTTCTCCTACTCTAAATTCAGCTTCATATCATTACTTTGGACTTGCTCCCCAACAATAAACGGTGGACCACATCCACGCAAGATGTGTCAGCAAAAATTTTTAGTATTACCCTCGTGGGAATGAAATGATGACTCTGGAAGAGCACAACAGTTGTAATCTCAATCTTAAGAAATAAAAAGAAGAAAATGTTTTATTTGCAGTCATGTCTCTGGTTCTTTTAATACTAAATGTCTGCCATAAACTACAGATATTTAGTAGATATAGATATATACAGAAGTTCATCAGGCAGATAAATAAGTTACCAGCAAGCACTTCGGCTTAAGATTTACCTAAACAATCTGTTCAAATTTCCAAGTTTTTACTGTATGACTTGTTTTAGCCTTCTGTTTCCAGAGCTTTCCACATTTTGGAGTCTTCCATATTGGAGTGTTGTGCTTCAATTCAAGACTACTTTACCATATCAATTTTTTCCAAACATTTAAAGAGGTAGCTATATACAGCCTGGGGGATGCAGTGCTTACAAAGCAGGTGTGGAATCCCTGATCAGTTTTTTCTCCATAGGATGAACATTTGGGACCTGTTCACAGAGAGTGCTTTTTCTTAAAGCGGAACTAAAGTAAAAAAAACAAAAAAACACACCCCCTCTGCAGATCCATCAATTCATCAGGTGGTTTCTTCGATCAGGTCCCACGTTGTGCCAGTATCCATCTTTGGCACAGCGCTGCGGGAGCTCCAGGCCCCACCATCTTATTTAGTCTTCTTCCAGGTTCTTCTTCGTACGTCACCTGATCTCGCACTGTGCAGGCACGGGATTAGGTGACATAGATGGGGAAAAAAAATCTCACTGTGCATGCGTGTGACCTGCATTTTTTTTTTCATCCATTAAATTATACAGCATAAAGATAACATTCATAATTTCCATCATTTATTTAAACATTCCTAATAAAAAAAACACCACTTTAACAATGTTCATTATTACAATAAATACTTTTTTTGAAACTTTAGTATAGCATATCTTAACACATTTCACCATTCAGCTTCTTCAGAAGGGGTTTATAAGATTATCCACAATTATATTAGATTATATTTGCAAAATGGATGAGTGACGTAGGCAGCCCGGGAGGCTCTGCACTTCCATTAAGTCTTGTTGTGGCAATCAAGACAAAAAGGGGAGGTGCTGCACCCTTTTTTTTCTAAATCAAATTTTTAAAAATCAAAAAGAGTTGTCTACCCTTTTATGTAAAGGAAAAAAAATTTGCGTTTAGGTCTGCTTTAACAAGTCCTACAAGAAATGCTAAAGACTACGGAGGCTGCTAAGGCACTTATTTTCCTTTAACACTGCAGCGATTACTTGATCAGAATGCTCAAGCTCTGGAGACTTACCCGTTTTTATAAGCTTCCTAATTAAAACTAATAATGCTGAGATTCAGTAAGGATACCTTCAGGTCTGCTTCTGAAAAATGTGGCTGTTAAAATGATCTTGGAAGCCTACTCTGCACAGCTAGGCATTCAGGATTGCATTGGCAAAAAAAAAAACAAAAAAAAAAAAAGCTTGTGTTTTCAAAAGCCTGTACCACCCTTTTATAGGCATTTGCAAGTTTATGGAGACGTTTGGATGGCCAAACGACACAGGAAGCTACATGAAGCTTCTGAACAAAGGCTTGTAGGAGTCTAAAATCTGCAAAAGCATGCACAAAAACAAACACTTTCATTTAAACTTTTTTTTACAAGGCTGGAAAAACAGAGGTTTGAATATGTCCTAATGCAAGAAAGAGAAAAAAAAATGCAAGCTATCGTTAAATGCACATTAAAATTACAAATTACTTCACATATTTATAAAAAAAATTAAGTAAAAAACGTACTTAGAATAGTCAAATAACCTGCTGTCCCAGAGATCATGGTTGCCCCTTGGTCCATCATGGAAAAAGCAAGAATTTGTACCATCAAACTGGTTGAGTCCATCTTCACTGTTCTTTGATGCATGGCTATGTACTACATCCAGCAGCACCAAAATTCCCATAGAGTGAGCAACATCTATCAGTTCTTTTAATTCATCTGGTGTTCCATAGCGACTATAACAATAAAAACATGATATAGAAACAAAGATTTGCATTTTTCTGCAGTTTGTTAAATTTTGTAAATGCATATTTAAAATCAATCAATGATGCAATTGACAGGTCAGGAAAAGTAACCAATTGTTTGTTTGAGCTAAAATGCATTTTTAATGAACAATTTTAAAGTAAAAAGATTTTTACCTTGATGCAGCAAAGAAACTGGTGATTTGGTAACCAAAACTTGCATAGTATGCGTGTTCCATGATAGCCATCATTTGTATGCAGTTATAGCCTGTATGAAATAAAACATTTATCAAATCATTTATTGAACATTTAGATATATACACTATTCAGCCACACATTGAAATTCATCACAGGTGAATAGAATAATATTGATTATCTTGTTACATTGTGCCTGATTAGGGGTGGAATAGATTAGGCAGTAACTAAATAGTCAGTTCATGAAATATGTTAGAAGCAGGAAAAATCGACAAGCGTAGAGATCTAAGAGAATCTGACATAATCCAAATTGTGAAGTATAGACAACTGGGTGCAGGCATCTTCAAAAAGGCAGGTCCTGTTAGGTGTTCTTGACATCCTGGGGTTAGCACCTACCTAGAACATAAAATTCTACATAGCTACTGAGCAGTTTGAATGCCCATGCAGACCTCTGTAAGCCAATAAATGCACTTACAATGAGCACGTAAACTTCAGAATGAGACCATGTGGCAATGGGAAAAGGTGACGTTGTGCTGCAGATCAGTCAGAATACCCTTGTTCGTCACTGTACAGCACAAAATTCACACGATGAGCATGTGATCATCAATATGAACTGGACAGTGTAACAATAGAGGAGGGTTTGCTGAGTTTTGACAGATAGGCAGCGATAAGGCAGATAAATACATCACCTGTTCTGAAATTGTCTGATGCCAAATCTTTGAACTAAAACCTGCATGGTTGTGCAGGAGGAAGTGCTGATAGCCAACACCCCCTGCAACATATTTTAATAGAAGATTTCAAATTGTTTAAAAAAAATCCAAAAAAAAAAAAAAACACCAATGCCAAACCCATATTTTTTCATTAGAATGTAATAAGAAATTCAGGCAGCAGACTAACATTAAAGCTGACTTAATATTTTAATGTTAATGACCTTCATGTAAATGATGAGAAAAGGTCACTTTGAGATGTCCAAAAGACCAACAAATGTAGCATTTTTCTATTTTAATAAGACGAAAAAAAGAGCAAAAATGCAAATACAAAAAAGCAGTTTGACTTCTGAATACTAACTATGCCCATCTGCATGTCCTGAACTTCACTTGCACTTTTGATATTTGCAAGGTAGATCATGAAAGCAGGCGGAAGTAATTGATTGTTTTGTACTGTGCCTTATGCTTAACCACGTTTTTTTCCCCGTAAATACGTTTCCAACTTATATCTTTAATCATTTACATATTCCTTATCATGTTTAACTCCCTCAAGGAAGCTCTTAAAAAGAACAGACATAAAAGTTAGTGTAGATCTCTTTGAGCAGAAAAAACACCTAATTCAATACAAAAAGAAAATAGAATATAGCCCCCCTCCACACACACACACACTTTTTGTCACTTGGTTAAACTGCCATTCTTTGATATGAAATGAAGGAAACCTGAAGGGAAAATAGTTAAGTGATAAATCCACAGAAGTTAGAACAAATCCTTCTCAAGTCAAACTTTAATGTCGGAAAAAGAGATCCCCCTTCAAACAAACAGCAAATGATTATAATCACTAAAGGATAACCTTCAGGTTAATAAGAGCACAGTAACAAATTCTGTTTTTTTTTTTCCCTCCTCTGAAATTCTGAACATCCTGTCTCATTGATCATTGAGAAGTGTGAACATACTGCATTTATCTTTACAATGTTTATGAAAAGCTTGTTTTAATGATTTACCAATGTTCACAGTGAACAATATGAAAGTATGGTGTGAGAATATTATGTGAGAATGGAGTTTTATCAATGGCCCTAGGTAGGGACATTAAATTGTGAACCCCTCGAAGGGTCAGTTAGTGGCATGACTATGATACTGAACAGCACTCCGTAAAATGTACATATAAATATATATATATATATATATATATATATATATATATATATATATATACACACATACACATAAGATAATAATAAATTGAGTTTTTTTATATATTACAGGACAAGTCTTATGCAAGAATTTAAATAATCAGTTTAAATGAGAATTGTGAATGCCTATTTTTGAAATACAATCTAAAACATAGCGAGTAGGTGCCAAATGGCCAAAAATATGGAACTATACAATAAGTAATGCCAATAAGTATGAGTGTTATGTGCATGTGTTTGCATCATGGTATAAATTAGCTTTTACAGTTTTTTTTATTTTTATTTTAGAAAGCAACCATAGCTTGATGAGTAAAGACTACCCCTATAGCGATGCAATCAGCAGGGCTCATGCTTGCAATGTATTGCACAGCTCTTGCTCTCACCGAGATGTGACATGGGGTATGTCAAATCTCTGCAGGGGGACCAATGATTGTACAGAGAGCAATGGTTCTTTACCATATTGATGCATCTAGGATATGTTTAGCTGATTGAAACTATAAAATTAAATATTATTGTGGTTACTAATGCTTTTTTGAGGTCACTGACACCGATGCTTGTGTTTGACATCTGGTGGCAGTTACCTCATTTCTGGAATAGGATTTATTTCCACATTCAGGTTAAAAAAATACAAATAATACATTGCTAGAAATACCTATACACATTCTAGACACTATCTCAAAAACTTTGTATCCATTTATTTTGATAGAAGCAAAATGTTTACAGCAAAGAAATAAAAAGTCAATATCTAAAGCACTGGTGAACCAAAAAAAAGTGCTCACAAAAAAACTAAGCAGTCACTTTTTTATACTGGCTTATGACAAATAATGATTGTCTTGACCTTTAGGATTTGAAATGCCTTAACATTCTAATGGCTAGAGAATCCTTTCTTATTTCTTAATTTCCACTTGTTGTGCTTTACTTTGCCCTCTTTAAAAATTTCCATCTTAAGCATCAATTTGAACATCCTATTGGTTCAGCAGCCAAAAAAACAAAACATGTACTGTAAGACGTCACCCGGGTACACAGAAGTCCCAATGACTGGTAGATTTCAAGGATTGTTCCAAACAGTACCACTATGTGCAACTGATCGATCAGATTTCTGTTGAATTCTGACACCAAGTGGTGCATTGCAGTAATTCAAATAAACAATTATTAGTAAGTAATTATTATCAATTCGATCATTTACAAGCTTTACTGTATGCAATTTAAAAAAGTAAAATATGGTAAAATCAATTTTGTGATTCAATAACTAAAATAATAATAATATAAAATGGTGTTTATAGCAATGCCTGCTCGGGTAAATGTTCTGATAAAGAGACAAAGAAAGTGTTTGTTCTTTGAAATGATGCTTTCGTACCTCTTTGTTTCCACAAGAACACAAAAGATACAAAGTGAAAGTTTCATTTCCCATGAGTTTAAAGGCCGTATTTCAGTGCTTAGGGCATCTTCCAGAAAAATAACAATGAAAAAAAAAAGAACTTTTATTGCTTACAAAAGGGGACACATATTGATCACAAGAGAAAATGAGAAAACATAATCAAGAACCACACAGACAGTTATTAATGTAACTTACCCAGATCCTTTATTTTGGGCAAAACATTATAGGTGAAATGTTTGTAAGATGCAATTTTTCCTTCATGAGACGAAATTCCAACATGTGCTTCATATATACGTACACTTTTTGGCCTTCGTGGATGCTCATGTTGAGGCTAAATAAAAAAAATATATTACAATAAAACAAATTTAGATAATACAAACACCTTCCAAAATAAGTATATACAAAATGCAGCACTGTTTACTGAAATTTGTGAAATAAAATCTTTCTAAATAAAGGCAAGGGGAGAGTGATGGTTAGTTATCCTCTGATAGGTTTTCAGTGAGCTACCCCTTTTGGAGTAAATATGAAATTACAAGCAGAACGAAAGTAGGAGGTTCTGGCTCCAGATTTGTATTGGCACAAAACATTAAATTATGTGTTGATACACAGTAGTTTTCATACATAATTATCCAACTGTTTACATTTGAACATGTATCCAGTCTAGCTTAAAAATAGGCACTGGACTGGAGTATATACATTCTAGACATGGAGTTCTGTCTATATATAGTTCTGTCTATATATAAACGGTTTTTAACTATATATAGACAGAACCTCTTCTTTCATTCCTCGTGTACTTTTTAAATAAAGGACAAATAGGTAACATTGTCTTAAGACCAGATGCTTAGGCTCAAGGTTGATGCATTAGCAAAATACCTCTAGATGTTCAAGTTCCTCACCCAATAGCCCCAACTTTTGAATGCTGTCTATATTTTGACCTCAATCTATTCTTGACACATCACTCCCCTTGCCCATACTGGCTGATTAGGTATCCCCATTAGATATTTGGTTTCATAAACCCTCTTCTATTGCAGGGGGTATTAATAAAGATCAAATGCTCTGCCCAGTCATCTAGCCATCACTTTTTCAGTTTGGCTTAGTTTCGTATGATTCCCTTTGTTCCTTCTTCCAACTTACTGTTCACTCACTGTACGATACATCTAATACTCAATTTCTCTCTTTTGCCGTGCTTATAAGGATTCAATAAAAAAATGACTAGAGAATAGAGATCTACATATCAGCCCAAGTGCTCCTGGAATGCTTAAGTTGCCTGCTTTTACTTATTGTACTTGGAAATATAGGTGCTTTTTCAGGACAGAAATCATCATTTTAAATGTTAACACAAATTGAAACAAATCACAAGTACCACTTTGCAGCAGCAAATACCACACTGACTGCTGACAGAATCTATTTTTTATTGTTTTGCGGTAGCCTTGAAGCCGGCACTTATTTAGCATGTTGAAAAGGTATACCTGGCCATACACAATGAGCAATGGTATTTTACTGATGAAGTGTAAACATAATGACCATTTGTCTGTATTGCCTCTGGTTGGCTGCATTACAACCAACACATAATAAAAACTTTACCCCCAAAACATGACCCGGACATATAAAAGCCTTCATCATACATCATGGGAGCAGATATAGTTGCTGGCCTCTGAAAAGTGAAGTCAGCAACATCTACAGATTGCTAATGCCCAGCTAAAGAATCTTAATGCTACCTCCGATTCTCTCCTTAAATAGATTACAAATGTCAAATATTGAGGAAGGTTCTTACTTTGTAAGGATTTGCTGGTGCCCAATGCACCCAATCATAGATAACATTACTTTCTTCCTGAACGACATATTTTGCCCAAGGTGAGATGCGGTAGAGAACCTCTCCTGATTTGCTCTTGATTACTACCTGCAAATAAAAAAATGGTAAAAAAATGATTGATTTTTGTAATGGCAAAAAAGACTACAGCAGTCTAAATGAAGTTTAGAAAAAACACACCTAAACACTGAAATGTATACTTTATTCAGATAGTCCCGTGTTCTCACATGATAAAATGCCTGTGCACAAAATAGCTAACAAATTATGGCTTGCATGAATGATCACTTGAACCCCATCTATACATTTGCTTCTCCAGAACTGAACCAACTGATATTGGAAGATACACAAGAATCCCATCTTTAATATTTTGGTTTAGCTGTACATTTCCATGACTCTAACCACAGTAAAATCTGTAAACAGAACTGGTAAACAGCTCCACAAAAAGGGCATTAAAAATGTGATTTATTGTGTATGTGGACTTCCAGTGTATAGACTATGCAATCTAAAGTATTTATATATTCTGAACAAGCAGTAAAAGCACTGACATATAACTTTCCATGAAAGCATATTCTTATAAACCCAGTCAACAGGTGTTTTTGAGAGAAGTTAAATCAAATGAAACTGGGCTTTGAAGTTTTTGTTGTGATATTTTCAAATGACTGAATATACCCAGGTATACACCAATCTTAACATAAGCTCTGGTTCTTACCAGGAAAAACTACTTAAATACAGGAAGGAATCGGGTATAGGGTAGAAAGAATCATTTATACCTTCCCACACACAACACAACATTCTCATGTCCAGTGGAATCACATTCCCTATGGTGGTGGTCATTGACAGGAGAGAATTCCCCCCCTTACCACTTCAGCCCTCACCCAATATACTTAGTGGTGAACAGAGGTGTGAAGTTAAAAAAACTCCTATCACTTTAATGATTTCCCCCGTCCCTGGGTCTTACCACTAATACTTTACTTATGGAGGACGCAGTAACAGTTACAGCACTGTATAATAGAATTGTACTACTTGCCTTGTCTATTAGTTACAGCCCTGGGTCCAATCTCAGGTATTACACAATGGTCTGCATATGTGAAACCAGGTAATGAAGTAACTGTCAGAATTAGAGAAACAACCTGTGTATCAGCCATGGTAATTTTTTGATGGGTCTTTTAAAGACCCCAAATCTTCCCTTATATGGGTTTTTTGTTAATTAGTTACATGCAGTTGGAGAGGTCAGGGATGGGCTTTTTAAAGATCTTTTACTGTTTGTTCATTAAATGTTAATAGTTTAATGTCCATGGTCCATGATCAGATCAGGTGCACCTAATCGGAATGGTTCAGTTAGGATTGTAGCAATGTATTTCTTAAGTTCTAGGTAAATGAGCAAAAACAAATATAGTGTAAATATATTATAACTATAATGCAGATATTACTATCACAGCAGTAGAAATAAAATATCTTGGTAATCCCATTTAAACAGTTTGGAAAAACAGTTTAAACTAAGTTGCCTGGCCCCAAAGAAACCCTCACCTATGGGGTGGTAATATATGATCTGGGCTTGCTTCAGTTGATCAGGTCTAGGTTCAGCAACATTATGTGCCCAAAAGTAAGGTCAACCGACTACCTGAAAATACTGAATGAACAGGTTTTATCTATAATTGGATCTTTTCTTCCGTTATGGCACAGATATATTCCATAATAATAATACCATGATTGTTATGAGTGGTTCAGGGAGCATGAGACATTGCTTTCACACAGAGAGGCCAACAGAGAGACTAGACCTTTGGGCAACAGGGATGCATGGAAAGCTATAAAAGTATAATCAGAAGAACCATGTGCAAAACCTTGTCAAGATTTATTCATCCAGAATGCCCACTGCAATTGATATATGGATAAACAAGAGATCACTGCATTTGCCAAAAGGGAAATATTAAAACAATGATACATTAGAAATTTTAGGATATGACTTAAAGATAATTTTTTGTGGTATATACCAATGCAGTAATTTGCAGATACTGATAAAACACTCTAAAAAGTTTGCAAAAGGTAGTTGGCAAGTATGTATTGCATTCAATGACAAACCACGTTGGATGAAGGTGAATCATAGCCTGAAGCTCCCTATAATCAGGTCTGCAGGTTTAGTTTCCGTACAGCTAGATACAGTATGTAAAAAAGTTGCTTTAGATTTAAAGTGTGCGAGTCTATCTGCTGCCTGGAGCAGCCACTTTCATCAGTCTATCACTTTAGAACTCAAGATAAATGTAACGGTCAGCAGAGATTTATGGCATTCTGTCCCAGCCTCAAACACAATCTCAGGGAGCAACAATGAAATGTTAGAATACAAGACAGTAGCAATTGGTGGAAACAAAAAAAGTAGGCATTACAGAATGTTTTAATCATAGATAATAAACTATATTCTTTACAAAAGGTTAAGTACTGCACTAAAAGAACTTATATAATTTATTATACAATAAAGCTGATCAATAAAATAATATAAATCAAAGTCAGCATCTTAACAGGCAATATGTAAAACACAGAGGTAGATACAGTACAGTATACAATGCTTAGGACATCAAAAGCCAAGAATGCGTCATATATTTGTATTTTTTCCTATACTTTTTGGATGATTGCTATGAATGGTTAGCTATCTACGCCTACCAGCACTTGGGTTTTAAGTTTAAAGTGGAACTCCAATTAGCTAAATAAAATCTAGTTTTAGCAGCTACTGTCCCCTTCCTGAATTGCAAGCCGCTAATATTCCTATAGTCTAGAGGGCAATAAACTTGCAGAATTATTAGGTCCTGTAGGGCTCCTCCTGACAGGACAACTTGTACCACAAAGCACCATCTTTCAAAACAAGTCGTGCAGCCTCACATTTCCTTTTTTAAAAAGCAAACCCAAAAATGTTTCAAATGTCACTAGTAACCTAAGACAGTCCGTCATTTACATGACTAAGGCACACCTTTAAGTCATTTTAAGATCAGATGTTAATTCACAAATATTTGGAATAACTAACTGTATTTTAATGGCAGTGTGCTTTGTATTTCTGTGGGTTAACCCAGTATAAAGATTTGCTTTGGTGCAGGAGTTTTCTGTATGCAGACCCACCCTTACGGATGTCTCTCCTTGTGTAGATTGATTGGTCTGGTATCTACCCCTGTAGTGTAGTTTTCCACATGCAGCCTGTACTAGCAATGAGGTCCCTCTTATAGTTCTGTGGACTTAGTTTACAAAAGCAATTAGCACACTCAAAGTCAATTTATTTGTAGCTATTGGGGAGTATATCAATAAAAGTTTTTATTTCTGGAGTTTAGCTTTTAAAGAGACCTTCCCCAAAACTGGATATGTCCTTTTAACTCCTCTTAAAAATGTAAAAGCTTCCATTTTAATATTTCTTTATCAGGCTGGTAAATCCAACTCTGCTAACATACAAAAACATTTACAGAGAAACTGAATATTAGAGGGGAAATATTCTCAGGTAAAGTTCTGAGATAATGCTTCAAGCAAAGCACTAGAAATGCTGAACTGACAAATTCTTGTCTCAGGCTACATTATCTCTTACATCTTTGTAATATTCTTGGTTGGCTGCTGAGAAAATATATTTCTGAGCTGTGTTCACTTAAGAAGCAGAAGAAATATACTATCAACTATGAAGAGACTTGGCATCACTTTACATTCTTTTTGTTATGAGAAAAATGGCACTTGCATTATTCACAAATTAAAGTGGACCTAAACCAAAATGTTTTACCTTACATAAAAGTGTAGATAACTCTTACATGGTCATGCATGACTTCTGGCTTCTCCTTCTGCGCATGCTCAATTGGAACCCTTTTTCCCCATCTACGCCACCCAATCTCGCGCAGTGCCCGCCACAGCGATCAAAACTGAATGGAAGTGCAGAGACTCCCAGGGTACATACGTCATGCATCCCGGGAGACTTCTGGCTGCTCCTTCTACGCATGCCCAATCATACACAGCAATATCGGCATTCTTTTTACCCCATCTACATCATCCAATCTTGCGCCTGCGCAGTGCGAGATGGGGTGATGTATGAAGGAGGAAAATGGTGGTGCCTGGTACTTCCCTCACACCAGGAAGAAAGACGATACCAGGACGAGGCCGGGCCCGATCCAGAAAACCCCCAGATGGCTCAACATATCTGTGAAGGTAAAGGGGAGTGAGTGTTTCTTTTAGTTCAGTTTACTTCCGCTTTAAATCAAGCTTAAAAGGTGCAAAAAAGAATTGTGCCATTACCCTATCCCTTGTAAAATGCATCTTATTGAAGTAATGCAGGCAACAACAGGGTTTCCTAAATGAAAAAATAGGATCTGAGTGACCTGAGTTGATGTATTGCTATAGGCTGTCTTCACATCTACGTTGCTGCATGGGCTGCCTAATACACCTAAAAAGCAGCATTTACAGGTAATCCTTTCCCCAATATCAATTTATGCTTCGGCCAGCAATCATTTAAATGCCTACCCCATGGTGGCACAAAAAGAAAAGAAAAAAAAAAAAAAGAAGAAGTGTGTGTACTTTTGTTTTTACATGTGTATTGTACGGTGCAGTGTGATGCATTGCAGGTTGGCCAGCAAAGTGCATTGAGGTGCTATTCAGAAATATTTGCAATACAGCCCACCAAAGTTTGTTACAAGCATTCCAATGCAGTACCTCACAGATACCTACCCAGCTTTGCTTCAAAGCCCACACCAAACTACATTGTAAGTGGCTGAATTGCTAACTTTGTACAAGAGAAGGAAAACTAAAAGCTTGCAGACCTGACTGTAAAAACAGAAAATAAGTGGTTCCAGTTAATATTTCTCATTTAAGTATCCTTTGCCACACCAATTTGATGCAAGCATGTTCTTTTTAATTCTGCTTCTGAACTGGCCTTTGTAATTAATTAATTACTGCATTGGAATGCTTTGTAATTAATTGTAATTTACAATTTTAGAGGTTTGTTATCCAGAAAACTTTATTTTTACTACTAATGTTTACCACATTAAAATGACTGTTGGTTCATGGGAAAATGCGAACCAAGACGGTTTGCCCCGTTCCTTACAACGTTGGACTAATGTCTGTTTGTTGGCAGCCAGAAGAGTGATTATGCGCAACTGGATTCAGCCTCCACCTCCCACATTGGACCAAGTCATCACTTCCTTGAAAACTTTATTTCATACAGAGATGTTGGACGCTCAACTTCAGGGCGATGACTGTATAACCTGTTTCTGGCAACAATGGTACAAATTTATGTTGTATACATTTACAAGCTCTGAGTGCTCCTCGATCCTCAATGAGTTCCAATACTCTACGTGGTACATTACAAATATCACAACTACCGCAACTGCAAATGGCTAATAACTCTAATATTATTGGACTTCATGACTGATGGTATGCTACCTTTAAGAATGTCAAGCTTCAAGTGTACCCCCCCCCTTCTTTTTCATTATGTTCTGACCCCCCTGTTGTTTGTTTTTGTAAAATGACCAAACTAATAAAATTGGTTTAAAAAAAAAAAAAAATGACTGGAGTAAACTTTAATTCTTTATAAATATAATACTCCTGGTATAGGATGACTAGCACCCAACATAGTCTCTCACACATAGGTAAATATAATTTCCTGTCCAATTTATTTTTTTTTATCTGCAAATAGAAAAAAATATTAGTGGGTGATTTTGGTAATATTATTGAAAAAAATTATTGTTTCGACTTAACGCAAAAAGAATCTAAACTCTTGAATGGATTGCATCTCTGGAAGCCTGATGTAAAAATAGAATACCAAGGTAAATACTTTTGAAAGCTCATAGAAACCAAATAAAAACCAAATGTCATTTGTGCAATTAGAGATGCATTAGTGCTGCAGTGTGCAAAAAAAAAAAAAAAAAACAGTGTCTGCACATTTTTTAGTTCGTTAACATGCCTATTTAAACAAATGAGCTGCCTTAACACAATGTGCCTGATTTATTAAAGCTTTCTAAGGCTGGAGAGGATACACTTTCATCAGTGAAGCTGGGTAATCCAGCAAACCCGGAATGGATCTGACCCAGGATTCAAAACATTTGATAGCAAATTGCAAACTATATAAGACATCCATTCCAGGTTTGATGGATCACCCAGCTTTACTGATGAAAGTGTATCCTCTTCAGCCTTGGAGAGCTTTAATGAATCAGGCCCAATGAATTACCACAATGCAACACTGTTAATCCAGCCTAAAAAATCCTTCAGTTGTTTTTGTTTCTGATTTATTATCACATCTGCAAGACTAAATAATGTGTTTTCTCATGTCTTATCCTAGGCATACATGAAAAATGTTGGTTTTGACTTTGATACATGGTTAAAGCCAGGGTTGTGGAGTTTGAGTCAGACAATTTTGGGTATCTGAAGTCGGAGTCAATAAAAATGTGCCGACTGTGACTGATAAATTTAAATTATAATAAAAAAAATATGTAAAAATACAGCAAGTTCAAATGTTCTATTTCACAAACAATAGTCATAATTAGGTACTTCTCTGATGTAAGAATAAAGCCCAGTGGACAGTTGTATTTTTACTAGTGTGAAGTTCAGCTGAGCTTTTATACAACCTTACAATCACATTATTGTAATCTGGATTACGTACATTACAAAAAGTGTTTTCATTTTATTTCAGATAAAATGTGTTTAACAAGTTCATTTGAGTGTAAACAAGTGTAATGATATAGGTGTAGGTGAGTGCTATGGCCTGATGTGTGTTCAGGTGTCCTGTCTGCACTCTCCATATATGCTCCCATCCAGGATTTAACATTAACATCATTTTGCACACCACCTAATACTAGGAAGTAGGTTAAGTGGCCCCCTGGCCCTGGAACCTCCCACTGCCTGGCAGAAGATCAGTAATCAAAGATAAAGGTAGCAGCTCTGCTCAACTTCCTCTGCTAAAAGAGCCAAGAAGAACTTGGAAGAACAGCTTTTTGGATTCAACTCGAAGTGTTCATGTTTATTTTAAAACTGCATGGCTGCTTGTGTGTACTATGATGGAAGCTGTGTGCATGTTTATGGATGCCTAAGTTTAGTGCAGGGCTATAGCTTATTTGTGTGTATAATGCCGTGTTGTATGTATGTTTGCAATAGTGAAGGACTATGTGTATGTTTGTATTTAAATCAAAGAATAGAATCTTTTCAATAGAAAAGAATCTTTTATTGGATAATCAAATCTTGTTAGCTGCTAATTATGTTGATCCAATGAGCTTTGTGTTGAGCGATGACCAGAATGATACTGCAAAAAAGGCCCTCCATGATGTAGCAGTTCGCATGAAGGGATTACTACCTGAAACACCACCACTGGATGAAGCTATAAGCACTGGTGACTTCAGGATCATTCTCTTCAAATGAAGAATTAGAATGATTCCTACTTGGACAAAATGGAACTTTCAACAGTAAAGCCAGGTCGTAAAAGATACACGTCCAGAAAATCTCCAAATAAAGAGATTCCAGCAGACTTTTTTAAAGAATTAAAATAGGTAGAAAAGTATGATTGCTCATCGAAACTGAATGTAGAAGAAGCCATCCTTGTTTATTCCGAGAATATTAGTGATGTGGCTAGAACCGTAACAGCAATGCCACCCACCCAAGTCAGTGTTGAAAAACTATTTTCAGCTCTAAAAATAATCAAGTCAGATTTAAGAGCTTCTATGAAAGAGGATCTGGCAGAAGAAATGCTGTTTTTTAGAACAACACTACATTGAGTTAGTTTTGGATTGCATATAACAGCTATTCTACTCTACACGTATATTCCAAGTTTAATATATAAACTGTTTTAGGTTTTCCAGCTTAATTCATTTTTTGTTCATGTAGTTAATCTTTGTTATTGTTTTAAAACTAACAAAGAATGTGGTTCCTAATTTTTGCATGCTAAGCTACTACTTTATAGCCACTTGATGTAAACAATAAATAAAACCTTATTGTTTTCATTTTTTGTCTTTTGTTGAAACTGGCCAATACAGTAGAGCGTCAGCTTCCTAGCCAGTAGTTCTGTGGTTAAATGGCGTGTATGCTGCCTTCCTTGATTAAACGTGGAAAATACATTAGCATTTTACAGGGTTTCTCATTTTATCCTCACACATGTTCAAAGTTCACAAAAAAATGTAGACACCCTAATTATTTTAAATCAATAAATGTATTATAAAATTAAATATAGCACAATATTTTTACCATAAAAGTTTTTTCTCAAGAAACAATAAATAAAAATATGTAATAATTAATTAAATGATTTATTAATCATTAATGCTTTCACCTCTTAAGTTGGTAGGCAAAAAACTTAACATTTTTGAATAATAATAATAATAATTAATAATAATAATTTTTGAATATAATAATAACCTATTTCGTCTTACTACTCCTATCCATTTAGAGAACATGTTCTCAACAGGATTAAGAAACGAAGAGTATGGTGGTAAAAATAGGAGTTGGTGTCCCTTACTTTCAACCAAGCTCTTTACCTGGCTGGTTTTAATGAAAGGGGGAATTATCCATAATTAGGATGGCATGCTGAACACTCTTTTCACTAAAAACATTCAAAACCTCATTAATAAAATGGAGGAATGCTTCTAGATTAAATGCTTGTGCCTTACAGTGGAGGGTCCCATTTTTATTCCTCACACAACAAATTGAATAATTTCTGGAATGCACTCCAGCCACAACATGCACCGCCCTTTGCCCAATAAGAAATCTTCCCCTTTTGGTTCTCATTGAGATGTTAAAACCTACTTCATCAAGAAAGTAGATGTTTTTTTTCCATCTTCTTTTGCAATGAGATCAAGGATTTTGTTAGCATAGCTAAGTCTTTCTTGAAGAGACTGGGAATCATTGCTCCCTGCAGGAATGAATCAATAATTGTTGAAATAGATACATTATTTACAAACTTCTCTGATAATCCTTCATTTCTCTGAGGCTTATTTTGGAATCTTCAGACATTAATTTGCTTAACTCCTCCTTATGGGCTTCATCCAACTTTAAATTTCTCAGACCTCCTCTTGGTAAATTTTTCACTCTACTGGAAGATTCATAGGTGTTAATAATTTTGGTTATTGGGTGTACGATTACAACCCAAAACAATCGCTACCTGGGAGGCATCATTTCCATTCAGATAATGGTCTACCACTCTTTGACATTCTGCATTACTTCATTCTCTGGCTATAAGGGTAAGTGCAATACTAAAATAAAGCTATTAACTTTGAAGATGAAAAGATGAATAATATTGTTATCCTAAAACATAGAATCAATCCCTGAAATAAAGATATTTATTTTAAAATTATATTAAGTAAAAATCATAATTGACAAATCAGTTTATTTTTATATATTTTTATTATTGTTTCTTGAGCAAAATTTTATGGTAAAAATATTGTGTTATATTTAATTTTATAATACATTTATTGATTGATGAATAATAAGGGGTCTAATTTTTTTGTCAAGTTTGGTTGCAAATGTGTGAAGTTTGAATGCAAAAGTGTGAAGATAAAATTAGAAACCCTGTAATTACAGAGGAGTCGGAGTCGAAGGATATATCTACTGACTCCAAAGCCCTGGTTATAGCAACCAGAAGAAAGTCATCAGAGAAATGTTTGTAAATGGAATTGTTTAATCAAATTTTGATGGATGTAACAATGTTTGCCTTGTTGATTAAAAATATTGCAAAGAGAATGTCTAGCTTTAACCTTGTGCATACTCGGCATTGACCAATCCTAAGATTAGTAATAATACAACTCAAATAGTAGTAACTATATAACCTTTCCAATATATAAAACATAACAAGCTTGCATTTATATTTTTCATTGTGCCATAAAATAAACCTCTACATATAGTTGGCATGGAAGAAGTATAATCAGTTTGGATTTTTGGTTTCTGATTTCAGCACTCTTTTTTTACAGCAAGTGCTCTGACAGCATTCATTTCATACATTATACCCTATGTGACAATAAGAAGAACAAAATCAGTTTAGATGAAGGAGTGTTTAAATGTCTCAGCTATGGTCCAGTGTTTAGAACATGATATAGACAAAAGAATGGAAATTATGTTTGGAGCAGTCAGAAAAAGCCACAGTGGGCTAACTCAAAGACATCGTTATTCTAATGTGCAGCAACCAAGCCATGCACTCTGCTGGAGCTAGACAGATACATGGTGGATTCTGATGGGATGCTTTGTGTTACTGCACCTAATAGGAACTATTTATCATGTAAAGCTGCAGTAACTTTATGCCATGTTCTGCTTTGGAGGTGAAAAACGAAATATCTCTGAATCCATATTTAACATTTTACACATCAGAAAACAAATTCAGATCACTCAGCCGAGTTATGATACAGCTATTTGCCAGGTTTGTATTTTTGCATTGATTTCTAAAGTGAATGTAAAAAAAAGTTGAGACAACTAATTTCCATCCTGCAGGGCAAGCAAGTCATTACACAGAAATGCAATTCTGGCATCCGGAAATCAACTGTGCACACTTTCCAAGGAGTTCAACTAATCAAGGTAGTTTTCAGCAACTGTAATTTGCGCAAGACTTAAAATAAGGCAGAAAAAATCCACAAGGTAAAAAAAAAATAAAATCTTAGGAATAAGCAAAAGTTTAAAAGAATTGAAAGGAACACCAGGGGATTTAATTTGTTTCCGAAAAGCAATTTCTTTGCTGGACTTTTTCAGTACAAATGTGGTGTTTAGCATTTAGCCAAGTTGGGCTAAAAAGCAAAAAGATGCATGAGAAAAGCATAGGAAAATCAACTATACACTGACCAATTTTATCTCCTCCTATTCCCTAATATAATTATAAAGGAGGATTTATATAGCACCAAAATTTATGCAGCCTTGTACATTAAACAGGGGCTGCAAATAGATATAAAAATTAATATCATTACAAGGTTTTCCGACAATCATGAAGAATTAAGAAAGATATGTGTAAAACACTGGTCCCTACTTACTTCAGACCCTCTTATTAACAAATATTTATCTCTTTGCCCCCAATTCACCTTTAGAAGGTTGCCTTCCATTGGTGATAAACTAGTTAAGAGTCATCTTTGCAGTAACTATAGAAAAGGGAATACAGAAGAAACAGGTACTTTTCCTTGTGGTAAGTGCAATTATTGTCATTGGATCTATAAGGACATTGACAATGTACAAATACATGTTAAACTGAAAAGAAGATTGACTGGCTACGTTGACTGCAACACTTAAGGGGTTATATTATAAGGGGTTATAAGGGGTTAAGGCCTTTTGTAACTGCCGCTAAATCTATATCGGCAAGACAAAAAGATGTTTCCGCAAAGGATCTGCGAGCATCTTTATAATATGAGAACTGGAAAAATTGTAACCCCTTAGAGTTTCCACATGGGCGTTGATCATAAATTTAATTTAGAAGAAATGAGATTCATTGCACTGGAAAAGGTATACATAGATCCAAGAGGTGACGATGTTGATAGGAAAATTTTACAAAAAGAAACTAAGTGGATTTTTGAATTGTGTGCCACCAAATCTCCTGGCTTGAATGAAATGTTTAAGCTTCAAATCTTTTCTGTAAAAATGTAAAAAAAAATGAAAAGGATTATTTTCAACTATTATGACACCCCAGAGAAAAATAGGGAGAAAAAAGACAAAATATTTTTTTTTTTTGCTTATTGCCTTATTTATAATCATTTATATGCTAAGTGTTATTAAAAGTTAGAATCGCTTACATTGTTTGGGTTCAAATAAAAATGGAAGCAATTTATTGTGCACCTATATATTGTACCATGATTCCCCTCTACCCGTGAGGGCTGAGGCGGGTGATGAGGCCCATCTATATATTGATAGATTGCCCCTCTGGTGATCACCCTTCAGGGTTGTCTCTACAGTTTGTACTACAATATCTTTTAAGGTTAGGTGCGTTTGGAGAGGCAGTATCCAAGAGCTTGTCCTTTTTCCCTTATCCAATATCGCGCATGTGGCTTTGCATCAATTGCGCCATATTTTCCATGGAGCATGCGACTCTGCAACGGATACGGAAATTGCGTTTACTTCAACTGCCCTCATGCAAGTGCCTACACCACGTGGAACGCCCGTCATTAGTCACATATAAAGATGAACAGAGGAACATAAATCGTGGCATTTGGAAATTAAGACATCTCAGCGCATGGACGTCGGTCATTTTTTGTATATTGGAATTGAAAGTGGTTTTAGTTTCAACTATAGTGGAAAAGGTAAGCTTATGTGCGCATATGGTTATATTGGATATAATTGCTATTCTTGGAGATGCATCTGTCATTATATTTTATTTAATGCAGGCACTGTACAAACAAAGGCGAGTTTGGATGTGCATGATAATTTATATGAAAATAAGGTTCACTGATAATGATTTTGTCTTGCCTTGATTATGTGTATAGGTAAACGCAACAAATTTGTCTATGTATCAATTGCTATTACTATAGATTTTGAATATACAATTTTTTCAAAATAGATACAAAAATGATATATCTTTTAAGCTTTCTGAGTGTTTTTGGATGTGCACATTAATTTTATTGAATTCAAGATATTTATTCACAGGTTTTTAATGGATTATAAACATGAGTTTTTCACATATATGTGAAGTCTATTAGGCTCCACCCAAATGGAATTTAACTAAACCACAGGGTTACATTGCACCTTTAAATGTATACACTTTGTTAGTAACTGTGAATTTATTGATAGGGCACACATCATCTGAGATGGTGCTCTCTGTATCACTTTTTGTCTATACTCACACGTATGGTAGATATTTACATGCAATTCGTTAATTTAAATATGCAGAGATGTATATACATTTTCTAACTACCCCGGAGGTGGATTTGCAGTTTAATTATAGTATTTTTCCTCATATTGTCGGCGGCTAGCCTCCCCGCCCTCCAGCTGTCCAACAAGGGAACCTTGGCTTCATGGTTCAGTGTAAGTTATTTAACTAATAAATTAATAAATGATGTAAATTTACCATTTAATGTTGTAGTGATGTATTCACAATGGGTCATGTATTGTTTGTTTTTATCTCAGTCAGTTCTCTCCTCCTGAAGTGGGAGCAATCCACGAAAAAAGGTGGCAGTTAGAAGTTCGGACATCTTGGCCTGTGGGCGCCGGTAATTTTTTGTATTTTAGAATAGAAAGTGTTTTGGTTACAACTATAGTGGGAAAGGCACTGTACAAACAAGGTAAGTTTGGATGCGCATGATAATCTATATAGAAATTAGGTGGATTTGCAGTTTAATTATGGTCCTATTCCTCATATTGTCCCCTGCTACCCTCCAGCTGTCCAACTAAGGGAACTTTCATGGTTCAGTTCTATTCTCTCCTCCTGAAGAAGTGGTCGCAATCCATGAAATGCGTCGAGGATAACATGTCTCTTTTAGTTGCATGCTAAAGAGAGCATTCATGTTTGTAAACATGCTGTAATGTTTTATTAACCTCCTTGCAGTTAAGCCCGACCTTCGCTCGGGCAAAAAAAAACTGCAAGGATGGTTAAGCCCGAGATTTTGTACATCCATACTTACCTGGTCCCCCGATCATCGTCCGCCGATCTCCCTCTCCAGCGTCGGGTGCCAGCGGGACCGGTAAGA
>NC_092858.1:156293478-156384497 GCF_032062135.1 Pyxicephalus adspersus | reverse complement strand
CATCAGTGTAACGCCCAGGTGGTTAAAATGTTTTTTTATTATATATTTGGTCATATCAACTCTATTTTAGATACCAATAATTAATACATTTTAAAAAAACTGTGTACATTGAGAAATGCTGAACATATAGTGCCTCCAAAGTCCCATATATTCATCATATATTGCTTGAAATACCAAAGTTTTAATCCACATCTGGACGTGGCATGTGTTAATGAATTAAACGTAGGGAATTTTTATAAATTTATTAATAAAGGGGTTTGCAAATGACAGATGGATACAGACAATGACACAGGAGGAGGCGAGGACCCTTCCCCTGAAGGTCTTACAATGTAGGAGGAGGGGGAAATATCACACATTAGGAGGAGGGATATGGAATGGTGGGTGAGTAGTGAGGGATTTAAGAGACAGAAGAAGACGGGTAGGCAAGTTTGAAAAGATGGGTTTTGAGTGCGCTTTTAAAAGAAGCAAAAAGTAGGAGCAAGCCTAATAGGATGAGGAAGACCATTCTAGAGAATTGGGGCAGCGTAGAAAAGTCTTGGAGGCCTGCGTATGATGAGGTTATGAGTGAGGAAGTGAATAGTACATAATTGGAGGAGCGAAGAGAGCGGCTAGGTGTAGAGGGATTTAAAGGCAAAGAACAGGAGCTAAAAAAGGAATTTGATTGAATTGATTCTAAGATGAAATGGAAGCCAATGAAGAGAACTACAAAGAGAGGCAGCAGAAGAGGAGTGGTGGGAAAGACAGATAAGCCTGGCTGCAGCATTCATATTAGATTGTAGAGGAGATAGTCGGGTTAGTACTTATTTCACAATGTAGGGGTCCTGTTCTGAAGGCACTTGCCTTACTAGAGGAACATGGTCAGAATTCTGAAAAAAAAAAAAACTACTGATAATTAAAAGTTATATAACTAACTTTTGAACTAGAAAAAGAGATTGAAATCGGATTGCTTGTCACATGCAACAAGTCCACCAAGAGTTTCTCTATCATCAGCTACAGTGGAAATTAACTCATAACTCCCCCAATGAGTAGTTTATTAAAACGATTTATTGTACAGCGCTGCGTAATATGTTGGCACTTTATAAATCCTGTTTACTATTATTATTAATAATAATAATATAATTACTTTTATAATAAAAATTGAAAAAAATATTAAACATTTTAAAAAAACATTCGAAATTTACAGAAAACACAAATTGTAATAGTAGCTTTTGTTACTGAAGGAACACATAGGTTGCGCGTTTCCTTGAAATCACCAGCTCCTCAGGCCCTGGATAAATGTTCCTTAAATTATAAAATCAGGATAGCTTTAAACATCTTCTATGCATCCAAAAGACCCTATATTTTTAATGGTACCATCATTAGGACCTTCAGATCCATAGCTCCAAACCACAGCTATTCCATTTATAAATGAATTCTGAGAGGGCAAGATCATCATTAGGATCAGACATACAAGTGCTCGCACGTAATACGTAGTATGTAGTATGTAATAAGATTTCAGTCCACTTGAACTGGTTTAAAGCTTTAGACTTTTGCCAGTCCCAACTAACAGATCTGGTTGGAGAATATGATCACATTCAATAGAAAATTAGACTAAAAGGACCTTCTAACAACTTATTTATGAACAGATATACAGCATTGTGAATGGTAAAATGATGACTCCTATCAGTGTGCATATAGGCACCACACACAACTTTATAGCAGATTACATAAAATTTGCTGCACTCGAACATATCCCCCCAAGATGTAGAGGAGGAAACTTAGATAAAAAATATTACTACAACAAGAAACAAAGTGGATCTTCCTATTGAAGGACAACTACCCACCAGGACTTAATGAAGCATTTACCTTTAAGCCATTCCTCTAGATCTATACTATTTGAACCCTTAAGGCTTAGACTTCGGACACATCTCTATCCTTAGACTACATAATGATACTGATATTTGTATCTTGATAGCTACTTGCTATCACTAGTCTATTATGTAATAATTTTATGTTTAAAACTGTATAACAACCTATTTTATAGTCTCTATTAATTGTACAGACTAATGTTTCAAAAAAATGTAATAATATTGTAAATAAAAACAACTTAATACTGTTCACACTTGTGTTTTACTATTATGTACAAGATATCTAAATTGTTGATGTCACCACTGCATATGTCATGTTTTAAATATTATGTATGAGATATATATGAACATGGGTATTCCTTTTCACAACATTATAAATATAGTATTTCCACCGTTTTACTATTCTACCCAAATTATCCTGGCCAATTACGTCCTTTTCCCGTTCTAATCCTCCATAGCCTGGCTTATGGGGACGGGGGCATCGGCACTTATGTCCCGATGCATACACTGTGGAGTCAGAGTATTCTGGTCCCACAACCTCCCCATGGTGCAGCATCCCTTAATGCTGCACCCATCACAGGATCTATAAATGATGGATCCATCCCAGGAGCTATTACCTGTGATGTAGCAGACGATGGGGATCAAAAGTAATCCTAGCCTTACTACTCCCATGTGGGCGTTGTAATAACACATACGTGTGAGGAGAGACACGTTTCAAAGACGACGCATGGGACCCCTCCCAATCCCATGCGCCAGAATGCTGCAGAAGAACCCAGAAGTAAACACTATCCTCGTGGGTATATGGCAGATTCCGGGACCTCTGGCAGCGTGTCACTCTACATTTGGAAGAGGCTGTTCTATTGTCAGCGTACTTTACTTTAACTTTATTTTGGTAAATAGTAGAGTACATCTTTATTGCAAGCAATGCTCCAATGCTAATATATACAAAAATGTTCTTTACTACTTTATTTATGATCACTAGAATGTACGTGTTTATATACATAAGACTATTTATTTTTTATATTTCACAAAACATCTAGACCGCATTTAGATTTAAAAAGTACAGCTACCCCTGAGGAAGCCTAACGATGGTGAAACACGGCGGGTATTAAAAGCTGCAGGCAATCATTGACCACCTTATCGCTCATTTGACTTGGCATACAGCCGCTCTGCTTTACATGGATATTGAGATACTCATGTACAGTAGGTGCTTTATGTCTAGAGATCATGTGATAACTGATCACTCAATTAACTAAAAGTTTGTTGGGACTGTTAATAACTACTCTGCCTGTATTGCAGAACACTCACTTGTTTTCCTATGTGTATGTAACGATTTTGAATTATTTTTGGATTACAAGCACTATTGCCAAAAAGCCCTCTTTGTTCCTCTCTTCTTTTATTTGTTTACACATTGTTGTCAAAGGGTTTGCAATCATACTTTTGATAACTATTAACATATTGTGTATCCCACTAGTACCAGCTTTTCTTTTTGTTACACATTCAATAGAAAAATCTTGTCTGATTGCTACAGCTTCTATCATGATTAAAGGATGTTGGGTTTGAAATCACATCAACTATACCCACTCCTTCCTTCTCTACTGCATCAACAGGACTGTGTGTTTGTTCTGTTCATAGCCAAAGATGGGTGAAAATACACTGTAAAGCGGATGAAATGTACTTGCTTGTCCGACAGTTTATTGACAATGTCCTATTGCATGCTGCTTCCCCACCTCTTAGATTGTAAGCTCTTTGGGACAAGGTCCTCTCCTCTTCCTGTGTTACTGTCTGCATCTTTCTGCCATTTGCCACCTCTATTTAATGTACAGCGCTGCGTAATATGTTGGTGCTAAACACTGTTTATTAATAATAATGCCAAAAACTGTAAACTAACATATGTATGGCAATAAAAAGGCAGAATAGGCTGCGGTTCTGTGCCATTGTTGTATGATCTGTCCAGCAAATGTGGACTTACCCTGAGGGTCTGATGAGAAATATTGAAGCATGAGTGATGCACTGCAGGATATTGTCACAATACATGATTATTCTCTATAGCCAGGGCAAGTCACAAGAAATATCTTACACTTACTTTCATAAACCGCTGCAGTCATTGGGAAATCCACTGAATAAATAACAAAAATTAAAATACCAATGTATAATGAAAATGATTAAACTGAATAATGGCACTGAGATTTGTGCACAGATTTAGGATTTCTTTCCATCATTCTGACATATATACAGCTAGAACCATTCTTTTAGTTTGATACACATGCTTTCACATCATATTTCTAACCTCCAATCTTCTAGTTTTTCTAACAGTACAATGGCTTGCACAGATGATGAGGCATTAACTCCAGTCTGCAATCAACACAAAGCTTTTTTATTCCACATACCTTTATCTTTGATCCATGATGTATGACTGGGGATTTATCTTCTGTTGGTGGAATGTGTAATTCCCATTTCCCAAAATCCAACTTTCTATATGGATGTGAAAAGGGATTCCAGCCATCTAGAATGTAGACAAATCAGTTAAGACTCCGGTTCATATAAGTTTACAAAACTCTGAATGTATCTGAGCTAGGTCTTTTGACATCAATAACTTCAGTTATGTTTTGGCTACAATTCACATGTAAGAAATGCATACTTATCTAGGACAGTATCATCCTATTAATACGAGAGTGTAATTTGCAAGCAAAATGTTCACCTGTTTGCTTTTGGGAGCACTGCTAAGGCAATTTCCTACTTGGATAAACAAACAGAACCCAAGGAAACAAATACCCCAAGGGTAACCTCTGCCATCATTGGCTAAAATTCCCTACTGTTGCATGGTCAGAGGCTTCACATGCATGTAATATAAACATTTATATTTTTACTGTTCCTCTAAAATTCACCGCACATAAAGCGAGAAGAAATCTTCAACATCAATATAGACAAAGACAAAAGTTTTATTTTAGTAGAGTAGGTAAAGTTACTCACTATTTGGCACACATTTTGAGCAAGCCTATGGTAGATTCAAGATATTTTGCAAGATTTTGGGCAACATTACTGATCTTTCCCAGAAAACTGCAAGAAACCCCAAAACATAATCCTCTTCTGTGTGAAAGTCACATGTAAAGTAAGTAGTTTTTTTCCAAGTGTTTTCTGGTGAATGTGAAATGTGGCAATATGCCATTGTGGGGTAGGCCACTATTTAAAGCAGACCTTGCATTGAAAATGTAAGGTTCCCTTTGTAAGCGTCCCACCTCACCTTTTTAAAATGTTCAAACTGAAATGTTAAAAAAAAAAAAAAAAAGGAGTAGTAGTATAAGAAAATCTAGTAAGCTTGCTTTGCACTGGCCTTAAGCCTACACTGGGGTAATGCAGAGAACTCCAAATGTCGCAGAGATAATGTTCTCAGCTTACCCTACAGATAGGAGACAATAAAAACTTTCAGTTTTGCAGGTGGAAAATTGGCTTTATGATTAGAAATTTGGTTATATGATCTCTACTAAAGGTCATACGATCTACTCCATCTACTAAGGTTTAGCCAACCTGATTTGAGATTTTCCAGTTCAACAAAGGTCACATAACTGGAATAATAGGACAACAAGGATACCAAGAAGATTCTCCAAATCAACAAAGGTCACATAACTGGCATAAAATTAACAATTTACTGACAACTAAAAGTGTCGCTTTGTATACATTTCACTAGTATCTCTGTTTTAAATCTAAATGTTAAGAATAATTTATAATTTTGTGTGGTAGATAGGTCAGTAAGGTGTTGGGAATTGTATTCATTTTAATATATCTATATAGTTATTTCAACTATATATATATATTTCAACCAAACTTGCCATACATGTGACTGAGACTCATGTGAGTGCACCAGTTACCTTTGTACAGTGCTGTGCTATATGTCAGAGCTATATTTGGATATATGTATGTATGTGTGTATGTCATCACTAGAAAACGCATGGAGACAGTTCAACCAAACTTGCTATGTTCTACCATCACTAGGAAATGCATAGAGACATTTCAATCAAACTTGCTAGACATATGACTCAGATTCATGTGAGTGCACTGCTGATCTTTGTATGTATGTATGTGTGTATGTATTGCTCAGTGACCATGTGCCTTTTGCTTACATACTTTTTTTACTCTTTTACAAATTTCTGTCCTGTAATAATGCCTTTGACAAAATGTAAGGCAATTGGCCGAGTGCAATCAAAGGCAAAAAAATGAAACAACACCGTAGACAAGAAAATGGCGAGGACAGGAATGGAGGACTTGCCACTCTACGCAACAGAGCTAATACATCTAGAGCTTCAGAGACAGTACAACAGCGCGAGACTGGACTACAGGATAACAGGGATAGAGCGACTAGATCTAGAGCTTCAGAAACAGTACAACAGCATGAGACCCGAGGACAGGCAATGACAGAAAAAGCTACATCTAGAGCTTCAGAGACAGTACAACAGCATGAGGCCTGACTACAGGATAAGAGAGATAGAGCTACTACATCTAGAGCTTCAGAAACAGTACAACAGTGTGAGACCTGAGTACACAAAATGAGAGAAAGAGCCAGACAATCATTCATCCCATGGCTCACAAGAAAGCTCTCAAGGCCCTTCAGGTCACTCTCCTCCTGTGGAGACTTTCGTCAAACTCTGCCCATCATCCCAAAGTCAATAGCGGCTGATGAGATCCATGCATGTTTAAAACATTTTTGTGGAGACGTGCAACAGATAACTTTAAAGCAAAACATGAGAGTACATCTGGGAGATGAAAGGGCTCTAATTTTCTCTAAAAAAAAACTACTCGAAATCAGAGAAGGTAGGTTACCAGTTGAGTCTTCTGGCAAGATAAAATTGCCATCCGATTTCTGTAATCTGGTGTCGTCCATTGCAGAGCTAATAGATGCAGTCTATTCAGCAGTTTAACAATACTATCACAATTTTAACTGGTTGCGAGAGAGGGCCGTTCTTGCTGCTAAAAATGAAGATGTCCACAAAAAAAAAAACAACCAAATACTTGCCATGTTACCAGGCGTAATCACTGAATACAAGTCTATCGATATCGTAGCAGATGCTGATGAGGTCATCAATTTCCCAACAGAATTCCTAAACTCACTTGACTTGGCTGGATTACCACCACATCTTCTTTTCCTTAAAGTTGGCTCTCCAATCATTTTTCTACACAACCTCGACCCCCCAAAACTTTGCAATGGCACAAGGCTTTGTGTTAAGAAGCTGCTGGCCAATGTAATTGAATCCACTTTGTTAACAGGAAAGGGACAGTTTTTATCCCACAGATCTCCCTTTTCAATTCAATTTCAAAAGAGATTACAAATTCCAGTGAGATTTGCGTTCTCTATCAACAAGTCACAGGGGCAGACTATTACGTACTGTTGAGTGGATTTGAGATTACTCTGTTTCTCCCACGGACAATTTTATGTTGCTTGCTCAAGGGTGGGTTTGCCCAAGAATTTATTTATTCTTGCTCCTGGAGGTGAAACTAAAAATGTTGTTTATTATCAAGTTTTGTGTTAAAATAATATTATGCACAATTGTCAAAAATTTTACATTATATTTTGTATATTGTATTTATACTTTTAAAACCTGTGGAAAAAAAAAAACATTTCTTTGATTTACCACTATATATGAGTCCTTTTCCTGTATATTATAAGATTGCAATAAATAAATACCTGGGCAACGCCCGGTAATCAGCTAGTATTATATATAAATAAACTCACAAAAACACATCATTCAGACACCAGTTGATTAAACTGCAATGAAAATTGCCACCCTGTACTAGGGAAAAATAACCATTATGATGCTTCCGATGCTATACATGTCCAAATTTACATCCAAATATAAACATGACAAACTTACACATAAAGAGCAAACACTCTGTAAACTGTTTGGTGTGAATGCTATTCTTCTTTCCATACACAATTCCAGGGTCTCTATTCACATAAAACACTTTGTCAATATTTTTGCTGGAGGCAAGCAGTAGATATCCAGGTACTAAAGTTCACTCCACAATTTAAATTCCTCTGTTCCAGACAAAGAGGAAGCTACCTACAGTGAATAGGGGAATGGTAGAGGGAACAATAATCTATATGCAATAGGTAGAAAATGTACAAGCAGCATCAATTTTACTGCTGCAGCAGCAGGTTTCAGAGTAAATGTGATAGTTTCCCGGCAGGAAGCAGCTCTGCTGCCCTAGAATTCCGAGATAAAGGGCTGACAGATCAATTTTTATTTCATTGAAATGAGGAAAATAGGTTCCAAAAAAGTATTTTCTGTACAAATGCACTTTGCACACAAAATACAGATATATTATTATGGTTGTGAAACACTAGGCAATTAAATTGGCAATGGCATTATAAAAAGTTAACACAGCAGCTGAGAATTTATACAATAAGGAATTCCCTCTTTCTACTAATTAAAGAAAGCCTTTGAGGGAAATATGGAGCCCTTCATTTCTGATGCTTGTTGTTTGGCTGACCATTCTTACTTTCTCAGGTACGAACCCCGAACAAGCAGGCAGTTTAGAAAAGTCAGAAAGGTAAACACCCCAGATAGGTCAGCAATGTTGGTATCCACAAAGCATGTGTCTCTTTTAAAGTGACATGAAAATAATATACAAAAGAGGGAATATTCACTTTCCTACTGCCTGCCAAATTACTGCTCTATTTAGTAGAAATCATTCTCAGATGTCAACAGAAAAGTCATCACTTCTATTAGGGTTGATCACCCGTGCCCCCTGCAGCTCCTACTGGTTCCTCCTGCTGACCTCCACATCATTATAGGACAAGGAGGTCAGCAGGACTTGTGGGGGATCCTGTAAATCAACCCTCCCAGAATTGCCAGCTTTCCCTATAGACATCAGAGGAAGCTACTGGATGAAAGAGAATTCTCCCTATTTCTCTTTGTCTGGTATAAATACAAATGCTATCAAACAAGTTAGCATGCTGGTTGTAAGAATTCATCATTACAAATCTGTTCCCATTATCCTCTAGCCTTCAAGATTTCTGCTGTCAGTCTTTATGTGATATGGCAATCCTTACAAAGTCATAGGGGTCTAACCCAGTGGCAAGGATGTGCTTGGAATTACTAGCAGCAGGTAAGCAAACAGAGGAAGACCACACAGTGATAATTCTCGAGTCTGCAATCGAACTACAACTTACAGATGGGTGATGAGGAGCTCATCAATTTCTATAAATAAATGCAATCATAAGGTCATAGGGATAAATATTACTTCTGCAATAATATCCAGCAGCTTTTTGCTTGCATTACATTTGGTAGAATAAAACATTTTTTATTAAAACATACAAAAGAAAATTCTAGTTATAGCTTATTATTTGCTTGACAACAGACATTGTGGACATAGTGGTGGTGCCAGAGAAACACTAGGGCTGTGGAATTGGATTTGATATATTTTTGCCAATTCTGACTCGGGGTACACAATATTTTTTTTTAGAACCAACAGACCTGAATAAACCCACAAAAATAGTTTTTGTTAAGCCCATACCAGGGTTTCTCAACCTTGGAGGAACTCTTGAAAAACTTTTCAGGTCCTAGGGAACCCCTACTACAATTACTCAAAGTACATTAGTGTGATGGTCAGATAGAAGAATGACTCTTACATTGCCAGCCAGTGGGGAAAAATGCCACAATTACAGATACCCAAGGAGATCATTGTTATCATTTAAACTGACCTTAAAGACACACATTACTTACTCAAGGAACCCCAAGCAACCCCTGCAGGAACCCTGGTTGAAACTATCACATATACTCTAGATTTTGCATCACCCAAAAGGATAGTTTGTGACTGCCTTAGATAAAAATCCATTAGAACTTACTGTCAAAAATCTGTCAAATACTGTCAAAAAATTTGCTGCTCCCAGAATCCCCCCACCACCCTATTTATCTACTATGCAGTTATAAGTGTCAATCACAGTGTTTGACAAGTGCTTCACTGCATGGCTGAGTAAGGTTCAGTGTGGTTGAGGGTGCAGTGTGGTTCTTCTTCCAGAAGAAAAAAAGCAACTGCACGACCACAAGCAACTTTCTGCTTCCAAGTACTGTGCTGCAATCCACCAGAAATTGCACAGTTGAGGGGACAGTTAAGCCTGGGACAAAACTCTGCAGTCAATTGTAAATCTGAAAAGCAATCTGAAATTTTCTGTGCCCCTGTTGTGAACTTTAGTGATGAACTTTGCATCTATGCCTATAGCTACCAAGATGAATGAGAGCGAATAGTGACTGTTATAAAGCTTCTACGGCTTGTTCAGAAAATGTAAATAGTTTTGGCACGGGTTCATTTTAAAATAGAAATCCACATAAACGGCAACCAGCAGTTTAAAAATGGAAAGCACTTGCTGATCAGCTGTTTGAAATGATAGTTATACACCAGCTCGCAGGTTCCTTTACAACTCGAGCTGCTGAGCTTATATCACTGCAACAAAGACCGTGCTATGCAAGCAAATAGGCTTCTGAACCTAAGCTGCAAAAAAAAAAAAAAAAAAAAAAAGCCAAGCAGTTTGGTTTTAAACTGTTGAGAGGGTGATGTCAAACAGCCAATCGGCTGGGATATAACTGGTGAGATCACCAACAGTCAGCAGCGGAGGTATGCAAATGGTTTTCCACTTTCTATAAGAAGAAAGGTACTTAAAGGGGCAATTTTGGGAACATGTAAAAAGCCTTTAAAGCAGGCTAAGGATTAAAGGGCTCTTTAAAAAGTTCTTTCTGATAAAGCCAGTGGTGAAACGTGTCAAGAACAAAAATTGCCTTATATGCATTTTATGCTATTGAAGATTTAATGGTGAATCATGTACAAATATTCAATGTGATGATAATATTCAATGTGATGATAATTAATGAATTCTAAATGATTGATTGTTTTTATAAAAGAAATTTTAATAAATAGCATTTTATGCATAGGTAAAAAGGTCATTGTGCACTGTATTAGGAGTACCAATAAAATCCCAATATATGCAAAGGTTTGCTTTGGTAAGAGTAAAAATTATAATTACAGATAAAGTACTGAGCTAAACAATTCCCACCTACTAACTTTAAACCTAAAAGGATTAAAGCAGAACTAAACTTGCATTTGTAAGAAGTGTTGATAGGTAGGCTTTCTTTACGACAGAGACTATCGAAATCTATAGATAAGTCCAACTGACTCAGATAGAGGGTACATAGCTCTGTGTCTTCGGACAATTCTGTCTTGGGACGAATCTGACTATTTTACAAAGTAACTTTCTTGTCCATGCTTTGTAGTTCCATCACCTGGGCTGAGTCAAATACACTGTGCATACTTGTCAATTATGGTAAAGGGCAATTGGGTGCCCAAAAGTTCTGGAGGTTTAGTTCTCCTTCAATGCCAGAAACTGGAATGTTTTTTTTTAAGGCAGTACTGTTTTCAGCTTCTATATTAACATTGTTCTTCATTGAAACTGTCAGTTTCTGAAATTGCCTCAAAGCAAAGCCACTAGACACTTTAAGTAAAGAGGGGAAGAAGGAAAGAAGCACAAAAACACTGCCATCCTTATGATGAAGCAAGTGCCACAGAAGCCAGTAAGTAGTGTGCATTGAGAAGTGGCATTTCCTTATATTAGGTTACATTAATGTCTGATCATTTGTGTTCATCTCTCCTTGAAATACAGTGCATAAAAGTCAATAAAATAGATTGTTTTTTTCTGCCAAGGCTAATGCAGAATCCCTATTCACTCACTATCACATAAGATCACAAATTAAAACACTGCACTCTAACACAACCCCATTAATATAATGGTTTTGGGTGTTTATTGGTATATCTCCTCATTGCATCAGGGAAAAGTTTGAGAACGGAAAACTGTATAATCACAAAACTATGTTACCTTGGAGAGTACTTGAAATAATTACAGCAAACTAAAGTTTCTATGACTTCACAGAGCCCATTTCTTCCAGTCTACAAAACACGCTTCTAATTCAGAATATGAATAATTTTTACCATAATTTTCTAGACAGTATTGTCCAAATGATTAATTTAAAACAATAAAGGACCTGCACATTGCCTTTGATAATAATACAGAATGTTATTTTGTTGAACCGTAATCTATATGAAGAGTAAAACTTAGAACACAAAAATATTTTTATTATTTAAGGTTCATTTACCTAATTATTTTCATATATTTATTGAGATTCAAGAAGAACCAAACATTGACCCCCAACATTCTAAAGACTGGTAGTTTGTAGTAACTGCGGTAGTAATTAAGAAGCATTTTCATGCAAGAAGTAAAATGCAAAGTGAACTGATAATGCTACCCAGCAAATACTAAAACTACACCACAGCACCAGTACTAGATAGTTCATACAGTTCACCTTGATTCAAGTCCTCCATTACATGTAGATTTTTACAATGCTCCTGGCATGAAGAATGGATGGTTGAATTTACAAGTCTTCTCCAGGTTTACACCTCCAAGGACCAAGACAGGTCTCACATTTCCGTGATGAGTCTGTTTATCCAGCAATCATATTCAATACCTTGATGTTTGAAGGATAACCATGGGTTTAGAGCTCTACCCAGAAATGTTTTTAAGCTGGGCGATTCATAAGCAGTGCCAGGTAATGCACCCAGCTATAAAGGGCTGGGGAAAACACTGGGTTTCCTTTGGGTGTATTGCCTTGTAAAAATGTATTTTTGCAATTCATACACACACACACAGAGTAAGATCAGAGTAAGTTTAAAAATAGTGGCAACATAGTAAACAAGTATACATTTTATTCTATAATTTGTCATGTGTAAAATAACATGAACATTTTAGCACACAGTTTTTTTATCACAATAAACAAACCTTTAAACATTTTTTTTTCTCAGATGAAGTTTTATGTAATAGATAAAGGGAGAAGGGGAACTGTGGAGGTATTTGGGCTACTCAGCAAAAAGACAGGGCTTTAACAAAATTATGGTTGTTCTTCTAATGTCTGGGAATTGACAGCAAATCCCCTTCCACTCAAGAGCAGCCATGTGATGTCTAATGTTGTTGTTAGTGTCACATAGTCGGTGTTAGCTTGAAAGACCACTCAGCATACATAGTGAGTTGACCATAAAAAGTGGTGGCTGGAGTTTCTAACACTAAGGCTACGTCCACACGTCAGATGATTCTCATCTGATTATCCCTTCAGGGCTCGTATCAGACGAGAATCGTGTGCAGCACTCATCCAACGTCTTTCATGGATCCATCCTGGCGGGTCCATGAACGACCCTAAAGCAGGAGAAGGTGAGAGAGTGCAGAGAGCAGACCGGCACTCTATGTACAGCAATCGTTCATGTATCTTTCAGTCATTTGTCTTGGCAAAAGTGTTGTGTGTGTACGTAGCCTTTGTCTACAAAAAATTAAAAATACCTGGTATTATTTTGTTTTTTTTTTCCACTGTCCACCCATTAACTCTGCTGAACAGTCTTTTGAGTGAACATCAACTATCTGGCACCAACTACAAAAAATAAACAATAGATAGAACACTGCTGTACTAACCCCAGGAAACACATTTGCTATTAACTACAGATAAAGAGTTATTGTACCACAAATCAGGAGTGCAGCCTGGGGTGACAACACAAAAGGATGATCACGTAAAAATAAAGAAAACAGCCTGAAAAAATAACACCGGTGCAGCCACCATATCAAACAAATATTAAGCTGCAATTTATAAAAGTTTTAGATTTAGATACATTTTAATTGAAAAAGTCTTTGTAAAGCAAAATATATCAATTTCTTTTAACATTCTTATGTAAATACTCACTGAAATCACCACTAAGGAAAACAGCTTCTGCTCCCGGGGCCCACTCTTTGCAATAAATTCCTCCATCGGGCATGTTGTGGATGCCAAAAGACTGGTAACTTCTGGAGAACTTTTCCAACCCCCCTTCAAAGCCTTCAATGTTCTTCAAACGTTCTTTAAGCAAAGCATACCTAAAAATGATAGTAATAGTCAATTTAGGAAAATTCCTAAATTTTAAGGCCAAAAGCCATGCAGTTAAATAAACAGATGAAATACATGCATATCTAAAACAAATACTTAAGCAGATAAAATTTTATCTGCTTAAGTATTTGTATTTCTTTTTAACAATTTCTGATGAACACAATCCCTTCCAATGGACATGAATACAGTGTTGTCCTTTCTGTACCCCATCCCCCAGCTTTCTGATTGGACAGTGAAAGAGCAGTAACTCACTTATCAGGCCACCTCACCACTTTCTCCAGTCAGCATGCTGCTCGCACATAAGCGTGTAATACATGTGATTGGATCACCCTTTTTCCCCCTTTTCTCAGTCTGGATACTGCTGTATAGGTGATCGAAATAGGCTTGCAGGTTAAATTAGCATATCTAAAATTGGTACAAATATTTTGAATACCTGGCCGCAATAAAAAATTTATTTTTGACAGGAGTTTCACTTTAATTCCTTTCCCAATTACATGTTGGCTTGTAATTACCAATGGAGAAAAGGGGAGAGAGATGCATATAACAAACCCCTGTAAAGGTACACAATACAGAGGAAAACAAACTCAGATTTGGTTTATCCAAAAGAGGGGTCTTTTGGCAATAAAGGTACATAGATGTTTTACTGTATCTCATGCATGTTGAGAAAAATGGAAACAAATCTACCAACACAATAATTGCATAGTCATTCAATTTGCCATTTCTCATATTCCAATGCGTTTCGCAACACTTCTTTCTTCAGCGGATGCAGGTAAACGGAAATCAAGTGACGAAACACAGGAAAAGTTCCCTTCAGGCTAAACATATAGAACCCAATACTCCATATGAAATGATACTGTCCAATTATCAGACAGTCATACTTCCAATTGGTATAACTATTGAGGTAACCACTAATTGCTTAATAAGGGTTTTCTCATTTATGTAGGATGTGTGAACTATTTATCCTCTATTTAGTCACTTGATATTTGGTTACCTACATCCCCTGAAGAAACAAGTGTTGGGAAACGCGTTTGGCTATTAGGATTGACTTATGAATCAATATGAACTCATGTTACTTTTTGCTTAAGGAAATGATAATTGAATGACTGTATGCAATTATTGTGTTGCAAAATTTGTTTTCATATTTCTCAACATATGATAGATCCAATAAAATTGAGTGAGATCCAATAACAGCCCAACATGTTTCACAACACTTGCTTCTTTAGGGGATGTAGATAACCAAATATTAAGTGACTAAATAGAAGATAGTAAGTTCACATATCCTACCTAAATGATCACAATCATACATAAATGAGAAAAACCTTATATAACAATTAGAGGTTACCTTAACTGGTATACAAACTGCAAGTATGAATGTCTGGTTATTGGACAGTATCAGATATCCGTTACCGAAGCAATCATTTCAAATGGAGTACTAAATATTTAGCCTGAAGGGAACTTCTTCCCTCTACGTAGTCATTGATCATCCAAAGCCAGTCATCCAGGGTGGATTTTTATAGCCAAGCATAGTTTTTCTCCTAATTAAAGGATACTTCTAGTTTATGTATTTATCTTTGTTAGCTGTGCTGAATTTGAAGCTTTTAGGAACAAACTTTGAAAAAATAAAGCTTCTTAAATTTAAATACTAAACAAAGACTTCTCATGGTTATATTCAGTTACTTAAATTTAACCCTAAAACCAACTACAACTTTTGATGTACCATCCACCTGTTAAATCTTTAATTAGTATTACATTTAGTTTCACCAATATATCTAATTAAAATATCGATCTTGACATATAAAAGTGGTTTAAATTTTACCATGATGGTCAACAAACCTACAAAAACTATTTCTTATTAAGTTTTGATCAAATTTCTGGCCAAAAGTTGATAGATACAATCATTTAAATACATTTTAGATGAACATTATTTGTTGCATGAATAGGTTTTAAAAATGACCATTAGAAGCATTTTTTATCTATTGTATTTACTCATTTCATTTCTATTCATTATTTTATGTATACACTAAATTGGTATGTAGCATTGTATCTGATAAGTAGGATGGACATAGAAATTAGAGTCTATCTATTGTATATACATTGTATTGTGCCATTAGAAAATGAATCTGGATTTATATTTGAGACACTAGATGGCTTTGTGTAAAGTGTATAACAAACTCATGCCGCCTGAAACAGTTCAGAACTCTGTACAAATGGGTAAAAAGAAATAAAGTAAGGTAAACAGATACAGCCCGTATTATTTTATTTTTTCCACTTTTAAGTAAATAATAACAATATGAATATATTTAACCCCCTAACCGCTAAGCCCGTAATTTCTCGCACTAAATATTTTTGCTCTTTTGGATAACCCCGTATTTTTTCGCCTACACTAAAATCCCCACTTCGCTTTTGGAACAGAAATCTAGAAATCAGTGTAACGCTCAGGTGGTTAAAACTCACACCATAGATGTATGATTCACATTAATTTTATTAACAAAATAACATAGGCCAGATTTTGTGTCCTAGGTTTTTTACTCAAGCCATGAGATATAGAGAAAAAATATATATATTTATATAGTATTTATTATGTTCAACAAATAACAACAAATAACTAATTTAAAGTCTTGTGAGCTGAAATTTTCCTGTACACTTGGCCTATATAAGCACAAGGGTGGGTTACAGGGATAAGGAGGAGAATGAAGAGCTAGGTTTGTCAATCCTTTAGAAATTATGTAGGCAAAGTTGGAACCTTTATTTAAACAATCATAATTCACTGCACTTTCCTAATTTAGGAAGTAATGTTGGCCTGCAGGACTATTATAGGTTTTTTATAGGTTATAGGATATTATAGGTACCCTCTGTATCCACCCTGTTGTGCACACTCCCAGGTGGGAAATACAGCTGATGTCTGGGTGATACCTAAACCAATGTGCACAGACAGCCCAGGAGTCCTATAAGGCTCATGTAATAGTGCAGTCACTGTCACCGTTTAGAGTTTATCATTATTCCACATGGATAAAACATGGCAAATGGTAATACCATTACATTTCTTTGCCATGATATACACTTTAAACCTGGAAGTTTTAAACCTGCCCCTCCCACCACCCTATTAATCCAGTAGTTTATCATAATGACAGGTTCAAATTGCGATATGACGGACTTAAAATTACACTACTATCAAAATAAAATCTGAAAGATCCCTGGCATCCTATGCCTCTAATCCACAAAAACACATTCTCAAATTGAGCACAGAACAATTAATTTATACTTTTTTTGGCAACTTGGCCTAGAATCAAGCAGGACATTTATGTGGGAGAAAATCAATCTGTACAAAATTACTTCTTCTCGTGGTTTCTAATTTAGGTTTTGCAATTTTAGCAGAAGGCATTTTGCAATCAGTACAATTGATTTACAACCAGGACAAGTTGCAATGAAGCAATGAGTTTGTTGCTTTTTTGGCATATCTGTATAGATGGACAAAATGAGCATGTTACACGTGTGTACACCCAGACACATACAACATGTTTCTTTAACCATTTTTCACTTTTACAACATGAATATTTGCTCTAAGGGCAGATGCATTAACTGCAACTACAGTCTTAGTGTTTTTCTAACTTTTAGGAGTGCGAAGGAGAAATGATCTCTCAGCTCTGTTGATGCATCCCTTTATTACGATTGTTTTTTACTTTTTGTCAGGGAAGGCTCTGGGCAAATATAAAGTACGGGTCCTAAATGCACAGCATTCCAGCTTATTGTGTTCCTGCTATCCTGTCAATTGCAGCCTTGGTCAAGGTTGGGGCCCTAGGCAATTGCCCTACCCTAAAACCAGCCCTGCTATCTGCCCAGGTGACCAAAATGACTAGGACAAGAATGAGAGAATTCTACAAACTTACATTTATAAATACAGCCAATGCAATATAAAGAATCTGATCAGTAATACAAATTTCAGAAAAGCCTTCTTTGTAGTTAGTAAAAGCATATCCATATTGGGGCAGACATATTTAATCACAACATAATGAAGCTCATCTTTTGCTTAGTAGCACTGCACAATGAGGGTGCTTAGTCCAGTGATTCCCAACCACTGTGTCGCAGTGTGCCGTGAGAGATCATCAGATGTACCGAGGGAAATTATCGAATTTTACTTAATTGGCTTGAAAATTATTATTCATTTACTGCAAATAATTTGTATTTATTCCTCTATGCCAGCAATGTACAGTGACAGGCAGAACAATGAAATACTCTTCCACTGGACGTTAGAAGTTTTTCAACCTGTTAACATGGATGAACCCTTAAAAAAAAAGGAACCCTTTCTATAAATTACTATATCCACAGCCCAGAATACACTAGCATGGTGGTCAATGGAAAGACGGGAAAAATGCCTCTTACATAAATGGCCAGTGGGAAGAATGTCACAACTTACAAATAGCCAAAATATAATATTGGTGTCAGTTAACCTGAGAGGCACAAGTGGCTCCATACTCAAGGAACTCCTAGCAACCTCTGAAGAAACCCTAAGGTTCTGCAGAACCCTGGCTGAGAAAAACCTCACTAAAGGGTCAAAAGTAAGTAAAAGGTGGCCTGTAAATGAAGATGCTATATATTTACCGTGACCGCATCCTGTACAGGTACCAAGTCCTCGAGTTACGTACATCAGACATACGGATGACTCCTAGATACGAACGAGGCTTGCCTGCCCGCTTGTGTACAGGACAGAGGTCTAATGGGGGGGAGGGGCAGCTTGCATGACTTGCAGAAGATATCTTTTGCTAAACACAGCTGAGGCTGTGAGTGATCTTAAGAGCTGAGTTGTTCGGAAACCTCCCGTAACTCTTTAATGACCAAGACAAACTCTGCAGTTGTTTCCTTTTGCATATCAAAGCACAGCTTGCTCCAGAATTTAATGAATGTCTAGGCTCCATAAAGTTTTTTATGATTAAGTCACACAGTGAGGATCTTATACACTAACTGACACCACACTGCCTAATATGTTGAGACAGACATCTGTCCTAACTGCATTTATTAAAATAATGTACCTGTTCGCCCTTACACACAAATTCAACTTAAGAACAAACCTTCAGTCCCTATCTCGTATGTAACAAAGGGACTACCTGTACGTTAAATAAGCAAACCTAGTGGCTTCAAACATCCAACACTTGCTGTTCATCACTGAACATAGGAGCCATAGGGGGAATTACAGTGAATGGCAGGGGAACAGCTATTCCACATACCCAAGAAAGTTGTTGCAAAGGTCAATATAAAAGGAAAGAGGTTGTTTAGGCTGTGTTTACTTTACTTTTAACCTAACAATGACATTGACACTCTAAAGGACAAAACTATTTTTAATACATTTTAACACATACATAAATCTTTTTCTATATTTTAAAACAATTGCAAAAAAAAAAAAAATCCAACCTTGCTTCCAGGAGGTGTTTTATACACGGTTGTAATGTTCCCTTACCACTACATAGAGCGTAAAAGATACAATCTAATGCCATTAAAATGTATCCAGTATTCACCTAAAATCAGTGGTTTGTTTTCCTGCCGTATACTTATTTTTTTACACTTACAGGCAAAAGAAACATTTGCAGTGGGATAGGTCGAGAAAATGCTACAGAATAACAATTTAGCATAGATCAAACTCATTTATTGATGTTAAGTGAATCAAGAGCTTTAGCAGAAAAAAAAAAAATCACAAAACATTTTCATGGAACATAAGCAGCAATTTTCCGCCATAAAAGCTAAAGTTAAAAATTGCTGATTTGGCAGTACCTTAATGCACAAAGCCATCATCTTTCAGTATCTCACCACTGGCATAATGCCACAAGGAGGGAGAATGCAGCATGGATGATATTAATGAGGGATGCTTTACAGAAAATAAGCAAGGTTTTTACATCACACAAGTGAGCAAACCTGAAATTATATTCGTTAAATTTTGTCTTCTATGTGAGGAGTCGCAAATAGTTTCGGTAACATGCACAGTACAACATTTCTTAATTTGAGTGGAAAGAGGAAAAAAAAAAAAAAGAGGAATATTAATTGAGAAATCAGACAACGAGGACTGTTAGCCCATGTTTGATATTACACAAGAGAAAATAAACTGAAAGGTCAGTTGAACAGTTACAGCATTGCCCTTTTCCAAGGTAATCGGCAGAGCATGTAGCGCAGATGTGGATAAAAAACGTGACTGGAAAGACTGGAAAGGTTCATAAAGAGTCACACACTGCCATAAAGGATGAAATCTCAAAATGTTGTGTGATTCAATATATACATATAAAAATATAATTTCTTTATTGAGCTATTACAAAAAAACAAATGCAAAGAAGCAGCATAGCTGATGCTCAAACCAGTTGTGAACCTGGAGGAAACGGGTTGTGGTTACAATGGGCCTGATTTATTAAATCTCTCCAGGGCTGGAGAGGATATATTCATCAGTGAATCTGGGTGATCCAGCAACCAAGGGATGTATTTCTTCAAAGTCTTTTGCTATTTGCTAGCAAATGTTTTGAACCCTGGACCAGTTCCATACCAAGTTTGCTGGATCACCCAGCTTCACTGATGAAATGTATTCTTTCTATCCTTGGAGAGCGTTATTAAATCAGGCCCAATGACAGAACTCACCAGTTCCTGTACACTTGCTAGAAAACATACCATTGTCTTATGGAACACCACCATGTGGATCTATGCTACAGCCCATGTCTATACTATAGACCCCTTAAAAAAAATGCAGTCCAAAATGCCCAACACAACTTAACAAATCTTAACATTTTTATCTTGAATCCCATGCTGCCATGTCAAATCCTGGCATCTTTGTGTCTACTGCAGGGGTGTCAAACTCTGGTTCAGTTCTAATTATAACGTCTGACCCCCATAACTTTGAAGGTTAGCCATGGTAGAAAGAAGAATAATTTGAATGGTAAAGTTGCAGCTGCTGAAGAATGCAGTGTGGAATGTAGGGGCAGAGGTGCTAGAGAACATTTGAGGGAGGCAGTCAGAGAACATGGTGCAAATAAAGGGAAAAGGATGGAAGAAACAACGGAGAATGAAATGTGGGTGGTATGGGTACATTATGCAAGGTATGTGGTATGAATGATTGGAAATGGGTAAATGAAGAGCTGTGACAAAATGAAGTTCAGAGTTGTGGCTGCCAAAATATTCCTGTAAATATTATTTAGAGAACTGGTGAAAGCTATAACAAACATTGGGGATGTGTTACCATTACATTTTTCAGAAGGCTAAAAATAGAGAAAGAGGCATGAGATTTTTTCTTAAATGAAATTTAAAAAAAATCTTAGGCCTTTTTCTCTATTATAGGCTTGCTCTCCATATTGAATGTTAAGCAATAGCTTTTTGTTTCCATATGAAAAATGTTTTATATTTAATAAAAAGGAAAAACCTCCTCAACTTTTTCAATAAATATCAAGTTTGTCCCCCTACTTGGTCTATGTTTTTAATTTCGGCCCTCTGTGTATTTGAGTTTGACGCCCCTGGCCTACTGCTTGCGGTGTACAATGGCTGGCTCATTATTATTAATACACAATAGTTATATAGCGACAACATATTACGCAGCACTTTTTCAAAGTCCAAAGTCATGGTTCATCACAATTTACAATGGAGTTGCACAGTGCATTGCATTTCCAACCCTGACAATCACATTACCTAATGGAAACATTCCCTGCGATGTTCATTAACATCCAATGAGGTTTGTTAACAAGCACATGTTAAGAATGTTTCCATTGCATGGTTATTAAGGACAGGAACGCTCCCCGAGTAACTCCCATGAACGGTGAGGAGCTGGGCAATCATACACAGAAGACAGCTCGTCATCAAACACTCCAGGTCCTTCCTCTTCCATGGCACCAGAAATAAAGAAGGCAAGACAAGTCACATTTTTTTTTCAATGGAATCATGAGGTGCCCAATTACCAGGGATAGCAAGTAAGTATAAAGGTTTGCTAATTTTTTTAATCTTCAATGGACTACAAAGTAGCAATATAAGTGCACTAATTAGTAAAAACATTATATAAATATAAATACTTATGTCACACTAGTTTATCTTTACTGAAGCAACACTTTAAATCACAATTTGGGCAAGTAGTTAAGTCAACAATTGGCCATTTAAATTCTAAAGTGTCTTTAATGTCATGTCTGGTTAAAGACTACAGCAAAGGCGAGGCTTTAATTCCAAGTGTCAAATGCTTTTAATTTAGTTTCTGATCCAATTTTAAAAGCTACCAGCTTCATGCTATTAACAAATGCAGACTGCAAGGTCATTTATAAATGGAATATGTCTGGCCATTGATCCAGGCAGAGGTCAACAGCAATTTTGAGGGGTGGGAAGAATGCAAGACAATATTTTTAGAACGGCTGCAGACCTACTTTGTCATCAAAACTTCTTACAAGGAGAATGGCATGTAGTAGCCAGAATCATGACCTTTGTCTAGGGGCTGGCAGACCATATAAGCAACAAGTTCAGTCAAGCATTACAAATCTAAAAGCTTCTATACAAAAACTTTTTTGATGCAAGGTTGAAATTGTTATAACACTCATTATAAATTCTTATTTTTATGTGTGTACACACAGTACACTACAATTTCAATACAATAACTGCTGTGCGTTATGTATGTTATATTTAACAAATGTGGCATATTAGTTAACTACGTGCTAACTGGTGCTTAGACAAACTATTATTTGCATATATATGGTTATCTATACAGAGAGAATCAAACGTTTTGAGACCATCCAGGTCACGGTCTGGACATCAGTTGCATAATATGTAAACTGATTTCAGGTGAGCTTTGTATCAAGGCAGCACACAGGTCAATAGTTCAGTCTTAGTCATGTAAACAGAGTTGGGACTATGTTAGCTTTCAGCAATAGAAAAATGGAACTATACATTACAGATTTAGATTTCCCATCTATTCCGGCTCTGGTGCATAATAACTGCTTGTAAGGAGTTCAACTCTGAATTTTGGGGAAAAAAAAAAAAACTCTGCACAGATTTAGATTATTTTCATTCAGTACAAGAAACGAATGGAAATATCACTAAGGGGTCACAGACAAAATTAACTTATTAGGCACCCAGGTCAGACTGGCATCCGATAGTAACAATAGTGGGACAATGGCCAATGAGATGAGACTAGTATGAAGTCTGCATTGCCAAAGTTGGTCAACTAAAATTACCAGAAGATTGAATGTTGTAGCTGTAATAAAACAAAACAAATCCCTGAAAGGGTAAACTGGGTCTGAAGTTACTTTTTGTTGATAAAGATGGTAGAAGCCCTAAAACTGACTCTCCAGATGGATGGAGTCTGTTGAAACCCTCCACTTAGAACCTCATCTTGCACATGGTGGACGTTTTTCCTTAAGTTAACATTCTTACATTTTCCTCTATGGATCGGTTAAGATGAACTTTATATATTTGAAAGGTTAGGTTGATTAAATAGAAAAAATATTTATTATACCATATATTGTACCTAGAGAAGTAAAGATGAGTTATACTATTACCTTTGTTAACCAGAAAGTTTACTATGCACTTCTTTATGACCATGGGTTCCACTTTCCTGATGTTCCAGTAAAAGTCCCTCTATTACTGGCTGGGAAGCACATGCGTCTAAAGCTGCAGTGGTGTAATCCCTTAAAAAGGTACAATGATGAAGGTATAAGGTATAAACACCTTGATATACCTGCACATACAGTATGTATGTAAGTGGCCTCCTAAATCCCCCTACCATGGCTAAATTCAGGCTGGTTCTGATAGCCAAAATTCCAACACTTCTAGGCAGTGCTGGAACTTGATAATCCAACTAAACACTTTCATGCCAGCAGCTAAAATAAATTTAAAATAAATGCATGGCAACATGGAATGGAATAATAAAAGTCTTGAGATCCTGGCACAGCTACCAGACAGGCGATACACCTACACTGAATCAGCACAGCCTAGTAAAGAACACACCTTGATATCCTGAGGACCATGAAAAAGTAACAGGGAATCAAAGATTCATCTAATATTCTCAAATTCAAATGTGAGCGCCTGGATTCTACAGCACAGACTCGCCTACTTTAATTGCTGATCTTCCCTTGGTTTGATTGCTGCCATGCAGCAGGTTAAGGACATCGGAAATACGGAAGCCTCCTAGATACGAACAGGGCTTCCCTGCTCCCTAGTGTGCAGAATGGAGGGGGCGGTTTGCATGACTTGCAGAAGAAATCTTTTGCTAAACACAGCTGAGATTATGGGTGATCTTAGGGGGTGAGCTTTTTCTACAGCCTCTTGTAACTCTTTAATGATCAAGACAAACTCTGCAGTTGTTTCTTTTTGCATATCAAAGCACAGCTTGCTCCAGAAGTTGATGAATATCTAGGCTCCATAAAGATTTTTTTTTCTTTGTTTGTGATTAACTCACATTGAGGATTTTTATACAGTAACTGACACGACACTGCTTAATAATATGTTGAGACAAACATCTGTCCTAAACGCATTTATTAAAATAATGTACCTGTTTCAACTTACATACAAATTTAACTTAAGAACAAACCTACATCTCGTATGTAACCCAGTCACTACCTGTATCTTCAGGAAAGGAAATATTTCTAGTGAAATGCAGACAAAAATTTGATAGGAATTTTAACCATTCCTTGGTATCATAAAAAAATTCTAGACATATACTTTATATATATATGTTATCAGCTTGAACCTTAACCAAACAGAAGTAAAACCTTGAGGTCAATGACAGTTGATTTAATTTTCTTCAAACAAAGTATGAGACACATCAGCATGAACAAGTATCAATTGTTGGACATTTCTATCCTTAATTGTTAGAAATTATGTTTCCATCGCTGGACTCTGGGTTTCTGAAAATGCTGAACTTCCTTCCTAACACTGTATGCAAATAAAAGACTAGTATTATAGGATAAAGGTCTGCAATCGTGGCCCTCATAGTCATCTCATGAGAAGTTCACACAAGTAACCCTAATATATCTGATTACTGAGTGTCTTTTTCATCCATGTTATGATAAATTATATTTATTTTTCTGTATTCACATCTTTTCATGTGTTTTTGACATCTACAATCATTTACCATACAGTTATGAGCAATCACTGTATAATCAATGGCTAACCTTTACAGTACAATACATCAGATTACAGTTGTTGTAACTGATCATTTATGATGGTTTCTAGTATGAGATGAACAGATGAGCCCATTGTGGTCATCTCCAGAGGAAAGTACAGAGGTCTCCCCAATCAATAATTCATCAATCTGTCAGGGGCGAATTGATGCAACATATCAGGGGACTACTGTATACATGCTAGATTTTTGCTGGAAAGACCATTTGTCTCATACGACAATCATCTGATGTGTTTATAGAGCTTGTCCAATTCCCATATATCCCAATGTCTATAGGCAATGTATACATGGGTCTGGCAAGTGGACATATATATATCTCCACTGGCTCCTGAGTTCAGGGCTCATCTGTTCATATATATTTATATATATATATATATTTATTATCTTGCTGGATCTGGGCAGGGGTGGGAGAATAGAGGTAATGTGATACATACATACTGCTGCATTTGTTCACAAAATACATTCCATTACAATAAATACGTTATTGTAAAAAGTTTTAAAACTCTGACATGATCAAAGATTTTGACACTGAAATTAATGTAACTATTCCGACTTTGGAAAAATAAAGTGAATTCCTTAAGTCATAAAACACAGTTTTCCTATTCTGCACACACTTTGAGCACAGTGCATTTGCTTACAGTTCCTTGAAGTCTGACATTGTTTCTGCAGAATTAGACATACAGCAATATATACATTGCTCCATCACGCCAGGACATGACAGCAAGTTCTTTGCATATAGAGTAGAAAAATAAAAGAAGTGAAATGACAATGGCAGGGCAGTAATATTTCTCTTGAAAGATCCTACTGTGAAAAGTAATGGGTGGAAAGATGGTACCCACTTTCAAAACATGCCTTGGATTTGAATATATTGTTTTCATTTTGCTTCCAGCAGCTAGGAGGCAGGTAACATAAGTAAAAAATAATTTTAGGACATGATGTACATCTATCGGTTGAGAAAAGAAAAAGAACACACCCACCCCACAACACATATCTACACACGTGGGCCTGATTTATTAAAGATCTCCATGACTGGAGAGAATACACTTTCATCAGTGAAGCTGGGGGATTCAGCAAACCTGTAATAAATCTGCTCCAGGATTCAAAACATTTGCTAGGAAATAGCAAATGACTTTGAAGAAATCCATTCCAGGTTTGCTAGATCACCTAGCTTAACTGATGAAAGTGTATCCTCTCCAGCCTTGGAGAGCCTTTAAATCATAAATCAGGCCCATGGGTAGGGGTGCTGACCACATTTATAAAAGTTGCACAGCCTGAAAACTAAAGAACTTTTTGGTTTACATATTAGTTTTGTGAGTAATATTTATATATTATTGTATTGTACAACTACATGTGTTTCTTCTATACAACTGTGCATGCTAAATAGCTAATAAGCACCCTTTACACAGTTCTGCATGTCAATGTGCACTGCCTATGGATTTTCACTTGGCTTGGCTCCAAGCATGTCTATGTCCAAAACAGGTATGAGGCAACTACATTTGTTTATAGTGTTTGCTGATTGAGTTGCCAAAGAAAATAACTGCAATACTCCCACACACACAGAATGTCATGGCACCACAAGTTAATACTTATAAGTATCATCTTACAAAATCCTAATATAATTGAAGCAGACCTAACCTAAAATTCAAGATTTAGACTGAATGGGAGCGCAGAGCCTCACATGTCACTCATCCCGAGAGGCTCTTGGCTGCTCCTTCTGTGCATTTCTGGAATGGGCAGAATGGGAATTTTCCTACACAGAGGGGAAAGATATCACATGCATGCGCAGTAAGATCAGCACCCCTTCCCCCCCCCCCCCCCCTTTGCAGCAGGCTACGTCAAGCAATCTTGCACCTGCGCAGTGCACGATTGGGTTAAGTACCAAGAACATTAGCAGAGAAGATGGCAGGGCCTAGCGCTTCCTCCACGCTGGGACGAAGGAGAATTTAGGACAGCGCGGGACCTGAATAAGGAATTCTCCAGAGCCGCAATCCAGGAAAGGTAAGTGTGATTTTTTTAAATTTTCCGTTTCGTTCTGCTTTAAAATACCAAATGAATAAAGGGCCTGTGTCATTATTTATTTTTGTTTTCATTAAATGGGTTTTGCTATCTATCTACAGAAATCAAAGAGGCAAAATGCAGATCAGGTGGATGTCAACTGCAAATTTTATGTACCCATCACTGATTTGCAATGAGTCAGAATTGGCTTAAACCAAACTCACACAGAAGTCATTAACAAGCTTGCCAACATCTATGGCACTGTCTTTTGTAATAAATAACCCATAAACAATTTTAAATGGTTTTATCTCTACTTTAAACTTTTAAATTGAAAAAATATTTGCAAATCTTGGGTGAAAGGTTTGTAAACCATGGGTGATAATGTCATTAAATTGACCCCTTACATTTATCATGCATACACACAACATGAACCATTATGTATATGTAGTCCTGTGTCCACTTAAATTCTTGCTTTGAATTTTTTCCGTCTGGTAAAACTGTTGTCACTGTAACAGTGAGTAGAAACCTCTCTAGCGGAGCCCCCAGATAACAAAAAAAAAAAAACATGAACAAACAAACCCTTTGACTAGATGTATAAAAAGAGGTCTATTTATAAAGCAGTGAATCTGACATTTCTTAAAACATTCCCTGGTGGAAACTCAGTTTCTTCCATTAAAACACATGAACTTGGAAGCTTCTCCACCAGTTTCGAGGGAATGCCAGATTCACTTCCTTTTCCAGCTTCCCAGGAACATAAGAAACAGTTATAGTAAAATACAAAAAAATTGCAGATTTTTTTTTTTTTTTAAATACACACAATAAGGTTATCTGTAAAATTGTTTTCTATGGGTAGTTTTTTTTTTAATTGATTGTATCTTTGATACTTAAAAATAGGTCAGTCTTCCAAGAAAAGTTGGTACACAGATGACAACAGCTATGAATACAAAAAGTTAAACATGTTTTCTTTTTTTGACCAACCACAACGAAGTGTTAGCAATATGAACATTTTACATTTCTAAAAAAAAGTGCAGTGATGAGGAACAGCAGCAATGTTCTAGCTGATTACAACATTAAACTTCTGATAACCTAAAAACAACATATGCAATAATAGCTGGGATGCCATGTGGCTGCCAACCACAACGTCTGACCAAGGGAGCTTCTAACCCCCAATGACATTGAAACGATAAAGAAGTGAGGGGAACATGGGTTGGGTCTCACTTTACCTTCTCTGGAAATCTTTCTTGTATGGTACGAGATAAGAGTCCTGCTCCAGCAACTTGTGTAGTTCGGGCACCTGGACTTCATCGACATCAAACATCTTGTCATTCATTCCAGCGCAATGGATTCTACAAGTACAAAGACACTGTATTCAAATGGATGTGAAGATCTGTGGCTTTAATTGGATTTGGTTGCAGCAGAGCAGAAACACACAGTGCTGTGTCATGTCAGTGACCCAGCGTCACCCTGTCAGAGATCAGAGCCTCTGCATGAATATCCAGTGACAAGGACACACGTGTTCTACACCGTGCAATGTAGGCCATTCTATTTACTGCTCTGTTATAAAAATGTAAGAAAATTATGTAATGTACATACAATGCAAAATATACACCGATTTATTTTGTATACATTGATGTTTGTGGATTTTTCTAGTACCTACATACAATAGCACAAGCCAGCACAACAAATAATTTGTTGAATCCAATGTTCATGTAGAAGCCATTTTAGGCAAAATTGTTATTTTTAGCACTGGCTTTTTTCTGCAAATATTACATTGGGCATTACAATACAGCATTTGGCCTTTGTTGGACATCCTTTGGACTGTGAGGATCAAACCTCCCGAAAGCCACAGGACACTCAGAGACACAGTGGTCTTATTTTACAGTGCAGTACATTCTCTTCCAAGCAACCTACTGCAGTTTCAGCACATTTTCTATTTAAAGAATCCTATACTGAGGGATATATACCAACACTAATACTGCTGACCTTCTAAAAATACTAGATGTTTGGCTGTCCGACTTGAAGTTCATCTCCCTGAAACAAGTATGCAGATTAGAAGGATTAACCTATGTGGCCCAGCATATTGAGTCTTCCCCACTAAATAATTGCAAGCATAACGAAACTTAAAAAACTACTGTACACATCCCTACTCGCTAATGGGGTATCACCAGCAGTTTTATTAATAATTTACTGGTATAGAGAGCAGCACCTGCTGTCTGCTTCAGTAAGATCCATTCAACCTGGAGAAACAAAACTGCGGTATCACAGGACTGGCAATACCAAAAAGCAGGATTAAAAGAAATGTAAAATACAAATAGAGGTAACATCAGGAAAGTAAGGAATGGAATGGGGGATATGGCATACAGCTAAATGGTCCTGGTTGGGACTGAAATCTTTTTTGATAAAATAGAATAAGCATGTACTTCAGAGCTTGTCATAGGATTTATTGGGAGTTAACAATGCATGCACAGGACCAGCTGGCAAAGTACTGATAGAAAGTCGATGAGCAGCAACGATGGCCAAACCTCCTTACATTAGGGAACAGGTGAGTAGAACAATGGCAGGAAAGGACTACAATAGTTATAGTGGAGAGTCACTGCATGAGAACGACTTCCTATATAGTTTTCCCTAACAAAGTTTTCCAATTCAAACAGAAAAAAAAAAATCTTCTTGCTTCTCCCAAAAAGCTGTCTAATGGGCTGCTCCTTTCCTTAGAATGGGTTATTGGCGATACAGGAACCAGGGACTGAAGAAGTTCAATTCAGGGGATTTTTGAGCGTCTAGCCTCTTATGTCTCTTTGGATTGGTCCATCAAAACAATAAGCAGTCTCGCCTGGCAATGCCTAAATTTAGGAGGTGAAGGGAAGTCTCACACAATAGGAGGGGAGATATAGTGATGGGAAGTAGTGAGGGTTTTAGGAGACAGAAGACAGGTAGGCAAGTCTGAAAAAGTGGGTTTTGAGTGTTTTTTTTTAAATTAGCAGAAGGTAGGAGCAAACCGAATAGGACGAGGAAGACCATTCCAGAGAGTTGGGGCAGCTCTAGAGAAAAGTCTTATATCCGTGCGTGTGATGAGGTTATGAGTGAGGAAGTCATTAGTAGGTCATTGGAGGAGTGGAGAGAGCGGCTGGGGGAGTAATTTCCTATCAGGTCAGAAATGTAAGTGGGACAATAACTGTGGAGGGAATTGAAGGCAAAGCACAGGAGCCTAAATTTGTCATTTATCAGGTGAAATGGAAACCAATGAAGAGAACTGCAAGAGATGCAACGGAAGAGGAGCGGTGGGAAGGATGGATGAGTCTGGCTGCAGCATTCATAATAGATTGTAGAGGAGAGAGTTGGGTTAGTGGAATACCAGAGAGGAGGAGGTTACAGTAGTCCAGACGAGAGATGATAAGATTACACAACAAAAAACCTGAAAAACAGCTATATTTTCCCCCTTTTAAAATGTGTAGAAAACAATTTCTGGAATACTGCCAAAAACAAATAAAAAAAAAAAATCTAAAAAAAATAAGCACATTGGTAAATATATATAGGTACACACACATAATTTTGTCCATAAGGAGTAAACAGGTGGTTAAAGTATATCTATAATCTTTCTGAATACAGCTACTTGACTGTTTGTTGTTTTGGAGAGGGGAGGGGTCCTATAAAGAAGCTCCCACAGGGTTTCATTATCGTCCTGCTTTTTCTTGTTTGTTTTTTTGTTTTTGTTTTTTATCCACAGCTGTCTCTGTCTAAGATGAGTAGGTAAATCTGAGTAGCTAGAGAATAAAGTCACCTATGTAGCTCCAGCCAAGTCACATTTCCAGACAGTTCCTGTGTAAAAGGAGGAAGTGGCAAAGACAAAAGCAGGTAAATGTATCTCTTTACTACTGAGAGATTTACCTACCTGTTAACTAAAATCTTATATGCAGCACACTATAGAAAATGTGTTGCTAATGATGCTAACTGGTCACATTGGCAATAAGTGGTCACTCAGTAACAAAAAGGCTTCTTGCCCATGCCGCCCTCACCTGCAATCAGAGCCATAGGGGCTGCCCATCATTCCTTATGGGCTTCATACACACCATGCTTCACCTGCTCAATAACGCCCCTCTATGGTCAGAGGCACAGATAAGAGCTGCTTCAATCATGCATTGTCAATAAACACATATTTTACTACTGGGTAACAAATGTAAAACCTGTAGCAAGCTGCCTTGCTGCTGCTAGATGCTGAAGAGAGTCAGACAGATGCTGTCACACAGAGCAGTGTTCCCCAGCCACTTTTAGCTGGGCGCACCACCCGGCACTTTTCAGTAACCACTCGGCTGTTTTTGGTTGGTTACTGAAAAGTTGGGTCACAATACAAGGGCTGACATCAGCCTACAATTTCTTCCCACCCAGCTTATGAAAATTTCTGGGTTGAACACTGTGAAGGTCTGAAGAATGCTGCAATGGAAGCATGTGGACTGCAGAGTACTTGTGTATGCAGGGTGGTCTGGCCATTGGAAGACCCACACACCCATTGGGAGATCCAGGCTGCCAACAATGACAGCTTCTAGCAGCTGGAATAATAAACACATAATCCTCTACTATACTAAATATACAACAATTTTACTGCACACTGAGGGCTTCTCACAGCATGCATTAGTAGTTGTGCCAAGTCAGATAATACCCTGGGTGTTGCAGTCCAATATCTGGTCCTTTTCTTCCCAAGTTTACTGTCCCTCTGATCAAAGGTTTCACATTTTTCAATCAATACCTTAAAAGCCTTTGCATTGAGAGAAAAAAAACTGCTGGAGTCCCTTGAATAATAAAATAAAACCCATTATTAGGATTTGGCGCTTCCTGGATAGAAAATGGGGCAGTTAGTGTCTGTGAGAGTGGAAAGGAGGCTAAATATGGGTGCAGGGGAAAAAAAGCACATAGCCCCCCTCCCTTTTCTCAAAGACCAGACCCCCATCGGGCCCTGACAGTGGCAGGGATTTTTGGGAGAGAGGGTGTCTTCCCCACAATATAACCTCTGTGTTGTGAGGGTCTGTGAGTGAGAAGTTTTTTTGTCATCTGAAAGCCCCCTTTAAAAGGCTGGCCCCCAGATATACCCCCTCACTTTGGGGAATGAGTACATGGGTATATGGTATACCTTACCCATTCCCAGAAAGGGTTAAAGCAACCCATAGAAATAAACAAAACATGTGTTTAGTGAAAAAAATGTTATTTACTTTTGCTAACTACCACCATCATCTTTGCAGTGTCCAGCAATGTCCTAACAAACATGCCCCCAGCTACTCTTATGCTAAACTGGCTGGACACATGGTAACAATGATGTGTAGGCAGACCTCGGCATGGCATTTAGTCAAGACAGCCAAGGACAGTCCCTCTAGCAGGATTTGCTGCCTGAATGTGAACAATGATAAAGTGGACAGAAGCTCTCCTTCTATGGCCAGAGCTCTTGATCTTGTTAACATGCACCCAGCCAATCACACAAGAGGGTAGCCAGGGACAACTTTTCTCAGCTGATCCTTTGCTGGTTTGCCTGAACACAATTAAACTGGGCAAAGCTCCTGTCACTGTCCTGGCAGCCAGCAGATCAAGATCTGGATAATACTGGGGATCTACTATTTAGACATCGTTTGACCCTTCAAAGGTGGTGTTCTATTTCTAGGGCTGCTTTAACCATTTCTGGGGAAAGCTAAGGGGTTTAGTACTTTTAGCTTTTTACTTAGGGAGATAAGGAGGCAGATATCTGCAGGTCCCAAAATTATGGAGTCAAATTGTGAGACTGTGGCCCAATAACCATTACCACTGTTGGGAGCCGACAGGGGTCTGGTTTTTGCCCTCTTGCTTCTTTAGCATGCCAGATTGCAGAGAAACTTTTATTGTTAATAGTGGGGGCACGCGTGCTAGTTGTGTGTTGTGGTGTGTGTGTGTGTGTGTGTGTAATATATGCTGTGTATATGTATCTGGTCAATGTACTTGCTATGTGTCCATGTTATTATTTGCTATGTATTGCTATTTGTTATGTCTGAATATATTGTATTGTGTGTATAAATATATATATATATTAGCAGTGCAGTTGCTGTGTCTGTATATAATGTTGCAGTGATCTCCCCAGCACCTGGAACCTTTTGGTTGGTTACTGAAAAGTTTGGTCACAATACAGGGGCTGCCACCCGCCTATAACTACTTCACAGCTTTAAAAAAAAAATTCTGGTTTGAACACTGATGTTGGTATTTATTATTATTGTATTGGCTGTATATATAATATTGGTGGTATACTTGTTATTTATATGTTATATTAGCTGTGTAAATATTAATATTATGTATTATTATTGTATTTTTCTATATTTTAACACTGCCCTTGTGTCTGTGTATAATGTTTGTATGTATTAGTATTGTATTTTCTGTGTATATAATATTGGTGTTATACTTGTTATGTATATATATATATATATATATATATTGTATTTGCTGTGTATATATTAGTTGTATACTGGTATGTTTGTGTATATTTGTATTATATTTCTATACTGCACTTGCTGTGTCTATATGTAATGATGCTATATATTGATTTTCTGTGTATTTATTAAAATTATGTATTATTATTGTATTAGCTGTATTAGCTGTGTGTGTGTGTGTGTGTGTGTGTGTGTATATATATATATATATATATATATATATATATAAATACACATATACATACACGTGTGAATATTATTATGTATTATTTGCTGCGTATATTATTAGCACTGCACTTGCTGCGTCTCTTCCCATTACACTTTCTGTGTACTCAGCCTGCTCCCCCCTCAGCCCCGAGCCGGGTGCACAGTGCAGTCGGGCCGGCGATGTCTCCCATGGTAACCGCTCTCGGAGTCTCTCTCACCCTGCAGCCGTCTCGCAGTCCATTCTGATCTTTACAAGTTGAAATCTCCGCAGCCTCCTGTCACAATCTCCGCCCACTACACGCTCCTCTCTGCCAATCTCTTCCTGCTTCCGGTGAGATGTGCCCCGCTCTGACCAATCAGCGCTCTGAACTGTCATCCTAAGCCCCGTGTGCGGCAAGAGTGGGCGGGTCGTGTTCTGGTCACGTGTCTGAGTGCTGCAATTTGGACCCCATGAACTTTATTTCGGTGACATTTCCGATGGCTGAGCCAGGATTGTGCCCGGTCATTGCACGACTTCCTGCAACAGCCAGCAGGGGTATTGTGTCCTAATGTTACAGTGTAAACCTTTTTATGTACATGCAAAGGGATCAGATTGGTGTAAACATTAATATGTGTATGAGTATAGAAACTAAAATATGGCTGCAAAAATAACAATTTTTGTCTATAATTCCTACAGTGCAACCAATGCAGGTCGGGGATTATTTATTGCAGAGGGGACTATGTGTACTTCCTCTGTAACAAAAGCAAAATAAATTCTGTCTGGTGTCCATGTATGGTAAAATACCCTGACTGGTTCTCATTGTATGATTCAGGCGTCTTCCAATACTACTAACCATGCACAGGGTTTACGTCTTCCCAAGGCAGCCAATCAAGGTGGCCAAAGACGTCAGAAGCAGCGATGAGGAATATCATGGCTCTCCCAGCACTGGAGGGATCCCATCAGCAGGTAAGTCCTCTAGGATGTGCAATGATGCTGTACATACCTGGTCATAATGGCAATAACCCTGATCACCTACAGCAACCCAACCTTTTCGGAATTACAGACTCCGGACCTCGCATGTACGGGGAGTCGTGTGTCACTCAAACTTCCCTCATAATGGCGTCATGATACCAGAACCCGCTCACTCTTGCTATCACAGATCCAAGCCACAGACCACCGCCCTGAGCCTCCAATTCATATGGGGGACCGGTGCAGCTCCCCAAGCGGGGTCCGCAGATCACAGGTTGGGGACCGCTGGTCTTCGTGCTCTCATGGCCCAGCTGTCAGATGGCCGCTGACCTACAGGAAGCATTAGCTCTGTGATCAGTAGTTTTATTCTCTACTATAGCACACAGCGAAGATGAATAGCTGGCAGATCTACTATAACTTTCAGCCATTACTGGGCATTATGGGCAGTATTGTCTCCCAGAGGTTAGCACTCTGGCTTATAAAAGAGCTAGGTCCCAGGTTTAAATCTCAGCCAGGTCACTATCTGCATGGAGTTTGCAGGTTTTCCCTGTATTTGTGTGGGATTCCTCCTATGTTCCAAAAACATGCAGATAGGTTAATTGGCTTCCCCCCCAAATATGACTAGACTGTTGTAAAGACATATGACTATGGTAGGGACATTAGATTGTGAGACAGCTAGTGACATGACTATGGACTTTATAAAGTGTTGTGTAATATGTCTGTTCTATATAAATCCTGCATAATAATAATAGTAACTAGACAGTCTGTCAGATTGTTTGGTAAGGCAGGTAAGCTTTTAATTTATGTTTATGATTGTTTATGTTTGCAGGAAGCACTTTCACTCACAGGCCTCCTTTATTAGGTACACCTGTTTATCTGCTTGGTAATACACGTTTCTAATCAGCCAATCACATGGCAGCAATTTATTGCATTTAGGTATGTACACATTACTAATATTAATATGAAGTGTCAGAATGAGCAAGAAAAGGGAATTTAGTGACATTGAATGTGCCATGGTTGTTGGTACCGAGCTGGTTGGGTGAGTATTTCAGAAACTGCTAATCTGTTGGAATATTCTTCCAGAACCATCTTGAAGGTATACAGAGAATGGCCCAATAAATGGAAAATATCCAATGAGTGGCAGTTCTCTGGGTGAAAATGCCTTGTTGATTTCAGAGGTCAGAGCAAAATGGCCAGGCTGGTTTCGACCTGACAGAAAGGCAACCATAACTCAAAATTCCACTTGTTACATCCGAGGTATGTAGAAGAAAATCTCTGAAAGCACAGCTTGTTAAACCTTAAAGCAGATGGGTTACAGCAAGAGGAGACTACATAGGGTGTCACTCCTGTCAGCTAAGATCAGGCACCGGAGAACACAATTCACACAGGTTTGCCATCATTGAACAAGAGAAGATTGGAAAAACATTGCTTGGTCTGATGAGTCTCCAATTGGCTTCAACAGTGTAAAAGCATGGACCTATCATGCCCAATGATTCAAACTGGTGGAGGTGGTTTATTGGTGTGAGGGATATTTTCCTGGCAAGCGTTGGGCCCATTATTACGAACTGTGCCTTGTTTTAATGCTACAGCCTACCTAAGTATTGTTGGTGACCTTGTCCATCCCTTTATGACTGCAGTGTACCTAACTTCTAATGTCCACTTCCAGGAAGATATTGTGCCATGTTACAAAGCTCAAATGATCTCAAACTGGTTTCTTGAACATGACAGTGGGTTCTCTGTACTCAAATGGCCTTCACAATCACCAGATCTCCATCCAATAGAGCACCTTTTGGATGTGGTAGAATGGGAGATTTGCATCATGGATGTGCAGCTGACAAATCTGCACCAAGTGTATAATGCCATCATGGTAATATGTATTAAATTTCCTGAATATTATTTCTAAAACCATATTGAGCTGGGGTATGGTTCTAGCAAAGTGTACTACCTAATAATGTGACCAGTGAGTGCATATTCAAGGTTTTATTCTAGAAACTAGAGGGCCACTTCACTGAATGAAAACCTATAAATAAATTCAATAAAAACCTGCCTGCTCATTCTTGACTACCCATATAGTTATCCTATCTGCCTTTATCCCAAATTAATGTCATTGGTGTAAAAGTACTAGGGATGAGCGAGTGAGAATATTAAGTTTGATCTCGCAGCGAATCGGGCCTTTCTCGCTTACCGAAAATGTAAGCGAGAACGACCTTCTGATTCACAGAGAGGTCGAGCTCTCGCCGAACAGAAGAATTTCCAGGGTGGCATCATGCAGCCCTGGAAATCCTCTGTGATCCCCGGGCACTAGAGGTTAATTAACTTCTAGTGCCCCGGGGATGGCCCACTCTTTTCACACACTGTGGCTGCATTCATTGAGAAGATGCCCAGCACAGGAGAACCTCCTGACATTTTAATATAAGTATCTCTTACAAATGATACATTTGTATCTGTAACAAGTCAACCTATCGAACTCTTGCCCTCCTTTGCCACATCCCTGACCTGGTCAATGGCAGAGAGATATCCATAACCTTGACCACAACCTTTTCTCAAACTGCCTTGCATCACTAACCCCCACCCTCTCTAAGGCTTAAGCTGCGTACACACTTCCAATTTTTATAGTTGGAAATGAACAACGAATGAACGACAAACGATCGATTGGGCAAAAATCGTTTGTAAAAAAAGTAACCAATGACGCCGACGAACGAGGATAGTCGTTGGAAATGAACGACCGGACCGGCGGATCGGATTGGACGACGATCGTTGACCATCTATCGTGTGTACGGTCGTTCATTGATCGTCCATGGTCTGAGCATGTGCGGTGAACGAACGTTCGCTCACTTCCTGTGGTGCACGTCACTTCCTGTATCGTTCAAACGATCGCATCTATCGTGTGTACAATATCTGGGAACGATCGTGTCGTTATCTGTATGTACAGGATCGGTGCTTTACGATCGTTCGCAGATATCGTGCAGGATCGTTCGTTGTTCGTTTACCAACAATAATAATTGGAAGTGTGTACGTAGCTTTAGTCTACACGGACTGTTTCCCCAGCGTTTAACCTGAGGCTTTTAAAGCCCATGTTTGAAGTCCCCATGCATTCCAATAGGCTAATCTACACCAGAACGTTTCCTTCAGGCACGTTTTTGAGCCTTATCTTAAACGTTGCTTGCAACGTTTAAAAAATTAAAACGCTGGTAAATCGCGGGAAAACGCGTCCATTGATTTTTATGGGAGCGTTTTCCTGCGTTTATGCATGCTAGAAATTGTCAATAAAAACGCTTCCATTGATTTCAATGGAGGCTTTTACAAACGTTTTAACAATGGCCTGTGTCCTGTGTTACTATTCTATGTGTCATGCATGAATAATTACATGTACTATGCTGTTAAGAATTAACACCTATGCCTGGCACGTGTGAAGATTGTCTGCCATTGTGTTTGCTTTTGGTGCTATTCACACCTGCAAATGATGTCATTCATTATCACTTGTGTGTAATCATTGTCTTTAATTGTGCTTCACTTTGCACTCTTTTGACTCTATTCGGTGTATACGGTTACATTTGTCACTGTACTCTTGCATGATCACATTATCACATGTATGCAGGGATGTATGTTCTTCCTGTACTTGCAGAAATCACTTCCCAGGGTTACAATTTGCATTTCTACCAAGTGCTAAAACGCTTGTATAATTGCGGTAAAACGCGCGACAAACGCGGCATAGACGTTTTTCAGTGTTTTCCAGCTTTTAAAAAAAGTTTTAAAACGTTAAAAAAAGTGCTTAAAAATGCTTCCTCCACCCTGGCCCCTGCGCTGACTGAACTATTCAATCTCTCCCTTTCTACTGGTAAATACCTCTCAGCTTTCAAACATGCCATAATGCTCCCTATCCTAAAGGAACCTTCACTGGACCCCTCCCTACCCTCTAACTACCATCCTATATCTCTTCTCCTATATGTCTCCAAACTTCTTGAACGTCTTGTCTACAAAAGACTCACAGATTACCTGAGCACCAACTCTCTACTTGATCCTCTCCAGTCTGGTTTTAGAGCTGCCCTATCCACTGAAACAGCCCTTACTAAAGTGGCCAATGACCTCATCAGAATTAAGTCTCAAGGCAACTTTTCCCTGCTCCTTCTCCTTGATCTTTCCTCTGCTTTTGACACTGTTGATCACCCCCTTCTAATACAAATCATGCACTCCATTGGTATCAGTTACATTGCTCTCTCTTGGTTTGCTTCCTATCTGTCTGACTGCTTCTTTCAAGTTTCTTTCAATGGTAACTCCTCCTCACCCACTATTCTCCCTGTTGGTGTTCCCCAAGAGTCAGTTCTTTGACCGGTCCTCTTTTCTCTGTACACCTCCTCTCTCGGTAGTCTCATATCCTCCTTTGGCATACAGTACCATCTGTATGCTAATGACACTCAAATCTATCTGTCCACCCCTGACCTGTCTCCCTCAGTCCTGGATAAGGTCTCATGCTGCTTGTCAGCCATCTCATCATGGATGTCTGACCGATTCCTGAAACTCAACCTGGATAAAACAGAACTCATCATCACCCCCCCCCCCCCTCAAATTCCAAATCTCCCTCTGACATATATCTAACTGTTAACAACACTGTTATTCGGCCCTCCCCTCACGCACGTTGTCTTGGTGTCACCTCTGACTCTGCCCTCTCATTTACCTCCCGTATTCAGAACATTTCCAGGTCCTGTCACTTTCAGCTACGCAACATCTCCAAAATCCGCCCCAACCTGTCCCCGGAGACCACCAAACTCCTTGTACATGCTCTTATCTCTCGTCTGGACTACTGTAACCTCCTCCTCTCTGGTATTCCACTAACCCAACTCTCTCCTCTACAATCTATTATGAATGCTGCAGCCAAATTCATCCATCCTTCCCACCGCTCCTCTTCTGCTCCATCTCTTTGCACATCTCTACACTGGCTTCATTTTCACCCTAGAATCAAATTCAAGCTCCTGTGCTTTGCCTTCAAATCCCTCCATAGGTATTGTCCCACCTACCATTCTGACCTGGTAAAAAAGTACTCCCCCAGTCGCTCTCTCTGCTCGTCCAATGACCTTCTACTGACTTCCTCACTCTTAACCACATCACACGCACAGATACAAGACTTCTCTAGAGCTGCCCCAACTCTCTAGATTGGTCTTCCTCGTCCTATTCGGCTTGCTCCTACTCCTTCTGCTCATTTAAAAGAGCACTCAAAACCTATTTTTTCAAACTTGCTTACCCATCTTCCTCTGCCTTTTGAAACCATCACTACTTTTCACCACTACATATCCCCCTCCTATTGTGTGTAAATCTCCCACCTACTAGATTGTAAGCTCTTCAGAGCAGGGTCCTCTCTTCCTGTATCACTGTCTGTATTAGTCTGTCATTTGCAACCCCTATTTAATGTACAGCGCTGCCTAATATGTTGGTGCTATATAAATCCTGTTTACTAATAATAATAAGTGATACTTTTATTACAATGTCAGGAGGTTCTCCTTTGCCCGGGATCTTCTCATTGATTGCAACTGTTGCTGCATTGATTGAGCTCAGTGTGCCATCCCCAGGGCACTAGTGGTTAATTAACCTCTAGTGCCCCGGGGATTGAGAAGAGTGTGCGATCCTCGGGGATCATAGTGGAACTGCAGAGTTCATCTGCAGTTCAGTTCCCAGGGTCACGTGACCATGGGAACTTTGCGGTTACAGCCGTGATTGCAGGTGATCCCTGGGGCACTAGAGGTAATTAACCTCTAGTGCCCCGGTGGTCGCACACTGAGCTCATCAATGATTGCAGCTGTGGCTGCATTCATTGAGAAGAGTGTGCGATCCTCGGGGCACTAGAGGTTTTTTAACCTCTAGTGCCCTGGGGATCGCAAACGGGGATTCCCAGAGCTGAATGCACCTCTGGGAATCCACCTGTTTAAATTTCGTCTTCCGATGGTTTTGTGAAATCTGTTCGCTGAAATTTTGCAAAACCAATGGAAGTTCGAAGGAAATTTTCATCCCTAAAAATGACACACCCCTATTAATAGCACATTAGTTGTGGCAGCTATATTTCATGGCTAGGTCATATCCTGTTCGGGGGCAAGCTGTACATGTTGGAAAAAAATGCCTTGTTATGAAATGTCTTCCTAGTTTGTTTTCAAGCAATTAGAAGTTTATATCCTGTTCTCCTACATCAAAGAAACATTTCCTCACCACAGCAATCTAATAGGGCACACATTTAGGGCAAGATCTATAAGAAAGTACATCCAAGTGTTCCTAGAATTAATGTCGATGTAGCAAATCTAATGAGGCAGAGGAGAAAAGTTGACTTTTGTTCCACATTACCGGTTGTTAAAGTTGTTTCCCTCAAAGCTAGGTAGATAAATTGCACAAATTACAGCAGTCTCTCTGCAGGGGTCTGACTTACACCCCTGTTGAGTCAGAGCTACAGCTGTGCAATCTGCTTTAAGAAAATCTATATTGTTTTGTTGCTTTTAGGTAAATCTTCCGGCCAAAAAGTACATTTTAATGTGTGTGAAAAGAATAAAATTGTTCAGGGAGAGGAAAAAAATCCCCTAGCTTTATTGTTGGGGCACTTCTTCATGCAGCCACTGACTTCTTTTATTTTCAGGATCGCTGCTTGCCAAATTTATGAAATCATTTCCTCTTACGAAAACCCAGTTACTCCTATTTAGTCATACTTTGGTTGGCTGGTCTCTTCAATAGTAATTAGACAGTCTGTATATTGTCAAATGCTGACTTTTCAGTCAGTATGGTTGGTAAGGCAGTTAAGCGTTTCATTTATTTTTATGATTATTTATGTGTGCAGGAAGCACTTTCACTCACCAGCCGCTTTATTAGGTACACCTGTTAATCTGCTGGCTAATACAAATACGATAAGGGGAAAATATCCAATGAGTGGCAGTACTCTAGCCATAGCGCACAGTTCAAGCCTCTTCATTTGACTTGGGGTGCCCAATTATGCCTTTTAGGTCTTTTTCAATTCATGTACCTGGTTGGCACTGAACTGTTCAATCTAGGGTGTCGGTGAAATTGGTGGATCCCTATAAGTGGGCACATGATCGTTGACATCAGTGTAAGGGATGTTTTTACCACTGGCACCAATTTAAGCAGAAGTTTCATCTCTGAGATCAACATAAAGAATAATTTAATTTCTGACACCAAAGTTTCTCCCCCTTTAAGTGACACGCGGCTACCTGCGCATGCGCGGTCAGGAGCCAGTGATTTCAGTGGTCAGCGGAACTGAAAATGTTGGCGACCACTGACCTAGACCAGTATTGAGAATGAATCTGCTAGCAAGGACACATCATAAACAAATTCTTGCTTTACGTACACTTTAATAATCACCCTTCCATAATGTAAAAAAAATGCCTGTATTCTCTTCCCTACCTCCTCATATCAATCTCTACATGTGTTCTAATGTTGTATTCCAGTCAGTTAATCATAAACAAAAGTCACGGCTCATTTCAAGGTGACTTTGCATGCAGCTTCCCAATAGAATCACAAAAGTCATTGAATAGAACACGTTCAAAGTTCCGTCAGTCATTTGTAAGTTTTTGTGCAATGAAAAATTCCCTTTCGCTGTCATCATCAATGCTAGTCCAAGACTGATTTTGTCCAGCCATCTCCCTACTCTAAATGACAGCAATTCAATAACTTCACTTCAATATCTGTGACAAATTTTAGGAGCAGAAAAGGCAAACAAATACCATAAAATGTCAATATTTAGTAATAAGGAAACCTTTTGTGACTGGCATTTTAATGCTATACTCTATAATATTTTCAAAGGGACAGAGGAGCTATTCATCAGCCTGTCTAAAAACCAAATTTGTATACCCTGTCAAATACGGAAATAATAGTAAGGAATAAACCAGCTGTTCTTAAGTTTGAGAGAAGCAACTCCTGCAGCAACAGTTCTTAGAGTGGCGTCTTCTTTTTCCCATTGTTGCTGTACTGTGCTTAAAAAACACTGAAAGCAAAATGTACAGCATGATACCAATGTGCATAGTCTTTCTGATCAGTTCAATTGTATCTAAACCTAAAACAAAATAATAAAAAATGTCCTATGGCCTCTTAGTCAAAAACTTTAACTGTAAGTGCATCTGTATTTGTTTTTTCTTTGTTCTACTCCCTCAACTATCTGCTGATCCCACCAGTGAAGTCCACCAGTTTCAACTCCTGTATTAAAGTGGCAACAATGCTGCACAGCTCTTGAATTCAGAGCAGAGTTGCCACACTTGTGCAGTTATGTTCACCCATTTCAGCTTCCTGTGGTGGGATGGCGACAATGCTGAAATGCTCCTGAATTCAGAGCAAAATCGCTACCCTCATGTAGGCCACTACAGTAGAAATAAATGTATTGCAGGGTTTGTGGTAATCAGCTTTTTCACTGGCAATTTATGGTAACTTGTCAACCAGCACTTGGCCACATCTAGTACTGTCTTTCTGGATTGACAGCACTGCCTCTGATGCTGACCCCCCCTCCCCTTCCCCACTATGAGCTGCAGTGTCTGGGAGTGGGAGCTTGCGGAAACTTTTTGTTTATTTTATGGAGCTTGTGTATTTCATCAGAACTGAAATAGGTTTAGACTATAGTACTATAACTAGATTTCCAGCATTTCTTCACACCCATGGCAGAACCAGGCAGTTCCTTTTGGTTTCTAGTGGCTGGCATTTTAACAGCCACTCCACCGCCTACACTGCTATGCTGGTTCTTCAAAAAATATTACTTGCAGAGTGGGTGTACTGAACCACTCACGGCTGCCCCATTCATTCCTAATGGGCTGCTTTGGATAGCAGCAACTGCACATCAACCTCACCGCCAGTTTGAACATTTGTGTTGATTGCATTTTTTCAGCTTAGTATTACTTTCCTTTCACATGGCAACAGTAGCACACTCCTTGTCATAGGGTAACACCACTCACTCCCTTGTACCGTATGGAGCAGTGTTACTACTCCAGGATGACTTCCTAATTTGGAATATTTGGAATACAAATACCTCCTCTTCTCCTTTTTTTCTCTTATATCCAGGGTGTTGTTTTGTAGTTAACAGAAGACATCTGGGGGAGCAGATAAAGGAAAAATTTAGTTCAGTGCACAGAATGCCCAAAGGACATTTGAATTCTGGCAAGATCAATAGTTATGTTCTTTGTACTGTGCAGAAATGTACTTAACTTGAAGACCAAGGCAGCTACTAGTGCAGACCACAGTGTTCAGTACACAATATTAGCCATAGTAAACAAAGGACAGTCCTGCAGAATCTGGTATGATTGTCATGGGTCAATAATTCCAATGAATGCCAGTAGATCAGAACCCCAGCCAGGCAACCAAAGTTTTTAGAAACAGCCGCTTCCATAATCTCAGTAAAAATTCAGCTTTAATGTAGGGTATATTTTTCACCCTGCTTTATGTACTAGTTATGTTCTACAAATCATCTAATGCTCAAATTAGTCACAGACAATTGCATGTTTGTGGAATTGTCCAGAGAGTCTTTAAATACAAATTAATGTGGCTGCTTATAAACAGCCTGTTTGTTGCCATCAGTAATCAAAAACCGTTTAGCCTGTCTGTATATGTTGTTAATCTCCTAATAGCAATCAATACTTTTAAATGGTCTGTGCATGGATAATAAGTACAGTGTGAAAATATGGCTGCACATTCTGGAGAGTTATGTCTCTTTATACACATAGAAATATTCTTATTTTGTTATTTACCCAATTCAATGCTCCAAAACAACCAGCCGTCTTCACAAGAAACTTTTCCTTCCCTGCCTCAGTGGAGCTTGCAAATCTAATGTCACTACAACATTCACTAAAACACTTTAGGGTTACATCAAACAAATATGTTGCCATTGCTGTGTTCCTCTTTTTTTCTCGAAGAATAATAAAGAATTTGCACCCCTCTCATTTTTATTGGTCTCCATGACCTCACTAGGGAGATTTACCCCCCTCTGTTTGCTCTGTGCAGTATTTTCACCAAGACAGACAGGAATGGGAAATCCAAAAAGAAGTGAGAGTAAGTCAAACAGTAGTATACTACTGTTTAAAGTAGCCTTTCACAACTTGTTCTACTCTGAAGAACCCTTAGAATAATTTTTAGGTGTCTGGGAACCCATGCTATATTCAATCAATAGGAAAAATGTTATTTCAATTGGTTGCCAGGAGGTATTCCCCCATGCATTTCCGGTCAAAATGACAATTTTACAAATAGCTTCAAATGTCTTTACTTTCACCCAGCTGGCTCTGCCAAGTGGTGGTGGACCATGCAGGCACCATCTTATGGGAGGTCAATCAGCCAAAGCACCAAGAACCACTGACAACTTCTGGAGGAACCCAAGGCTTCAACGGAACCCTGATTGGGAATAGCTGGTTTAAAGGATAAATACACTATGTTAACTTACAGTTATCCTGTTTGCACTTTATTTCTGAGCTAAAGCCACCCATCACTAAACAATATTTTTTGTTGTACACCAGGTATAAGGTAATAATTCAGTGACGGGCCGGAGGAATTCCAACTCTATGGGGTGGTAAAAGATGTGCATCATTTAACACCTCTGTAAGTTACCAATCATGCTCATGAAGTTTGGGCAAGTACATGTACAGCTACACTAGAGACTGGACCTGGCCACACCTGATGGTTTACACAGATTTAAAACAAATGGTGCAAAAAATGGTACTCAATTGTGTAAACATTTGGCTCAGGATGCCAGGCATGTGAATAAAATTATGTTTCAGTCATTGTTGCTCATTCAGATCGTCCTTTGGCTAAGATGTCTTCAGTTACAGCTACAATGATTTCTGCTAATTCATGAAAATGTTTATTCCTTTATTGTTTACTGAAGACAGGTTCACTTTAAATAAATACAAGTCTATATGTATCTATATTCTGTAACTCTGAAGTATTTTAATGAATCCACCTAAATGAAAACTACAGATCCAGAGTAACGCATCATCTATTGCAGCAAGCTAAGGGCATTTCTAAAGTTCAAGAGGCTTCTCTAAAGGTAAAATGAATGTAATCTTTATATGAAATGTCATTTTATTCCATGCAATTGCATTGAAAACATAAGCACTTTCGCCAAGACTGCTTAAGGATCTTTCACTTTATACATTATTAAGTGAACAATAATTCAAGGAAAAGGTTAACATCTTGACTTAATATTATCAGCTTCATAAAATATATTGTAGATTTATAGCGAACTTCCACCGACCAGTATGGCAGCAAGTAAAGTAATAAGAATGAGAGCTTCACTTGTCAATCATTGGATGCAGCAACCTTTCTGCAGGCTAATCAAAGTCTTGACTTCATACTCTACATATCTTCTATCTCTGACATTCCTTAAAGGAAAGCTTTCATTTACCACTGGTGTAGAAGACATTTTTTGATCATTTGTTAAGTCAGTGTCCCTGGGTTTTATAGTAATATATATATGCTACATATATAGTTGTGGAAAAAAAATTACATCCACTTTCAATAACGTTTTGTATATCATCACATAATAAAAAAATCATCTAGTCCCTAGCAGGCCGGTAGCTACAACCTCAGATGAAAACTACACATAACACATTACACAATGTCATTATTTATTTAGCAAAGACTAAGTCAAAATGCAGTAGCAGTATGTGAAAGACAAAGTGGACCCTTACCATTTCCATAGGAATTTGGAGGGTGAGTAACAACCTGGTGCTACTAATCAAATACACTAGAATAATTAATCATTAGCAAGTTTGACTACCACTATAAAAACAGTGTTTTTGGCAATTTGCTGAGGTGGAGTTTTCAGGTGTGTGTTAACGCAATGCCAAGAGGAAGCACATGAGCTATGATAACAAAGGAGCAATTCTGGCTGCCCATCAAACTAGGAGGGGTAATAGGGCCATTTATAAACAATTATTAAACAGGATTATTATTAAACAGGATTTATATAGCGCCAACATATTACGCAGCGCTGTACATTAAATAAGGATTGCAAATAACAGACTAATACAGACAGTGATATAGGGGGAGAGGACCCTGCTCCGAAGAGCTTACAATCTAGTAGGTGGGGGAATTTCACACACAATAGGATGGGAGATATGTAGTGGTGGGAAATAGTGATGGTTTCAAAAGACAGAAGATGGGTAGGCAAGTTTGAAAAAATGGATTTTGAGCGCTCTTTTAAATGAGCAGTAAAGTAGGAGCAAGCCAAATAGGATGAGGAAGACCATTTCAGAGAATTGGGGCAGCTCTAGAGATGTCTTGGAGCCCTGCGTGTGATGAGGTTATGAGTGAGGAAGTCATTAGAAGGTCATTGGAGGAGCGGAGAGAGCGGCAGGGGAGTATTTTTTACCAAGTCAGAAATGTAAGTGGGACAATAACTAGGGATTTGAAGGCAAAGCACAGGAGCTTGGATTTGATTCTAAGGTGAAATGGAAGCCAATGGAGAGAACTACAAAGAGATGCAGTGGAAGAGGAGCGGAGGGAAGGATGGATGAGTCTGGCTGCAGCATTCATGATGGATTGTAGAGGAGAGAGTCGGGTTAGTGGAATACCAGAGAGGAGGAGGTTACAGTAGTCCAGACGGGAGATGATAAGAGCGTGTACAAGGAGTTTGGTGGTCTCTTGGTGGGGACAGGTAAGGGCGGATTTTGGAAACGTTGCATAGGTGAAAGTGACAGGACCTGGAAATGTTCTGAATATGGGAGTAAATGAGAGGGCCGAGTCAAAGGTGACACCAGGACAACGTGCCTGAGGGGAGGGCCGAATAACAGTGTTGTTAACAGTTAGATATATGTCGGGAGGATTCGGAATTCGAGGGGGGGGGATGATGATGAGTCCTGTTTTATCCAGATTGAGTTTCAGAAATTTGTCAGACATCCATGATGAGACAGGACTTATCCAGGACTGAGGGAGACAGGTCAGGGGTGGACAGATATATTTGAGTGTCATCATCATACAGATGGTACTGTAAGCCAAAGGAGGATATGAGACTACCGAGAGAGGAGGTGTACAGAGAAAAGAGAACCGGTCCAAGGACTGACCCTTGGGGAACACCAACAGGGAGGAGAGTGGGTGAGGAGGAGTTACCATTGAAAGAAACTTGAAAGGAGCGGTCAGAAAGATAGGAAGCAAACCAAGAGAGAGCAGTGTCACAAATACCAATAGAGCACATGATTTGTAGAAGGGGGTGATCAACAAGGTCAAAAGCAGAGAAAAGATCAAGGAGAAGGAGCACGGAAAAAATGCCTTGAGACTTGAGGTCATTGGCCTTTTTAGTAAGGGCTGTTTCAGTGGAGTGGGCAGCTCTAAAACCAGACTGGAGGGGGTCAAGGAGAGAGTTGGTGCTCAGGTAATAGGTGAGTCTTTTGTAAGTCCATTGTTATAACGTGAAAATGATTTCAGGTAGTCCCCGGGTTACATACGGGATAGGGACTATGGGTTTGTTCTTAACTTGAATTTGTATGTAAGTTGGAACAGATACATTATTTTATTAAATGCAATTAGGACAGATGTTTGTCCCAACATAATTTTAGGCAGTGTGGTGTCAGTTACTGTATACAATCTTAACTGTGAGTTAATCACAAACAAAACAAAAAAATAAAAAACTTTATGGACATTCATTAACTCATGGAGCAAGCTGTGCTTTGAGCTTTGCAAAACGAAACAAATGCAGAGCTTGTCTTGGTCATTAAAGCGTCAGAAGAGGTTGCAGAACAGCAAAAGACATCTTCTGCAAGTCAGGCGAACCTTTCCTCTCCCCCTATCAAGCCTCTGTCCTGCACTTAAACAAAGGAGCCCGTTCATAGTTGCCAGTCTTCCCTGTAAATAGACTGTGTAATGTTCAGCAAATGTGCAAAAAAAACCAAGGACTAAAAATGGTAGAGGGTTTATGATTTGGGTTTGTTGCAGCTACAGGGGCTGTACATCTAGTCATTCATTTACTCCTCTGTGTATCAAAATATTTTATAGTAAAATATGAGGCATTATGTGAAACAAGTAAATGTTGCCCAAAACTAGATGAAGCAACTAGACAATGATTCCACGCACACCTGCAAATCTACAACAGAATGGCTGAAAAAAAGAAAAGAATCAAGAGATATATTTATAAAACAAGGAATCACCCACATTCTGTTGTGGAAATGTATTATTGCCATTGAAACACATGGACCTGGAAAACTCCAACGAGGGGATATTTGAGGAAATGTCTGAGTAACTGTTTTATAAATAGAACCTTAGGTGTTGCAATGGCTCATCCAAAGTCCAAACATCAACCAAATTCGGAAGCTGTGCATAAACTAAAAAAACTTAACTGAAGCAAAGTTGTAAAGAAGAGTGAGTGAAATATCCTCCACAATGATGTGAAAGACTAGTAAAGTTATACAGAAAATGATTACTTCATTTTGCTTCTGAAGGCGGTTCTACAAGCTACTAAATAATAAGGTGTATTCCCTTTTGGCTTCATCGATGTTAAATATATAATGATACGGTTGAATGTTTTGTGTGTTGTATAAACAGGAGCAGATGATTTTTGAGTTGAGGACTATATGATTTTTCATTATGTTCTGATAAGTAAAACCTTAGAATGAAAGAACGGTGTGCTTTCTTTTTCTCATGACTATATATTTACATTCTCTAATCTAGTTTTACTTTCTAGCACCTATAAGGATGTCAGACAGCATAGAGTTCTTGCTGTCTAAATGGTGCCATAATGAAAATTTTAAGCTACCTAGGGAACATAAAATATCATTCAGAATCTATCTTGTGCTGGTCCAGCTTCAGGTAAGTGATTTCTGATTGGTCAAAATAGGGTTATACATTGTGTTTGTATGATTAACAATTATATATAGAAATAAGGTGGAATCAATAAAACTAAACTAAAGACAACATTTTTCTAAAATGTTCTACATTTCTGAACTTATTAGAGATATTTTTTCTCATTTCTTGGGCCTGATTTAATACAGCTCTCCAAGGCTGGAGAAGATAAACTTTCATCAGCTCACCTGGGTGATCCAGCTCACCTGGAATGGATTTTCTAAAAGTAATTTGTTATTTGTTAGAAAATGTTTTCAATCATGGAATAGATCCATTCTATGTTTGCTGGATCTCCCAGGTTACCTGGAGAAAGTGTTTCTTCTCCAGTCTTGGTAAGCTTTAATAAATCAGGACCCTTGTCCTTATGATACCTGGACAACCACGGCCAGAATGTCTAAATGCGCTGACCTGTGCCATTAGTGTTTCATTCTACAGATCCTATTGACCTTAAAGTTTTAAAGAACCAAAGTACAGACCAAATTTTTTCAACTTGCCCAACGCAAGTAAAGTCCACTCATATAAGATATAATGTAACAAGAAACCTTTAAGACTAGAACATTCTTATTTATTTGAAATTACAATGAAAAAATATGGCATTGCACTTACTGAACTGGCATTAGTTTGTTCTGGCTTGTTTTATTAGTACACTCAGCATCACAAACTCCGCACAGAGAGCAGATTCAGACTGGAACAGCACATCAGCACAACAAACATCCTTAAAAGTGCTCCAAAGTCTTTTTGAAGATGATGACTTGACCCAATATGAGGTTTTAAACCAGTCTGAAAAGTGGTGGTTGATCTTTGGTGTGTATATTGACCTTTTAGAACTTAAAGGTCATTATGATCTGTAAAATGTTTGCCAAGAAATGTAGCGGCATGGGTCTATAGAAAGCATGACAGCATTAAAGACAGTATTTTCTAATTCTTTTATGTTTAGCATTTTATGCACTTCATAGTTTAATTATGTAGTTTGTTGTTATATTCATTATAGTATTGAATATTCCTTTTTAGGTAGTACAGTATTTATTTGATATATACAGTATTTATTGGGTTGGATGGAAAAAAGATTTCAATCTGAAGAATTGAATTGGATGTCCTTATTGCAACATCCAATTAATGTTTGTCATGCACAGCTGTATATGGTTATTACACTAAGCAGGGGACCGCCAATAAATAGGGGTTATTTTCAGTTTGCTGCTAGGTGGGATTTGCAGTCAAAGGAAATACTGCCTGCTTTTTGCACTAGCAACCATGTTTCTTGGCAATTACTATGCACAGGCTTTAGTGAGTGTTAAGAATGTTTGCTGAACCCATAGGGAAGGATGGTTTTAGGCAAAATGGAGCTCTGGGCAAATAGTAGATGGGGGCCCCCAAATGCACATCACTGTGGCTCGACTATTCACCCATTATGATTACTAGGGCCCTGGGCAATTTTACTATGTTTATTTATGCCTATTTAAAACTTTCTGGAAAGGGGTGCTTATGTACCCCAATATTCCTTTATCTGGATAAGGTATCAAATGCCTTTAAAATTCCAATAATTCCTTTAACATGCCTTCTTCCATGATGGAGAAAAGTATGGTATGACCCAGAGGTGTAGTGGGGCAGGCACATGTAGGCACACTGTGCCCTCACTTTTTTCCCTCTATTTAGGCTCTCCCTGCATGCTTGCCATGAATAGCCTTCACTATTACGGTGCCCCCTCTTCTTTCTTTTACAACTACACCCATGGTATGGACAAGATGGGAAGTGGGACACATGCTCATAACCCCTCCCCTTCCCGGCTGCTGTATGCCTGCATCTTTTTTACTAATATTAACTAATTGCACTGTGTACAATTTACTGTGTAACACTGTGTACACGTTGCTCATTTAGAGCATCTGGTAAGTATGGTATTTGATGGATTTGTAGAAGTTCTTTTCACTTTGCCTTCACTCCTTGGAGACTTGTTAATTAGATTGACATGTGTGGGTGTTAACATGTGAATCCAAAGACCCAGCTGGTAGGGATGAGCGAATGAGATTTTTAAACTCGATCTTGCTGCGAATTCGGCCATTCACGCTTACTGAAATTGTAAGCCAGAATGGCCAGTGTAAATTCACCAATCGAGATCAAATTTTCCTTAAAAAAAATTTCGAATAAAAAAAAAGTCCTATGTGCTGTGCTGATCAATGAATGCAGCCACGGCTGCGATCCTCTGCACTAGAAGTTAAATGGGGACAAGCCTCCCCATTCAAAATTAACCTCTAGTTAACCTTATTTAAACTCTAGTGCCCGGGGCTTGCACACAGGATTCCCAGGGCTGCATGAATGAATGCAGCCCTGGGATTCCTCCTGTAATGATTTCCTGGAACTTCAGAAAATCAGTTCGCCGAAATTTTGCGGACCCATCGGACTTTCAAGGAAATTTTTGCTAGAATGCCAGAGGCATTCTCAATCATTCCTACCTGCTGGTAATTTCATGGCAGGGGAAGATGTGCACTTAGGCATCCAATGAGTCAGCTGGGAATTTATTGGCAGGAAAGGGTGGGGACATAGGAATCCAATGTCCTGGATGGTAATTCCTTGGCAGTGGAAAATTCTAAAAAGGATCATTCCAAGGTTTACACATGGGAACGCAATGACCTCCTTAGGAATTTTTTGGGCCAGTGAAGACATCCACAGGGGCATACAATTGATTTTAATTGGAAATTATTGATCTAGGTGTCAAGAAAATGTTTGGAATCTAATGTGGATTGGAATTAGTGGTATTGGGAAATGCAATGAAAACACAAACCTGCCACAATGGTTTGATGGTAATTACAGTATAAGCCCAATTTTTTTTGTTTTGAATAATAAATAATAAAATAACAGATGCACTCTAAGGGAAATTGTAATTTTGTGATAGAAAAAAATTACATTAAACCATACTTGGTTGAAATAAACCCTAAAGTGCTAGAAACTGATGATTTTTACACATGGCATATGATCTAAGTCAGGTAGCATGTTTACATTTAGTGAAGGGAACAGATGGTGAGAAATACATAAGTCGTCCCTGGCATCTCTCCAACTATACATTTCCCACCTGATACCTGTCAAACAGCTAAAAGTTAGCCTTGGTCTGTGTGCAAAGAGATTCAGCCAAGGGTGTAACTATAGCCATAGCAGTCCACTATGAAGTCTCTGGGCAGTGGAGGCCAGATCCATGCTTACATAAATGTGAATCGGAGTTTAGACTTTTCAGTCTGGTTACACACTGAACCATCCACTCAAACCATCTCAGGTTAACGGACAATGAAAGAGAATCTCTTCTTCTTTGGAACACAGTATAGGCTTACTACAGTAGCATCTCACTTGGAGGAACATTTCTGAGTATCTTTTGGCTGGATCAGGACCATGAAACCTATTTATATTGCCTAGCTGCAGTATGCATTTGTTCAATTACAGTGGCTATTAGTGTTAAGGTGAAATATTAAAACCTCTACAAAGGGGTACATTGTAAACTTCCCAGTCATGTTCATGAATATTAATAGGGTGTAAATAAATTTGCATTTCATACAACCCATCAATATTTTGAAGATGCAAGGGGTGCATTAGAAGCTTTGTGCTTTTGACGAAGGGCCCATAAAAATGTTATCATAGGGCTCCAAGATTTTTAGTAACACAGCTAGACCCAGAAACAACTTTGTCATAAGTCCTTCCACACAAAGACCAGTTCCTACCATATGTGCATCTGTATAAGACAAGGCAATCATCTGACTTAATTTATTAAAGCTCTCTGAGACTAAAGAAGGTAGGTTATCATGGGAGAACCTGGGTAATCCAACAAACCTTTAATGGATTTCCTAAAAATTATTTGCTCTTGGTTGGCACATGTGTTCAATCCTATAGCAGATCTGTTCATGTTTGCTGAATCGCCCAAGTTCTCCTAAGACAGTCTATCTTATCCAGTCTTGGAGAGCTTTAAACAATCGGGCCTATTTAGCATTAGAATAGTAACTCTTTAACCTGCCAAAGGCTTTGTAATTCTGTCTAGTCAGTTCTAAGATTTACACATCCCAGCCTGATTAATTCTATATGGCATTATATTATCATAAATGGCCCACAGGTCAGATAAATCAAAGGACAGCCATACATACTGGCAACCATTGCCAATACATATTTACTATGTTTCATATATGATAACATACACTTTATGTTGTAGCCTAACCAATTTACTGAACCTATTCTTCAATGCTGTGCAATTAATCAATAGACATTTGTCACCTATCTGACCCCAGCCTGTGATTGGACAATCATAAAGCAGTAGGAGAATGATGCAGCCATCTTTATCTTTCTGTCTGCATGTTCTTTGATTTTCGTGCTCCACAGTCTGATTAGCTCAATACTGTTTTTTTTTATGTGCTTGGAGCTTCAGTTTAATTGGAAAGTCTTACTGCTTGTAGCAGTTTCTCATTTTAAAATAATAAACTGTTTTCCAATTAGAGTTCTCCTTTAAGACAAATGCATAAACAATCAGAAGTTAATATTTAAAGTTTACTGTGCACGTCTATCATCAAAGATGTAATTCCATCTCATCAGATGAAGTGATGTGGGTTTCTCGTTTGTTTGCACCATACAATTACTGCTTAACACAACAGGGTGATTGGGAAGAGCAGATCTGGGAAGAGAATGATTAGTATTCTGTGTTTGTACATGTAGCTAACGTGCAGCAAGTCTCGCTGATTGATGTGGATTAACATAAGGTACAATTTCTTTACAGGTCAGACATCTTGATCAGAAATGTCAACGTACTTATCTGTCTCCTGCAACAAAGAGAACAGTTTTTAGAGAATGATACTAGGCGTCCTGAAGAAAAGAGAATGAAAACCCAATTAAAAAGAAACTATTTTATGACCCTTTTTTATTCTTTTGGTGATAAAAAATATCCTTCAAAATTAGGTGGAATCTGAAGTTTAAACACTCCAAAGGCAGTCAGAACTGTAGCGAGAAAGTACTTTGATTATGGCAGGCTTCTGCAGAAAATGAGTTCACTTGTAATATATCACTTAGGCAGCATTTCCACTGACACCCTGACATATAGATGAAATGCAGGGAATGACAAGTAACATTTTTAAGTTTTAACAGCCATATGAGTTCCACTAGTTCCTTGGGGTTTGCAAAGGATGAATTTGCACATTCATTTTTTTATTTCTCTCTTTAGGTAAAACTGTCTCAGCCTCGCACAATAAAGTTCACAGAACTTTTTGGTGATATTGAAGGGTATGAAAAAGATCAAGGTGCTTTTTATATACACCTTATGCACACAGCAGTCACCTGCATTACTGGCTTTTATACAGAATAAAAATAACATCTATACTGTTTTCTTTGAATACTGGTATGGAGTCAGTACTGAATAGCTGCAATTATTTGTCAGAGGAGTGACAGCATTTGGGAAATAAATATTGTTAAATGAAAAACAATAATAAAACGTAAGTAACACAGTGGGCTTTTTCAGGCATATTTAGAAAATTTACTTTCAAAGAAAGTGATATACAGGATTATACATTGATAAATTATATTGTGTCAAAGTGGCATGAGACAAAATATTACTAATGCACCAAAAAAGAATTTTTAGCAAAGGATCCAGAAAACATCGCAGTCCTCCTAATCCCCAAAGCGTTTCACAGTTATAGGCTTCTGATAGGTAAGAAGGATTTTCGTGGAATACCAACAAATAATGGAACTTTTTAGGCCAGCATTTACCAAATTTAGCCAGACAACAAATTTTTAGAAATCACAAACCTATTTTATTAAATATCATTAAAATAAAACATAAAACATAAAGATACAATTAGTGTATTGCACAGAACCTCCTATTGGGGTTTCCACTAAGGGTTCACCCAAACATTTTTATGCGTTTCACAGCATAGACTTGCTTCCTCAGGAAAAAGGAGATCTGATGTATGCGAACATGCAGGCTTGAAAGCCTCCTCCAATGGATGAATTGGGGATAAATGGAATAGCATCAAAAGGATTACTTTTCAAGATAATAGCTAGTTGATGATGTAGATCTCCAATATCTTCTCTTATATTATCCAGAACTTTGATGTCTTTTCTGATTGTTGCGGTAAGTATTATAACTACTAGGAAGGTGATTTAAGAATATCAGTCAATACACTCCTGCAAGTCTGGATGCACTTAGATACAGCCGGGTACTTTTCAATAATCAACATTTGATGAATGACAACTTCCTTCCATACTACCAAAACCGCTCACCTTCCTAAATTACAATGCAGATACTTCCTTTACATGCTGCCCCATTCGATTCAATAGGAAGGTGAGCGGTTTTGCTAGTATGGAAGGAAGCGGTCATCAGGAGGTTCTGTGCTAAACACTGATTTTATCTTTATGTTTGATTTTAATGATAGTTAATAAAATAGATTGGTGATTTGTAGAAATGTGTTGTCTGATTGGCTAAACTTGGTAAATGTTGCCCTAAAAAGTCCCATTTTTTGTTGGTGTTCCATGAAAATACTTCTTTTGTATTTATTGAGGATGTGGCCATGTTGAGAAAGGAGAGGTTGGATATGTCTATGTTCTTCAGGGTAGGTAGAGACATATAGTACAGACTGAATCATAAAATGATACTACTCAGTATTTGTTAACATATACATAAATTGAGACAATAAATAGAAAATAAAAATAATATGTGATATGTTGATGATGTAATCCAATCCCTATGAACTTGAAATAAGGTACTGATTAATACCCAATTTAGGTATGTGGACCAGCCTGCTATATTTCATACTATAAAGGGGGTAGACTGTGGTCAATTGCCAGTAACATCAATGTCTCAAAGTAAGGGGTCAGTGAGAGTAGGAATATTGTTGTGATTATTTATTAATATAGCACCAACATATTACTCAATTCTTTATGAAGCCTATAGTCATGTTACTATCTGTCTCCCAGAGCAGATGCAGATAATGACCTAAGACTCAATGTCCTGGGAGACCTCAGTGTTGCAAGACAAGAGTTCTCCCCTATTGTTCCCCATTGTTGGGGCCGGTGGGAGTAACAACAACCCATCACTACTGATAGTGATATAACGCTACCGTCATTGGTATTAATTGGTCATTTAACCATGTTCATGCTGCATGTCATGTGGCTGGATCAATGGTACTCCTCCAGTGTCTGGATAATGTTCTGTTCATAGCTATGCAGTCTCCATTGGGCAGGAGATTAACAGTGAATGAATGTCATGGGAAGTAAATCATCTGAGTGGGAACGGGGCAAGTTGTACCTCGATACCACTGGTTCACTGCTGTAGAAACAATGAAATTAACATTAATACTGTTTATTTTCAATAAGTGCCTGATAGAGGGTTCTATAATTAATTATGGTGCCCAGTACATGTCATTAAACCCCTAATAAAGGCCTGCTATAAGAAGAAGCTGAAGGCGAATGAGCCGTTGGCACTTCTATTGGTGTTAGGTATCATTTCTATGTACAATACTTGTTAACACATACAACTTGAAAGTCACTACATTAGCAAGACAGTCTGACAACTAACATTTTCAAAAAAGAGATGTAAGCAGTTGCTTAACAAATAGATTTATTTTGCCTTTCAGTTGCATTTAGCATAATTTGAATGTTGCCTGTGGGCAAATTCTTGTTACATTGTTACACTGGAGCCACAGAATACAATGAGAAGCAAAGGCCTTGGAAACCTGTCCTTCCCTCCCTAGAGGAATCTAAACCAAGGGCTAGCTTCTAGTGATACGTCCAGCATGCACACAAATTATTATTCATTATTTTTTGGCTCACATGGGAATTTTGAAAACATGTTTTGCCCTATTCTCAAAATGTCATGTGGGTCTAAACATGTATTTGCTGCTAGATTTTTCACTGGAACAGAGTAACACCCAAACCTTTTTTTTGGGAGGGGGGGGGGGGACAGTGGCCACCAGAAGAAGTTCTATGAGCTGCTTCTAGGTGCTGCGACCCATATAGCTACTTCTAAGAGGAGTTGTATCAGATTCAAGTGAATTTATGTTATTTCATGTCCTTCTGTTTTACCTACTACATATACATAAAGCTATGACAGGTACATTTAAATCTAGACTTACACTTATTCTAAACGGCAAGAAAATATATGTAATAAATCTTTTTGGGACAATGTATTCCTAGAACGGGCAGACAGCTACAGTCTGCATGGCATCACCACTAACCCAGAACTTTAAGACACTTATTTGAAAGATCCAGATACCTTCATGTATTGTTGAAGCTTGCACAACCTCCCCTGTACATTCCTATTGTACTGCAGACAAACATAGATCGATCCTGCCAAATTTCTTTTACTGCTTCAAGCAACAGCCATGTACAGGGATCACCTTTTTGACAGAACATTTTCTTGCTTTACACAGTTTTTACCCAGTTACCCAATTAGATTTGTATGATATTGTGTAAAATAGCTTGTAAGAATGAGGTACACAAGGTCAGCAACCTATTTGCTAGGGTTGCCCAATTTGGGCCCATTTCCAACCAATGAAAGTCAACCACTTCCCTGCTGTTTTCAACTCTTCAAGCACTTATCAAAGATGTCAAATATATGTAACAACTTACTGCTCAATCAAAAGATTGGGTGGACAAATATATTGAAATCTGGACTCCATGGGACTCCTATTTGTCCTCTTGTGCCAATGTACTCCTCTGTTTGGGGTAGACTCCTTGATATGTACCTTGGGAGTGTTCCATGGAAGGAAGGTGTTACCAGGAGGAGTTATTTTTGGCCTCAGGACCAGTTCTATTTTTGGTTATTATTTTCTGTTGTCCATCTTTTTTGTCTGCTTTTCTTGTTCTTTCTGGGTGTTTTTTGATTAATTCTCTCTTCTGCTTTCTCCCTTACATCGCCTCCCTTCACAGAATGCTTTACCTCTTAACTGCCTTGCAATGTTGCAGGATGAGATATGCTGTTTTGGCACTCTTCTGTTGGCCCTATAAGCAAAACCAAAACTAAATCTTACCACAAATGGGACTTATTTTTTGTACACCTTTATGAAATCATAGCGATAATAATTATGTGAATTTGATATTAGGCTGTCAAAAAAGTCCCATTTGTGGTATATTTTGGTTTTGATATTATAGACGGGGATGTGACAGTTTGTATAATTATAAGTACCAACAGGGAGTAGTTGTTATTTTTAAAAAAACATCAACCACTATATTACTATGAGTTTGCTATAGTGTTCTCAGAAGAGGGTTGTGTGTTGGTTCTAATACCTTAGCATAGCTTTTTTCTTCTATAAGTATTATTATTGCTAGTTTAAATTTCCCTTTTAATTTATTGTTCTGATATGTTCCTCTGGTCTTTTGTATGTTGTAATTATTCATAAAAGTACATTTAAAAAGGAAAAGGTGTGCCTGATATTAAATTGAGACTGGATGGACCAGTACAAGTCTGTCAGTAGCAGAATGAAGGAGCAAACTACTCACTACACTGTCCTCAAGTATCAAAGTTTAAAAAATGTAGGCTTGCTGAAACACACTTTTTTTTTTTAATACACAATTTCTGCTTATATACATGTCCTTTACCTGGCCAGAATGTTAGGACACCACTCACTCATGTGAATGGCACTATGCTTACTATGAGGCCTGCCCAAACTGCAAGAACCATTTAATGCAAAATACAAAATTCTACCTTCACCTTTCTCCGACAAGTATGTGTGTCACAAACCATGGGTTGGAGCATTTTTCTGTGTTGGGAAGTTACATTTCTATTTTGTGATGTATATGATTCACACCTAGAATACCGTTGCACATGGAGAATGTATGTAGAGTATTCATTGGTGAAGAACTAATGGCTCTTATCAGGCTGGCCTCTTTTAAAATGATTGTGAAAGTTCTAGCTCCCAAATCTGCTTTGTGCTTAGAACCAATTATATCCAATGGAAAATTCATTTTACAGTCTTGTTGAAATGATGCTTGGTCAATAATATACTTTACATGTAATTTAATGAGCTTTTATTGCTTCACTTTAATGTATCTCAATAGGTCAACCTAAAAGTCTCAATTTGAAACGATGAACCTGCACATAGGCTTAAAGTGTGTTATCCCACTGGATTTACAATTTTCTTATGAGCTGGGTTGTGATAAGGATCAAAATGGTTAAAACGAACGTGGAATTCTAAAGAACGATCATACTTCCCTAAATCTTTCAATTAGATGTTATGATGGGCAGTCTGGATTAGTCTTTTTCTCAGTCCAGTATTGCTATAATTGAAATCGCAGGTAGGACCCATTGTGTACTATTATCTCACATTGGCATCTAAAGAATCAGGAATATTTTTTGCTTTGCTGGTCAAAGCATGACATTTTAAGCATTTATGACATCTATTATAAGTTACCGGCTCCCTTTTATAGGATACATGTTGCTTCCTCAGCATCCACAAAGCTGCTCAATATGGAGATAGTAGATTTTAATTTTTAGATAAAACTAAAGTAAGGCTTTTTTTTTATCTCCCCCAACAGACATACATTCTGGGACTAACACACACGGAGGAATTTCTTCCAGAAAAATATACAAGATAATATAATCAGACATTGCTAAATTTCAAAGGAACACATTTATTTTAATGTATTAATTGGCTCTAAATACTTGATTATGGAAAACATTAGAACCCTAACATTAAAAATATGTTTTTAAATGTAATGTTTTTACATCTGGCACTCAAAGATTTATTATATAAATGATAATTTATGTACAAGGCCCAAAATATATTTTTGTCATTTAAGCTTAATTGGTTTTTATATGGAAACCCAAGTGAAGATACAAGAAATGAAGCAAAATATATTACAAGGTACAAAATTCTTGTTAAATTAAGAGTAAACAGAGGATAACATATTAGTAATTACAAGTAGGTACAGCAAACCCGAAGATAAGGACATTCTTTTTTTGTCGTTCCAAGTTTAAAGAAAAAGTTACATTTTAAAACATTTTAGTTCATTTATTTTGACAATGCAAATCAAGTACATTTTCCAATATCTCATATTTTTCCCTTAAAAGTTTTACTGGGATCAGGTACATTTTTTATGTTTTCTGAATAAGTTATCTGACACATGGCTCACAGATTTTAAAAATATATAAAATAATGCAATACTACTACCCCATTCAATTCTAAGGATTCCTCATACATAGGCATGACCATGATATAATGGCATGAATGTGTTCATTTACGAGAAAAATCACTACGACTTTTTTTGTTATGTAATACCAGAAAACAAGTCAGACCTTTTCCTTTCCTAGATTATCATCACATGTTTCTGGACACCACAGTGAAGGCAAATATGGTACTATAGGCCTTCTAGTACTGAACCAACCATTTATGTGGAGCTAAAAAAAGGTATATTTAATTTGTATTACAATTTACAATCTTTATTTTGCTTCCTCTTTCACTTCAGCTCTGCCATAGATGGGTTGCAAGATACCAGGTGAAATCCAGGTATCTAGCGCCAATGATTTGCATCTTATATATCTTCCTAGAATTTAGCTTTAACAAAAACAAAAAACCCTTCAAATGTTGAACATTATTAGTGATGTTATCAGTGCTTGGTAGACTTAGCCCAGTCATAAAAGTAAACCATTGTATTTTTTGGTTGTAATAACCAGTCTTAATAATAAGCAGTTATTGGGTATTGCAGAAGGGGAATTCCTAATCTCCAGATTTAAAATCTGGTGCAACTTTAGGAGGGTTTTAGGTAGACACTTAGCCTAATCTTGGCTTTCCGCATAGGCCATATTTACGTAGCACTAGACACAAGTACAGTGGAACCTCGGTTATCCAGAACTAAGATAACAGGAAAACTCAGATAACTGGCACCCGACAGCTCCGCTTTCTTGATTGCTCCTGCAAGCCCTAGCAGAGCTGTGGCGTGTCTTCTGCATCCAAGAACACATACCATAGCTCCGCTAGGGCTGCGGGAGCAATCAGGAGAGCGGAGCTGTCAGGAGAGCAGAGAAGAATTCCACTGATTGCTCTGCTCCGTGATTGGCTGAGAAAAGGATAACCCTGATGACGGCTCAAGCATCATCAGGGTTTCCCTTTTCTCAGCCATTAAGCACTGGAAGTAAATGGGGAGAAGTCTCCTCATTCAAGACTAGTGCTGAATGGCCGTGAAACTTCAGTTTTAGAGTAACCGCAGTTACTACACTTAAACTACACTTATCCGGAATCAGCCATTCCCCGTGGGTGCCGGATAAGCGAGTTTCTACTGTACTAAAAGCTGCTGGCAAGTATAATGTGCTTTGTCATTTTGTCATAGTACTAATACTTGCCTGCCCAATTCCAGCTCCCAGGCCTGTTTATTGATCTGTGAGGCAGCCCTTCATAGCCGTGGGCCTTTTAAAATATATGGTATTGGGACTTTGTGACACATTCTAACATTACATGGTAAAATTGTACTTTGCTCAATGAGAACAGCCTAGTACTTTCCTAAAATACAGGGCAACAAAAGTTTAAATATGTATGTATAAGCACAAAGAGGGAGATACAGATGGCTGATTTACTAAAGTATAGGCTGTTAATTTGGCAAAGTGATTTTTCTCCTTAATGAAGAAGTGCTAACTTTAACTATCCAATCAACTGCAACAAAAAAATCTTGTTCTTTTGGTTTGCTTGCATGTGATTAGGTATTCTTTGCAAAGTGAAGCTTTACTAAGCTAAGTGAATTACCCCTTGCAAAGTGATAATTTACATTGGTAAGAGAGTCACTTAAATTCCTTTAGTAAATTGGCCCAACAATTGTCTCTTTTACTCATGTATAATACAATGTTTTAGGTCCCAATCCTACCTTCCTGTGGCTGATCAGGTTTTTATTGTTGTAGTGCATTGTACTGTTTTCCCTCAGTTTGCTTGCTATTGAAGAGGTTGGTTCTTGATTATGATTGTCATTTTTATTCTTTGTCCCATTTAACTTTGACAGGATAAGTGGAAAAAGAGTCCTGGGTAACGGAAAATATAAATCTGGCTTTGCCTGTTTTAAAAGTTCCATTTCTATCTAAATTGTCTTTACAAATTAATAGTGATACTTTTTTTGATAATTGTCACCTAAGTTGAAATACAGAAATATTCAAAAGTTTATTACGAATATTAAAATTACAAACATAAACCAATGACAAATTTCTACAAATTCTATAATTTAGGTCTTTAGATAGATACAAAGCAGACATGACAACATACACAAATTTCTGGCTAGATATCTTTCTGCAAGGAACATAGGGAACAAATATATATTTTGTTTTTGATTACATAGTTTTGTTTGCATAGGTTGTGTTGCTGTTTACTTGAACGTTATTGCAGCTCGGTAAAAAGCTTTAAATTATGTGTTTCAGAGAGCTACTGGCAAGCGGAGGTGTTAAAAATATATCTATATCTATATTTTCTTGCTGTTGTAAGAGCCGGCAAAGATTTTAATTTTATTTACATATAATTGCTGTAACACACTGTTGTGTTTCATGGTTGTACTGTGCAAAGTCAGAGAGAAAATAAAAATAGCAGCACATCTCAGCACAAGCGGGTTCTTAATCGCGCTCTGCTCCATGCCTCCTTTGTACGGCTTTCAGCTTTATCTAGTGTGTCTGACATTCTGACACCAACGTCTCTAATTTTAAAAATCCTATTGTTAAAATCCTAAAGATTTCATACTTGGTTTCCTACTTTGTATGTCTGTTGTATTTAGTGAAGCAAAAACGGTTTCAGATGAAAAAGCTGGTTGGCGTTGCTTTTTTCCCTGTAGTCCCGGGGCAGAACAAAATCTTCTTCTATTTATAGTCCACATGGAAATTCATAATAAAATTCTTTGCAGCGCTTGGGATACTTTTCAAAGAAAAAAAATTAAAGGGGAAATGTGTCTTGCATTGTGATTTACCTAAACAGTAAATTCATGACATATCTATCTAGGCTTCCCTGGAGGACCAGTGTGACTATTGCATGGAACCACTGTCATTTAGAGAGTGCTAGGTGATCTGGAGGAGGTACTGACCTGCCAGCAGAGTAAAGGTGCGTACACACTTCCAATTTTTATCGTTCCAATCGAACGACGAACGATCGATTGGGCAAAAAATCGTTCGTAAAAAAGTAACCAACGACGCCGACGAACGAGGAAAGTCGCTGGAAACGAACGACCGGACCGACGGATCGGATTGGACGACGATCGTTGAACATCGTTCGTGTGTACGGTCGTTCGTTGATCGTCCATGTTCAGAGCATGCGTGATGAACGAACGTCCGTTCACTTTCCTGTCGTGCACATAGTTCCTCTATCGCTTAAACGATCGTATCTATTGTGTGTACAATATCTACGAACGATCGCGTCGTTACCTCTATGTGCAGGATCGGTGCTATACGATCGTTCATATATATCGTGCATGAACGTTCGTCGTTCGTTTTCCGACGATAATAATTGGAAGTGTGTATGTAGCTTTAGGATCATATAGAATGTGTCAGCACTGGCACCAGGTGCAGATATTCCTAGGGACAACACAATAGGCCCAAAGAGGACATAATCAAAAAACTGTCTGTCTTTACTAGAAAGTGTTGTGACCTTGGACATAAATATTTTTCTTAAGTATGCTACTATATTTTATTTGGTTTTCTTTATGTTTTTTTACACTATATATTTTTTTTCAAAACAATTTGAACATTGATTGTCAGCTCTTGAGAACTAACCAAAAGTAATCAATGAGTTTATGTGTTTGTATCCTGCTGAATCCTAACACACGCACACATTACACCTTTCACCCTTTTGCTCCTACACAACTTGAGGAAAATATAATCAACATCACCAGTAAAAAAAATGGCTGCTTCTAGAGGAAGACAAGCCATTTTCTTTGTTAGACTAGACCTATTCTGTGATTTTTTTGTCTTGATTGGCCAGGCTGGAATGGTGTAATTCCTGTTCATGTGCACGGAAGTTCATTCATACCTGGTAGCCGGGAGTATGGCAGAATACCTGGCCTCATACACATGTGCAGCTCAGTAAAAAAAGAAGGAAAGATTTCAACCAGCCAGATAAGTTTTTTTTATTGCAGAAGGGACATTACCTGTCTTTTTTGCAATAATGGAGCTATCGCAATTTCCCATAACTTTTTTCTAAATTCAGATTTAGTTCTTCTTTAGAAAACAGTGTCAGAGTTGCTTTCACTTTATTTTAATTTTAGGATCAGCTATGTGCCCTGACAAGTTCCTAGTTCTTACTACACTCACTATAGTCAGCAGATCAGAAGGTTTAGTTTCATAGATAAAGCTATTTTTTCCAAATATGTATTATGCATTACAGTAACAAGAGTGCTAAAGGCATCAATCAGGGTGGTTCAGGAGGTGGTTGGAATATTAATTTATAAAGTATCAAGTCTGTTCAAAATGTACAATAGTTCATGGAATAATTCCTATATTAATATTAATAAACAGTATTTATATAGCACCAACATATTACACAGCGCTGTACAAAGTCATGCCAAAAGCTATCCCTCACATAGTCATATGTAACTATTACAGTCTAAGATCAATTTTAGGGGAAGCCAATTAATCTAACTGCATGGTTTTGGAATGTGGGAGGAAACCAGAGTACCCAAAGGAAACCCATGCAAACACGGTGAGAACCTGCAAACTCCATGCAAAGAGTGCCTTGGCTGAGATTTGAACCTGGAACCTGGCGCTGCAAAGGTCAGAGTGCTAACCTATGTGCCACCATGCTGCCCACTCATATTGAGTGATTCCGATATTCAAAGTGATTAATCTGCAGTTTCCGAATGATAGATGTGTCTGGTGTTTTTTTTTTTTTTGTTATTTTTGGACAGAGCAGGAAAGGTTTAAAGCAGTGTTTCTCAAACTTTTTAACATGAGGGAACCCATTGAAAAAACGGTCAGGTCTTTTTGGAACCTCTGCTATAATTAGTATTTCCACAGCTCACAGTAAATCAGTGTGGTGTCAGTAAGAAGAATATTACATTGTTGGCTAGTGGGAAGAATGTAACTCTTACACATAACAAAAAGATCATTGGTGTCAGTGGTAACAGAGGTGCAAATTGCTTAAGGCTCATGGAACCCTTAAGACCCCTAGGGTTCTATGGAACCAACCCTGCTTAAGAAACACTGAATTCAAGTATTTTAGGTTTTTATATTGTCATCCATGTCCATTTTAGGAAGATTTTCTCTTTTTTCATGTAAGGACAAAACATGATGGGAAATCTCCTCAACAGAAACATGGAGTAGAGTAAGGGTTTGGACTTCTTGCAATATTTTTATTATTGTCCTGTTTCTTCCTTTTCTTCCTTACTATTTTCAAATTAGGTAAAACCTTCCTAATAGTGTCACTTATTGAAATAAATTAAAAAACTATGACCACGGTAAAGCAATTGAAAGACCACTCTACTTAAGAAAGTCCAGAATAAACCAGAGAAAGACAATACATTTCACGGACAACAACATCCCCTCTTTCTTAAGAAAGAATGTTGTCTGGACCCAGGATCAAGTTGTCTGGATGCAAAACATTAATATTGCTGGCATTTCCTGCCAAATGAAAACCTCCTTAAGAGGATTGACGCTTTAGTTCCTTTACCCTGTTCTCATGTCTTGTCAAGAATCAACTGCCTTGTTAAAAAAAGACACTAGACAACTCCAGTAGGAACCCTTATAACCTTAGACACCATATAATGCAGCATCTCAATAACAATCTAATAATGGAAATGAAAGCTAGACTCACCCTTACATTAGAGTTAGATAAAGGGTATTCAAATTTAGTCCTCGGGGGCCAGGACCTGCACACAATTATAGTATTTCCATAAATGCAGCAACCGTAAGAAGGAATGGTTTACAGAAAGTCAACAATAGCTTGTTCAAACCAAAATCTAGCTTGTATGTAACCCTCGAGGACTGGGTTGGAGGACCCCTGCTTTAAAAGAAAAAGTTATTTTTTAAACGCTGCTCAAGTTTCAATGACTACCTGTTAGCTCTTTTTCCAAACTTGCAGTACTAAGAAAAAAAGATATGATTCTAAAATCATTATGCCCTGTTTCTTTTTAGATCAAACTACAGTGAGAGTCAGATATAAAAGAATTCCAAGGGTTCCACTGAAACCAAGAATTCAACATTAAAGATGCTTTGACAGCTATTAGTAAATGATGTCTTTTTGCAGAAAAGTCTCCAAATCCCCTATCAGTATCTCACCCAGAACAATAATTGTTTATTGATCTAAATGTTAGCAATGTATCACTTGTTCTTCACTAAGGCAAAATACGTGACTCAAGGGCAAAAGAAGCTTTAGCAAAGCATTTGCTTTATCCAATATATGCTTAGTCTCTTCCACCCTCTACAATCTGCAATTACAGGCTAATCACTGAAGGTTATTTCCTAAATGTGATCTGTCTGTGTACACTTGAATGCATAGATTGCATGCATATTGCAATATTCATTCTCATACTGTTTACTGTGAACAAGCTTAGTTTTAATTTGACCTTGGATTAATAGTTGGTGCATTAAGGGAAGAGCTTGAATGTTATATAGGAAGAGGTCAATGAAGGTTATTCTTTCTTACAGAAATGTTGCTTGGGTCAATATATACTGGTAGTGTTATATGTGTGCAAAGCAATAGGTAGGTACACAGACACAAAAGAGAACTATAAGTAAAAGTTAGCACAGATATGAGATAGCAGCTCCCCCCCCCCCCCCCCTATTTGTATAGGGGACTGCAAAAGACAAAACTGATATCAAATGGAATTTTTGTGAAAGCACTACTAAATGTTAAATTTGTTCTTTAAACTAAACTTCAGGTAGATATTGAAAAATATAGAAAAAAAAACACAAATGCAGCTCCATTAGTACATTTATCTTTTTAATGTATGCAATATAAGTACTTCAATTGGACATACTATTAGTCTCTTGTAGACCCTGTACAGAAGACCTTGAACAGAGAAATTAGAAGCAATACAAGGAGACAATCAGTTATGATTTTATTTGAAGAGCATGCTGATTGGCGAGGAGTGCAGAATCACAAATAGCTCATAGGTCTGTTGCATCACTTTTTCCAGTTGAGTCATAGGCTGGGGGTGGGGGCAAGACCAGTCATTTTTACTAAACTGCAGCAGAGAAAAATCAAGTCTCCTACTCTAACAAACAACACTGTGTGGTATGGCATAGCTGTGAATAGCGAAGGGGAATGGATAAAAGTTCCAATCCTTTGGCAAGTAGAACAACTCCCATATACACTCACTGACCACTTACTAGATAAACCTAGTTGGGCAATCTTTTGCTATTACAGTTGCCTTAAATTTGTAGCATTAATTCATTCTTCAGGGACTTTGGCCAGTATTCACATGATAACATCACACTTTCTGCAGATTTGTCAGCTGCACATCCATGATGTGAATCCCCTATTTCACCACATCCCAAAAGTGCTTTGTTGGATTGAAATTAGATTAGTGACTGTAAAGGCCATTTGAATACAATGACCTGATTATCATATTCAAGAAACAAGTTGGAGATGATCCAAGCTTTGTGATATAGTGGAAGGCCCTGGTACAGACCCACTGCCAATCTCAAATCTAACCCCATACTCATCAACTATAGTAAGCCCTTGCTTAGCCTTGGGAGGCTGGTTGCACCATCCCAGCACATGACTGAGGATAGCGGTCACAGAGGATGACATCTGGGAAGGACTCACAGATGACCAGGAACCACAAGAGCTGGACAGGGGACACAATGGGAAGTCAGACAGTCCAGGGTCAATAACTGGGTGATTTATAGATAACGCCATATTGGGGAGTCCAACAGAAGCAAATCCAGGAGCCAGATCCAGATGTCATACAGGTAATTAGTCTGCCAAACATGGTATCCAAGGATTAGGACAAGCAGAGTCAAGGGGCACAAGCAAAAGTTGGTCCAGGCAGCAAACAATTACAGGTTCAGGAAACAGAATCAGCAATAGGTAATCCCTGAGATAATTGCACCACTAGCACGTCAGAGAGGCTAATTGCTACAATGGGTAACTGGTGCCTGGGTGCTATGAAGTACCAGCAATCAATGGCAGGACAAGATCATAGCATGGAACACATGCACTCATTGGCTGCAGCACACAATCTGAAATCCCCTTAAGCTGCAGATAGTCTCATTCATGTGCAGGGAATGCTAAGGCAAGGACATGGCAACCTGGGGATCCTGCAAGCTACAGAGCAGAGAACTCACACAAGTGTCGCAGTTAGAGGGATTAAATTGGGAGTGTAGACTGCATTGGCTTACAGCACAGGATTGCTGGGCAGATATGCATTTCCTAGCATACAGCCCATTACCAAGCAGGAAGTAGCCATCAGAAGATGGGTAAATTGTGGTCATGAAGGGATGGACATGGTCAGCAACAATATTTAGGCTGTGCAAATGATGCTGATACGGAACCCAAAGTGTGCCAAGAAAACATACCCCATACCACCACTACAACCTTAACCATTGATACAAACCATGATGGATTAATGCTTTCATGTTGCCAATGCTAAATTTCATCATCATTTCATGACTAGGGTAGCTCGTACCTTTGCCCCTTCGGATTACCCCCCATACCTACTTGTGCTCCTTCTTTCTTGCCAGCCCCCCTTTTTTCAACCTTCCCCTTCTGTTCTTAACCTACAAAAAATAACACACTACACCATTCTGCATTTAAGTGGCTGGCAAGCAGCCGTTTATTAACAAAATAACAATTAACAATTCTTATAACTTATTATTATGCAAAAATATAATAATTTAACACCTACTATTATAAACAAACAAACAACAAATAAACAACAAACAACAGTAGACACAATAATAACCCCAATAAATAACCTTTAAATAACCAGCTTTACTTTTCTTAAATTAACCCTTTAATAACAACCTTTACAACTTCTAGCTCAAACCATTTTCCCAACAAACAACTAGGTTGCAGGTCCGGAAGGTAAAGTCCGCCACCACCACATCACCATATTCTCCAAAACCACCATACCAATCTGGCCCCTAAGCAGCACAGTACCAACTCAGGGGCATCCACCTTTTACCACTTAAAAGGGGGTTCACCACCACCTTGGGTGCCCCCTAACCAAACTTTACCCAGCACTCTTACCTTCCACCAAACCTCAACCGCCACCGCTCCCTCTATAACAAGCGCGGGAGGGTGGGCAACTTCTTCTTTTCAAAAATTGTGCCTCACTTCCGTTCCTCTCTCCTTTTACCCTCTCCTCACTCCTCCCCCTCTACTTCCGACCCATCCTTCTCCCCCTCCTTCCTTTCCTTCGTAACTGGCCTTAACCCTTTCCAACCACCCCCCTTTCCTCGTGTCTGTCCGAGCACCCTGTCATGCTGCCTTCTGCATATTTCCCTGCTGCAGGCCTCTCTTTACATCAGCAAGTATCAGATCGACCATAAAATGACCATAAAAATCATATATACTTCATTGGTGTAGTTGGCCTTTGTTCAGCTTTAATATATCTTTCAGAAATACATACCTACATTTTTCATGCATTTCAGCATTAAATGAATTATATAAGATGAACCAAACACACCATGACCCTCTAGCAAACAAACTAGATTTGTAACATGAAATCTGAATGGGGGCTAATTTAAATTTCTGCTGCTGTAGTTTTGGTTATGTTTCTACCTCTGACCCTTCTGCTTTATGCCATGCTGAATACAGGCCTGCATTCACCAACATGTCAGCAAAAAAGCCTGTAAAATACAATGTAATTTCAATTGGTTTACTGAATATTCAAAAAAAACACAAGAGAATAAGTGAGGAATATTCATTTCTTTTGTTCCAAGGTTGCCTTCAATTTGCCTGACAACATGAGCCGACAGTAATAGATTAAAACGATTACATTCTTTGTGGTAATTATCATGAAGGAAATTAAAGCTTTTTAAAAAATTAATTGTAATAAAATGCACTTGATTAGGTTTTATCCTTATATAATGACTCCCTGGGGCTTAAAGCAACTTTTAAAACATTTCTATATCTTTTTCAATTCAGAAATAAATGTCATTGTTCACTTTGTCCTTCTTGCTCTGTGCCAAATTTTGCAGAGCTGTTTTGTTTCTTTTAAACAAAACAGCATACTTTTAATTAGCGTGCAACAAGATTAAAAATGTGTTGTCAATTATTTTACTATTAGTGCTTTTCAATTACTGAAGTCTTTGAATAAGCAAGAACAACAGGGGTGAACTAGGTAAACCAATATTTAAAAGCACAGAAAATATATTGTCATGATAATTGCTGTTATTTTTTTAATATTATTATTTAAGAGTATAGGCTTAGAGAGTTCGTGGTTCATACTCATAATTTCAATTAAAGTGAACCTGCAATTTTCCCATGTAGGGCAAAGCAGCAGGTTTGCATTAGTCCCCCAGCCTTACTAGGATCACTCTTTTTACATTACTTCCTCCCTTGTCTGCTTGGTGTTAGCAGTAAAAGCTGGAGGAAGGGACTGAATAAAAGGTAAGTACATGCTGCTATAAACCTAAACTAAAATTAACCTGTTGCTTTGCCCTGAATGGGAAAATTGCAGGTCCACTTTAAGTGAAAATAACCACAAACTCTATAAGCAAAAAGTGCTTTATACAAATATATTGTCAGGCCCGGATCAATTCCGGTATTCCCCAGACACCAATCCCCCAATCTATGCCACATTCTTCACCTATAGCAGCCCCTGCTCAGCTTCGGGAGACTGGTTGTGTCTCCCAGCACTCGGTTCCCCCCAGGATTTGGTGTGCAAAGGATGGTGTCTGGCCAGCAGCCGACCCGGCACCCACCTATGCAGAGTACAGAGCCACAAATGCAGAAAAAGAAGTGACAGGTAATCCAAAAAACTAGCCGAGGTCAAAAACAGAGGAAATCAGGTCATCCAGGGAAGTACAAAGGCAAAAACAGAGTCGGGGTCACAATCAGAGGTCGGTCAAGACAGAGTTCAAATGGATAGTCAGGAACAGGCGAAGGTCAGTAACAGAGAACTCACAAAAACACTCCAACACAGGTAAGCCCAGCAGACGCTATAACAGGCACCTCTGACGGGGAGCAGAGAGCCTAAAAATTCTTCCAATCTGAGCATTACTTAGGTTAGGAATAAAAAGAAGGGGAACAATAGCAGGTAGGATAGACTTTGCACTTTGTGCAGTCTGGTTTGTAGATACCTCTTGTTACATACCTGGATTGGGGGCCCAAGAGCCTCTCTTACTGCATCAGCTCAAATAGCCCTGGGTTGGAGGTTAGGGAGAGTAGGGATGAAAACGTAGAACAAATGTCACCAAGGACAGGACTGGCAGCGCTCCCATTGTACCATTCTTCCAGGTGTAACCATGTACCACATTCCTCATAAACAGATAAAAATGGACACAAACATTAAAAAAAAGAAACAAACATTAAAAAAAAGAAACAAACAAAGCCACCACAGTTAAGGAATTATATAATATAATAAAGCTATATAAAATGTATGTGCAGCTAAACCCCAAGAGGTTCCTTTGCAAACAAGGCTTTCTAAAAATTATTAACAAAAATGTTTTCCCCAGCCTGGTAACATTGCACAAGCAAACTGCTTGTAAAGCACAGACACATCCAGGGGCAGGATAGGCATGACTACTCACCTATGCCACTTATGGGCCTGATTTATTAAAGCTCTCCATGACTGGGTAGGATACACTTTAAATGAAGAAACTGGGATGGATCTGGTCAAGTATTCAAAAAAATTGCCAACAAATATTAAATGACTTTGAAGAAAGTGTATCCTCCCCAACCTTGGAGAGCTTTAATAAATCAGGCAATCTGCAGAGGGGACATCTATTTAAAATAAAATGAGCCCAATTTACCAAATTAATACTGTGTATGTCTATAGGTGTCAGACGCAATTTTTTTTCAGCCTCACTTTTTTCAACACCTTTAGTAGAACAGTGATCTTTTTAAAACATTTTTACGATAAAATTCAAATGAGGACCAGCAAAACAAATTATTGCATAGTTCAACCCAGTTTATTGCTTTAAAAACAACAGGTTGCCTACATTTACAAAAATCCAACTTTAATTCTTGGTACCCAGGAGGAAGGTTGTTTTAGCTTGTAGATAATTCAATTTACAATTAGATTACAATTAGATAATTGAAGGAACTGTTCTAAACATGTAGGAATATGTAGTTTTTGTAGAATATCCATGTAAGAAGTCCCAGTGTTATACTTATTCTCTTCTTTGTAAAAGAATAATGGGCTTGATTTATTAAAGCTCTCTCAGGCTGAAGAGAGTACACTTTCATCAGTGAAGCTGAGTGATCCAGCAAACCTGGAATGAATCTGGTACAGTTTTCAAATCATTTGCTAGCAAATAGCAAATGACTTTAAGAAATCCATTCCTGGTTTGCTGTATTAGGCAGCTGCACTGATGAAAGTGTATCCTCTTTAATAAGGTCCAAAGTATCATATTTACATTTTATTCACAATCAGGTAGATCTACGCTCTGGTATAAAGATCGGACAAACATCTTTCGGGAGATAAATTCCATCTTTGACCAGCCTATGGAAATGTAAAAATATATTTAACTAAATATATATACTTTACTAAAGCTACCGGTAGCAAAGAACTTTCTTGTATTAAAAGAGGAATAGACTGCAGAGATGGAGACATAATCCTGTCCCTGTACAAAGCATTGGTCAGACCACATCTGGAATATGCAGTCCAGTTTTGGGCACCAGTTCACAAAAAGGACATTGTGGAATTGGAGAGAGTGCAGAGAAGTGCAACTAAACTAATAAAAGAAATGGAGGAGAGATTAGCTAAACTGAATCTATTCTCCCTTGAGAAGAGACGTTTAAGAGGGGATATGATCACCCTGTATAAATATATAAATGGTTCATATAGAGAACTCTCTTCCCAATTATTCACTTTATGATCATTACAAAGGACAAGAGGGCATTTGCGTCTGGAGGAAAAGAAATTTAAGCTCCGGATAAGGAAGGGATTCTTCACTGTAAGGTCTGTGAAAATGTGGAATCAGCTCCCTCAGGAAGTAGTTTCAGCAACTACTATAGATTGCTTTAAGAAAAAGCTGGATGCTTTTTTAGAAGCACAGAATAAAACTGAGTATTAAGGAGTTAAAGTAAAGATAACAGAGACTGTTGATCCAGGGAACATCCGATTGCCTCATGGAATCAGGAAGGATTTTTTTCCCCTGTTAAGGCAAATTGTACCAGGGATTTTTTTCGGCCTTTCTCTGGACCAACTATGTCTATAAGGTTTTGTATCTGGGATATGTTTATCTCCCTAGTGGTTGAACTTGATGGACTTATGTCTTTTGTTCAACCTGACTCACTATGTAACTATATATAACTGTACAGAGATTTTTTACCAAAACATTTTTTTAAATGGTTAGCTGTCAATCTATACGTAGCAAATGAGAAGATTGTATGAAACTTTTGCTTTTTAGAAGAATCCATTCTACTGGAAGCATTATCATTTCAGATGAAAGCCTTCACCTTGGTTACTCCACCATTTCTCCTTTATTTTTCCTGTGGCTATTTGCATATTCACGTTGAGATAAACATTCTTAAAAGCCATTCTTCACGTAAATTACTCAGGATATCTTAACATCAAAAGTCCAAACCCCCAGCTAAAAGCCATTAAATATTTGTTTGAAATGCAAGGCGATTATTCTTTGCTTTAGTTCATTGTGCCATTTCAAGGAAAAAGAGAAAAAAAAAGAAAGTGCTGCCTTTGACTCTAATTCACTTAAAAAAGAATATTGTACGCAAATGTGCAAACGTGCACAGCAGAAAGCAGAAATATCTTCAATATTTACAATGAAATGGCTTTATCTGTTAAAAGCCTCTCAAGATGAACATTTCCTTTCTGTAGAAATGTGCAAAATATTTACTTATTGTAATTAATGCTTGGAGAAACAATAAAATCAAGATTGGGCATCTTTTCATAAATATGTAATAAAGAAAATAATTGCTGGGAATTTTAGCTCTGAGTAGAACAGTTAACAAACAGAAACATATTGGGCTGGCTTGTGTAATCATACTAAATCTGATAAATGAGAATTTCATAGTATCACATAGAAGAGAAGGGAACTTGACCTGACTTACAAATTGCACCACTTTTGAGGGGCCTTGTCATAAATTCTGGAGCTTTTTTTATATATAAAGCAGAGCCTTGGTTTAGGTTCGAACTTCACGTTAAGTCCTACCTAAATTAGATGACGAATTCCAAGGCCTTTGCTGCCCATGGGGGGTCTAGCATTTCACAGACAAATAAAGTGAAAAGATTAGGGTTAACGTAACGTAACCTAACCTGGGGGAATAATTTAATTGATCTAATATGTTACTACAATAACACTGCAGTTTTGTTTTTAATTGCCCTTGTAACATAGGCTGATTTAAAGTAAAACTAAAATTCCACATTTTGGATCAGGTAAGTCATTATTGCACAAAAGGGCATCTGATGTGCCTTCTGCAAAAATCTGTCTTACCTGCTTGATGACTCAAGGAAACCGTCAAAAAAGCTGAGCTGTGCATGCAGGATTTACATCACCCCAACCTGGCCAATCAAGATGATGGCAAAGCCTTGCAACATAGTAATTGTAGTATTGGCACTTTAACCCTTTCTTAGATAATCTGTTGAAGTGCTGACCCAAGTTTGTAAAATATACTTAGTAAGAAGGACAGAAAAGCCAAAAAGATTTTATATATATTTAGAAGTCACACAGTGTTACAAAATATCCCACAATCGTGGGTAAGAAAAATCAAGTTAACATATGCACGTTACATTCAGCATTGATCGGCACAACCGGATAACAACACAGTAATTCGTCCCTCCCCTCAGGCACGTTGTCTTGGCGTCACCCTTGATTCTGCCCTCTCATTTACCCCCCATATTCAGACCATTTCCCAGGTTCTGTCTTTTTCACCTGCGTAACATCTCCAAAATCTTCCCCTACCTGTCCCCAAAGACCACCAAACTCCTTGTACATGCTCTTATCATCTCTTGTCTGGACTATTGCAACATCCTACTTCCTGGTATTCCACTAACCCGACTCTCTCCTCTACAATCCAATATGACTGCTGCAGCCAGACTCATCCATCCTTCCCACCGCTTTTCTCCAGCTGCATCTCTTTAAAGTTCCCATCAATGGCTTCCATTTCACCTTAGAATCATATTCAAGCTCCTGTGCTTTGCCTTCAAATCTCTCCACAGATTTTGTCCAACCTACCTTTCTGACCTGATAGAAAAGTACTCCCCCAGCCACTCTCTTCGCTCCTCCAATGACCTACTAATTACTTCCTCCTAACATGCATGACTGCAAGACTTTTCCATAGCTGCCCAACTCTCTGGAATTGTTCTCCTCATCCTATTCGGCTTGCTCCTACATTCTACTCATTTAAAAGAGCACTCAAAACCCATTCTTTCAGACTTGCCTACCCATCTTCTTCTGTCTCTTAAAACACTACTTCCACAACTACATATACTACTACTACCACAACTACATATCCCCCTCCTATTGTGTGATACTTCCCCCACCTCCTAGATTGTAAGCTCCTCTGAGCAGGGTCCTCTCCTCTTCCTGTGTCACTGTCTGTAACTGTCTGTCATTTGTCACGCCTATTTAATGTACAGCACTGCATAATATGTTGGCGCTATATAAATCCTGATTTAATAACCCAGATCAATCCATCTGGGAGATAGTGCCTGGTAGCTATACAAGATCAGCTAAATTGTATCCAACATGTACAGACCGTCTCAATCCCAACGCGTTTCGCCAATAGGCTTCATCAGGGGATATATTACAGCATTTCATCACATAATAAGGCAATACAAAAGTGTAATATAATAGATTCATTAAAATAAAGTCACCTAAATTGCAATATAGGTATGTCATAATGTATTAAAGTCATATATACAGTAGGTACAGCCGAATAATAAGATAGTAAGGTTAAAAAGTATACTTGTATAGGAATAAGGTAAGTATATATCCCCTAATGAAGCCTATCGGCGAAAAGCGTAAGGATGGAAACATGTTGAATACAATTTAGCTGTTCTTGTACAACTACCAGGCAAAACTTTTATGTCCTTCTTACAAAGCACTGCAACAGAATGGGGACATGTGGCCATAGAAGGTTTAGTTCCACTATAACAATCTACAAGGAATAAGTCACCTACTAAATGAGGTGAATCTGCTGATTTTAGCCATCTGATCATGTGCAAGCAAAAATCATGTTTCTTGCACAATTCCTTGAAGGTGATTTGCTATGCAATTGCAACAAAATCACACAGTAGTATTGTCACTATGTTTAGATGGACATGTAGTTTTGTATTCCTGAATTTGGGTGATGGAGTAATGGATTTGAAGCTTAGTAAATGGATGAAAGTGCTAAAGCATATAATATAAACCCTTCATCTGGGCTTAAGTATATAGTGCAGAGGAATAAGAACAGGTGGTAATCCCAGAATCTAATAAGTAAAGTATAATTAGAAGATTGTGCAATTAAGTTGTCTGGCAGAATAAATCTAAGCCCTGATGAAGGGAGATTTGTGCAAAACTGTTAAAACGTGATATATGGTTTGTATATATAACTATACCGTGACAAATCAAAATTCATATCTCTAGTTCTTTCACTCTGTACATGTAATTTAAAAGAGATCCATGTAAGAAAAGAATAATAATAAAGCCTAACACCTGCTAACACACTTAGTACATTTACAGCCTCAGTTTTTGTTGGTTTCAACCACATGACTAAAAGCTAATTGTTGAAATTCCATCGCTGTCCCAATCCACGAGCATATATTGCATCCACACAGAAAGAAACTCTTGGGTGATGTGAAGGTTGATGGGAGGAACTAATGGGTGTGACGGTTGATGGGAGGAATTAATGGATGTGAAGGTTGATGGGAGGAACTAATGGATGTGAAGGTTGATGAACTAATGGATGTGAAGGTTGATGGGAGGAACTAATGGATGTGAAGGTTGATTGGAAGAACTAATGGAGGTGAAGGTTGATTGGAGGAACTAATGAGTACTTCAGGGAATCAGGAGATCAACACTTCTGGAAGTGTTTGTTCTTGCAGAAGACTTCAGGAAAGGATTTCTCATTATCAGAGCGGTTTTTGATGGCACAGGTGGCAGGAGGGATATGTATATGCATGTTTTTTTTTCCAGGTACATCATTAAAAGGCATTTTAATTTTGGAGACAGAGTCACATTTCCTGTATGATATAGCAAGTTTTTAATATATGAAAATGTATTTTTAACACGTAGGGGATGAAAACATTAGTTTTAATAAGTAACACTCAATTATTTTTCACCCTCCAATTTATGGAAAAACAAACAAGAATTCTAATTTGGTTTCTACTAGAGAAAGTATGATTTCCAAAACTTTTTTTAACTATTTTTTATCAATTTTTCAACATGATGAATAACCTTTCTCATTACATAAACCTTATTCACAAATCCAAACCTAACCATGAGCATAAGGGACAGTAAACAGATGTTCAGCTGCAATTCTTTCTGCCACATGACTAAAATGACATCATTGAACTGACCTGAGCCATATGTGGATAGTTCACACAAAGTGCACAATCATAGTTAGGTATATATCATTCCCTAGGTGACAAGTGGCTGGCATGAAAATGTTTCAAAAAATGTATTCCATCTTGTAATTTATTGCCATGTTATTGGAATGTTTTCATAATCTTTACAGAATTCTGACGTTATAAGCCAAGCATGATCTGGTTAGGTATGAAATGGCATTATTTGTAGATATCAGTTTCTTTAATGGCAGTTGAATAATGTACTGAAAAGCAAAACCTACTATCAGCAGTAGCTACAGAGAAATCTGTCCTGCACTGAGATGTCAAGATTCATTGCAACATTTCCAAATAGTAGCAAATATTTTTCAGATAGTGAAATTTCTTATAATAGTTCAAATATAAACTTCAGACAAACACACAATTGTGTACGTGGCAACTGTGATTCAGTCACATCTGCTTTTACCCTATACTCAAAAAATAATCTGTATATTAACAGATTTTTAGGTACCTACATTTACCTAAAAACAAAACAGGGAAACATCGGGCTTATTTATTAAAGCTCTCCAAGGCTGCAGAGAATACATTTTCATCAGTGAAGCTGGGTGATCCAGCAAACCGGGAAAGGATCTGGTCCAGAATTCAAGCTAGCAAATAGCAAATGAGTTTTAAGAAATCTATTCCAAGTTTGCTGGATCACCCAGCTTCACTGATGAAAGTGTATTTGCTCCAGCCTGGGCGAGCTTTAATAAATCAGGCTCACTGTCACGCGTCCATATCAGGAACATTCAAAACAGTAATTAACAGCAAGTAGCAATGAAAATTTTTTGAGCAAATGCATCAAGGGTGTTATTTTTAAAACATTTATTTAAAATGGGGGAGATTAGTCTATCATTTTCCCATTTCTTTTTACTAATTGCATTTGAATGATTATTGCTGGCCACCAGTAGATGGTATTGTGTCCTAGTGTTACAAACTCTCAGACATCTGGAGATTGCTAAACACTTTACATGAGGACAGAATACCATCTACTTACTCAAGTATAAACCAAGAATGTTTATCTTATAACATTTACATGTAAAAAAAATGTGGTTTATAATTGAGTATATATGTAATGCATGCTAATTTACCTATGTTTTATACATAAAATATGCGTCTACCCTGCCTATCATATTTCCTCTTCTTACCTCTTTCCACTCATTTCCAAACCCTGCCTTATGGACGGGCAGAGAGGTATTGGCTTTCAAAATTTTCTTGTAATTGTTGCAATTATCAGACATAATAAACACTTTCAATTGTAACACAATAGTATAGTAAAATGGAAAAATTAGAAAAATTTATGTTTTAATTTACATACACTTTAAGTTACTTGCTGGTGTTGGAGCTTTTGGAAATAAAAAGATTTTCACACCAGAAAGGTACAAACATCAGTTTATGTGAAGCCTGGCAGTGCTAATCACAGGTTGTGGTGGAGGCAGCACTGTAGTCATCACTGAATAGACTTTGCTGCATAAATGTGCTGAGAATATATGGTTTAAACAGTAATCCTTTTCCAATTCTTTTTCACATAACTCGCCAGGGCTGCTGTATGTACTTGGAATTCATTACAAGGTATAATGAACGGTCATAAACATCGGCAGGGATTCACTAGAGTACTGAAATATCACTATAAAGTTAAGGCAGCCATTTTATAGGCTGAGCATAAATATATCAATATATAAGAATTCAGTTCAGTAAGAAGTGATATTACTATGTACGGCACTGTGTACACCGTTCTATCTTATGAAGAGAAAAGAGGAAGGAGGAGAATGAAGGAGTGGCACCCCACTGTGCTCTCCTCCATAGAAATGCACAACAATCATTCCTGATTGTTGGGGAACCACTATACAAAGACTTTGCCCAAACTGAACACGACCACTCTTTTTGGGCGACAGTCATCTGTGCACGAAGCTTCATATTGAATTGTCACTTTTTATTTAATGTAGGCCTAATAAAGTTAATTATCAATGAAACAATCAGTTAAAAAGCCAAGTATTGCATAGTGTGGGGAAGGGTTAAAATATCTGTAAAATTTTTATTGCTGTGTGTTGGTCAACAATCATAACCAGATGATGTTTTTTAATTGAACAGGACCATCCTTGGCTAAATTGCAGGTATTAGATTGACACCAGTGCATGCCAGTATAAAACAAAATGTACATCAAACAGGATCTAGCTGTACCCCAGATCAATATATTATTATGAAATCTCTGTATCCAATTGATGGCTACTCCACATATTTAAAAGATTATGCACTAGAATATATAAAAAGACTGCATTTATTGAAAACTGAACAAAAACTATGCCACTCATGAGTGATAAATAGTTTTTTTTCTAACTGTACCCTTGCAGCTTATACAATTGGGCATGCTTTCTCACAGCCATCATCACTGCTGTTCTAGTAATGATCAGTGAGCTCTCCTACTGGCTCCTGGTTTTCATCATAAGTGCTACTTGCATCCTCCAATATTTATTATTACATTGGACGCAGCTGTGTAAGAATAGTAAGCAGCAGGAAGCACTCCTATTGGTTGCTGTTAGTAGGTAGGGATGCACTTCCCACTATAAAAAAACACTGCTGAGCAGTTAAAAAAGTAGCAAATGGCAGAAAAAAGCAACACTGATTCTCATGGATACTCAGTCTGCTGAAATCTATTATTAAAACAGAACTAAAGTTCCACTTTTAAGAAGTTTTATCAGGCAAGTTATTATTCAAAGTGATGGGCAATGTCCCATCTGCAATAACCCCTCTAACCTGCCTGATTATAGCGGGTATATGGCAAAATGCTCAACCGCGCATGCACAGTGTCAGCTTTGGTTGTCAGAATATCTGGCAATCCCGACTTTAATTGCGTATGCCAGAAATGTATAGAGTTAAGTCATTCCAGCATGGCCATTCAAGGTGCCAAAGAATATCTTCGGCTATTAACAAACAAAATAGCAATTTCCTACAAGGGAACGGGGACAGGTGAGTAAAGTGGGTTTAGTTCCACTTTAAGTGATGCACAGTGGTTATCCAGGTAAAGAATTGATATCATACTGATATGGTGGTTGACTATTGTAAAGCCAGATATACAGTGAGGTTTGGGTAGTGGAAGTGCTTTCTTACTATTTGAAATCAGTATATGCATAATAGAACATGCCTGGTAATAGAGGATCCATTCAAAGGAGTATGTTCCACATTTATCTTCCTTTAACCTATGCCCTCAGTTTGCATGACTCACTTTTAGCATAGATTGCTTTAAGACTGTGCCTGTCTTTCTAATATGATATGAAACTACATTTGAATACCTTATTTTAGCATTCCATCCCATTATTGATTTGGGAAAGCTAAGCTTAATTAAATTACATGATAAATTATACATTGCTTTATAATTAAAACTAATTTTTAATTTGGGTATACAATCTTTCTTTTCCATTTAATTGCTGGACTCTTTTTTTCCAATTACGAATTGGAACAGAAGACAACTTAGCAGATAGATTTAAGAGCACAGAATAGTTTGCAGTTTCATGCGGGAAGTTGACACCTTCTGTTCAGTGAATTTGGCAATTTCTTTTCTTCCATTATTTTTCAAATGAAAAACTGATGGACACACTGGAGTCACACATGTTTATTCCAGTGGCAGAGATTTACTTTATTATTGAACTAACCTTCCTTTCCATCAAAAAATGAATGCTGACTGCTGATCCCTCGGTCAGATGAACTTTGTTAATCAAGGGCTTTGTCTTAAAAAAAAATGGTGACATTTCACTACTGAGAAATAGGCTGATAGGCGAATAGATATTTACTTAGGACAAAAATCAGTATAATAACCAACCTCTTGGTCCCATATGACAAGGGAAGTCATTATTCTATAAAAATATTTTTTGTTTTTTGTAGGTTAATGCAATGGATGTTGATTTATCTCTTTGAAGCAAGTGGAGAATAGCTTTTATATCAAGAAGCTTCTAAACAGAACTCGGATAAACCACAGTTTATAGGGGAGGATTATAGAAACATGAAAACTAATGGCATGAAAAGTGGTATAATGCAAGTGGGCATAATCTTTTAATGTGGAAGCTTCATTAATAAAAACAATTCACAAATGAGTTACAAGCCCTTGATACATGTACAAACTGCACACAGTGAAAGCACTTGGAATGCACTTTGCTTCACCTCTTCTTTCTCGTGCTCCTCATTCCATCAAGCTTTCTTCGAGGTGTTTTTTTTACATGATAAGTTATGTCCCATGTTGTATTCCAATCTTGCACTCAACAATCAAAAAATCAGGTTATGTGTCTTCCTCCAAAAAATGAGTGGTAATCTCACTGCTCTTCCATCATTCTTTTAGTTAAACAGTACTTACTATCTTTGCTCTTCAACATTTCCCCAGCCAAGTCATGCCTCCGCCTTCTGATTGAAAATACTGCCCACTTATACCATTTTCACAATTATAATGTATTTAAAAGTTTTCACTCATCCCTATCACCCTTTCTCTTCCCTAAAGGTGTATCATGTTCCATACTCCATCCCGATATGTTTTATTCCTCAAACCTTGCACTTTTTTTGTAGACTCTCTCTGAACCTACTTTGTTTTGTTATTATATTTTCCAAGTGAGTTCTTCAGAACAGGTTTACATGATCTGGACAGTTTAGTAAGTTTAGTTTAGTAAGTGGAACTAAACTAATAAAAAAAAATTACCTTTACCTCCACAGATCACTTGATTCCCGTGGAGGTTGCCTGGATTGGGTCCCATACCGTCCTGGTATTTGTCCTTGTTTTAACCCCCCCCCCCCACAAAAGGTATGTTTTACCTTACATAAAAGTATTGTGTACCCTTTTATGTAAAGTAAAAAGTTTAAAGTTTAGGTTAGGTCTGCTTTAAAACAGTGGGGCACCATGGGACACTTTTCTTGAGTTGTGTAATAGACTATCAAAGTAACTACCTCTTTCCAGTTATCTCATGGTGGTTACATTGCTGGTATATGAGACATACCACACCCAGTTCATACAACTGTAAGCAAATGGGATTAGTACTAAGTAAGTAAGTAAGCTTGAATTTCTCCCAAGCATAACAGTAAAATGTAATGGTACAGTCTATATAAAATCCGCTTAGATGATTCCTAAAATCTCTAAATTAGAAAATAAATAAATATATCATCAGAAAACAAATTATGGTTTTGAAATGTTTACCAAATTTACCTTTTCTTTGTATCTAATAATCATTTATGTTAAAAAGATCATTTTAAATACTAAAATGAATAATGAATCAGTTGCCTCAATCTGTACGACTGCAGATTTTCTGTAAAAAGCATGTGTATGAGCTGGTTACTATCCTACTTGATAGATATGAGTATGGAAATCATTTGAGCATTATGAAAGATGAAAGTGAAAATGATACAATTTTATTTAGGCATATGTACGGCTCTCATATACAGGTTTCTACTGTTCTGTGCAATATATGATGGTAAGAACCCATCTGTACCACTTTCTTCTGAGACAAAAAAAGTTTTAGACATCCCACTCTCTATGTGTATAGACAAAATATGCACCAAAAAGGTAAATTATAGTGTTTAGAGGAGAAATGTTAATTAGTTTAGTTTACAGACAAATACATCTGACTCTGATTATATGTATGTGCCCTGGAAGACCTGCACATCCATAATTGCTACCTTTCTCTGATTTCCTGACAGTTCTAACATTTTGTCTGCAAATCTTTTAAACTTTTAGCAGCATATCAGCAGATCAAAACAGAAGGGACAATTTGATCACATCAGTAAAATCATGTTTCGGGGCTTTGAACAGCCCCTTCATCAGACAACAGTGATGAAACATACATGTACAACAATACGTAACAGGTCAGGGAATATGCCACTGACACAATGACACTTTTACTGATGAGATTAAATTATCCTTTTTCTTTTGTTTCTGATATCCTGATATGAGGTTTAAGAATTGCATGGTAATCTGAAGACACTTACAAATATTAGGCCAAGATTTTGATTAGTGTGCAGTACTTTTTCTTCTATTCCACATGTCTCACCTTCTATTCTTCTAATAATTTCAAAATTATTGATTTCTTCAGGTAAAAAAGTTCATCACACTCCTTTCCTCATTGTCGGTAATCTGATGACATGGGGGCCTTTTTTTGCTGTTTGTAATGTAAGAGTATTAACCACACACTCATTGAAGACTCTTTTATGACTGACAGTCACACATCTGGCCTTTGAACATGTCCCAATTTATTAAATTACATTTAACTAAAAAATGTATATTTGTGTCAAATTTTCTAATAATGGTGTAACTTTTTGTCTACAACAATCAATACATTTGCACAAATTCCTGCAGTTTAGCTTATTTGAAAAGGCTTCTTTGTAATAAATCATCAAACAACACCAGGAAAGCCTGATACAGTTTACAGCACAGATGGCTATAACTTCGATCAATAACTGTCCTTAGGAGTTAGGAGGGACCCATGCATGCAAAGCAAAGTACACTGAGCAACAGGGTGCTGCTTCTGGGAAAATTTTTAATTTACCAGTCTAGTTTCTTGTATGAACATGGGACTAATGACACAATTAAAGATTTAACTAATCAACACAAATCTAGAGCAAAATGAAAATTATAGGCATGCAGCAAATGTACTGTACAGAGTCAGGTAAAATGCCTTAATCTGCTTTTTTAACTTGAATGTCCCTTTAAAGCAATTACCAGTCAAAAATAAAAACATTTCTTACCTACTTTCCCGTTAATGTCTCTTTCTTTTTCTTCTTTATTGTCCATCTTTACCTTCCTTCATCACCACCCCTATTTTGTTTCTGTTTTGTTCCAAGTACTTTCTGAAAACCAAAAACATATATATCCTACGGTTGCTTATCACATCTTTCATTAGGTGGGGGTACTTTCTGTTAAAGGGCCCAAAGGATCCTGCTGTCTTCCTTTTTCACCAAAACTTTTTTCCTTTGGAGGTTTCCAGGGGTGCCGTTGTGTTTGTTCTCTTGGATTATACGTTTTCGGGGCATTGTTTCTACCTGTCCACAATTTGTAACCCCTATTTAATGTACAGCACAGAGTAATAACCCGTATTTAATGTACAGCACTGAGTAATATGTTGGTGATTTATAATTACAGTTTAATAAAATATTTATTAATTGGTTAAAGCCCCATAAACTTATTCACCTCCACCCTCCTTGGTTTTAGCTTTAGAAGAAAGGTACCTGTTGACTTTTCAGTCTTTTAAGCTACCACCTGCTTTCACACTCTTTTCCCCTTTTCCCTCTTCTTTCCTTTATCTGTTTTTTCCTCCTATACATTTGTTGCCTTTCTTGTGGACCTGTTTATTTTCAGTTCTACCAACTACTACTTCTACCTCCTCTTCCCCAAATTTCACTGATGCTGTTATGGGGGCTTCTTCTTGCTCCACTCTACATCTTTTTCCGAAGGCATTTTCTGATTGACATTTGCACAAAAATTATTACCTGTTAGAAACTGAAAGATACCATTGGTGTTGTTGCAAGCAGTGTATGTTTTGGTTGTTTCCCTGTATTTTTGGTGTTACAACTTTTCATATACTATGATATCATTTGATATTCATTCCAGAGCTTCCTTGTTGTTCAAGGTACTTGTAGTCTTTTTTAGTCTTCAAAGTGGAATGGCTTCCATTATATTTAAAACAGTACCAGGATGTCTTCGACCTACTACCCCAGTGTGCGAATGGAGAGAGAAAGGAGCTTCAGATTACTAAAATAATCATCTCTCTATTTCTATCAGCATGCTTCTTGTCATATCATGAAATAAATGGCTGCCTGCGCTGCTTCATTCTCCCCCAGTCTGGATATGTTGAACAAGGACAGCAAGTACGTACAAGATACATACGCAGCCCACATTAAAAAATACATTATTGACATATTAATGAATAAATAGCTTCATTAATTTCTGTCCTTCATTGAAAAACTCCTTTGTTACATTGATAAAAACAGTGATGAACTGAAAATTGTAAGTTGTCCCCTAATATCTCCTGTTGACATACCACTAAAATTACAGAGCTTTAAAACGTCTTGTGTTTATTATCTGTCTGAAGGTATAAAGGTATGAGAGACCCTGGAAGAAGAAAGCAGAAGAACAGATGGAGAAACAATATGTGATGTTACATTACGGGAATTAAACAGCTAGAACCAATGAGTTCAGAAGCAAGAAGAGAATGTCTTCCCAGAATGTAGGTTGCAGGCATGGGTCCAATGTGACAGATGCCATTAGGAGTTACTAAGGACAATGAAGCACAAAACATATGTTTATTAAAAGAAAAAAGAAAAAATTTGGAAAAGTCAGACCCCAGTGTGTTACAACAAGGTTTAAAGCTATCATTACCATTATTTACAAATAGTATTATTAGTAGTATTAATATATATATATATATATATATATATATATATATATATATATTGTTCCAAAAACCTAAATTATCAGCATATCAGATATCAATGACCTTAATAGCCTTGTATAAAATCTTTGATATACATGTGATGTGTAATTATTGATATAGAATCATTGGAAACCAGAAGCATTAACCAACTGGGATTGTCAAATCACCCTAAAAAAAATGAAACCAGAATGGTTGAACATGTCGAATTTCATCACAACACCTCATAATGTGGATCAGTAGTGTGTATGGCTCCCATGTGGCTGTATGCACTCCTGACAATGTGTAGATATGCTTCTGATGGGACAGCTGAGATGCCCTAGAGGATCTACTCCCAGACCTGGAACAGGTCATCAATGAACTCCTGGACAGTTTGTATCGCTACAATGTAGAGTTGGCTACACCAATACATAATGTCTCAGAGGGACTCTATTGAGTTCAGGTCTGGGGAACATGGGGCCAGTTAATAGAATGAATGCCTTTGCCATCCAGAAAACTGTCTATGCATTCTGGTCATATAAGACTAGGCCAGCACCAGGAGGAGCTCAGGAACCACTACACTAGCATAAGATCTTGCAATGGGTCTGGAGGTAAATCAAGGTCTGTGCTGTCACAGGAGTTCATTTTGAACTTATATTTATTTGTAAAGAGAACAGGGCATCAATGGTGAACCTGCAAATTCTGTTGTTCTCTTAAAGATGCCAGGCTGCAAATGTTATGCTGTGCACATAGGTCCCACTACAGAATGTCAGGCCCACGTTCCACACTCATGGAGCCTGTTAACAGTTTGTACCGAAACATGCACAGCAGAAGCCCTCTGGAGGTCATATTGTGTGGTTCTGGGAGAGCTTTCCCTGTTCCTCGTCACACAAATTTACAGATAATGTGCCCTGCAAACACAGCCACAGCAAACCTACTTGTAAAAGGATGTATGGATGTGCCCTGCTGGAGGATCTAGACTAGAACAGGCTGCAGGTACAGGTACTGTCTCAAGCCACTGTACAATAAAAGCTGGGACAAGAACACTAACAAAATGCAAGACTGATGAAAATGAAGAATAAATAGAGGAAGTGGTAAACTTATTTCCACTTTTGCCGCTGGCTTGCTGTTGCCCCTTTCTGTCCACCTGTTGTTGTTTTCTGTTGCACCAAAGCAAGTATATAGATTCAGAAGTATATATATATACATATATATATATACATGTAAATATATATACATACACACACGTATATAAGAAAGATAAGCTTCCAAGCTAGCACCACCATTTCAGAGAAACACATTTCGGTGGAAAGATTTTGTCTCTAAATCTTTAAGTTTTACTGGAGGCCAGAAAGTAATTTAGGTCACCAGCTCCCACCCAATACTAATAGCATTTTGGTGGAGTCAGTTTATGCTTTATTCCTGTATGGAATAATAAATGAAGCTCTTAGTAATAAAGCACAGATGAGTTCTGCTGTGTATAATGATGAACTTAAGAATGTATAATCTTGAAAAGCTTTGAAGACAAATGTAAATAAAATGTTCTACAAATATGCGTAAAATAAGTTTGCAATTACAAAACAATACACTCGTGCCAGCCCTTAATTTGCCAGAAAAAAATATTAAAATGTAGAAATGCAAGACATTACAATTCCTATGGGAGCTGTTTGTTTTTTCTATATTATCCATGCTCAGCAAAACATTAGCTTTGATGGTTCCTGTTTGCATATGAATGCGAATGTTGCTTTTGCCATGATCAAACACCCTAAAGTTAGAGTAAGCTAGACATATTCTTATGTGTGACTAGACAGCTATGCATAAAACACTCTGAAAAGGATCCCTTTGTGCTACAAGTCAGCAGAGAGTGTGCTAATACCAGGAAACAGCTGGATATAACATTTTTCATTTGTTCTGGACCATAATTAATATTCTGACAGCATGATTTATTATAAGAGCATAGAAACACAACGCTCAGACTATAATGTGAATGTTTGTACACAGCTGAGGTCAGTGTTCCATTGCCAAATTCTGTGCACAGTCATTGCAGATAACACTGACCAATGAGGGGCGCTCTTCACACCCTTGCAATAAAACAAATCATCACTTTAATATATAGAATATGTAGGGGGCACATCATAAATATAGGGGAGGCATTGCCCACCGTAGCCTGCCTCGAACATCTTGAATAGGCATATATCCCCACAGACACAAATCTCACAAAGTCATGGACACAAATCCCTTCAATAGACATTATTAGAGCTGTGCAAACCTAGAGACACCTAACTCTGTGCAAGCAGCTCTGCAATACTGTTGGGTTTGTCACTACCATAGTTTGGCAGCGATTCAGCACTTTGGATTTCAAAGTCTACATGTTACCATCCAGAAATAACAAACACATGTGCAGCTAAGTCAAGAGAGACCATAATTTGAAGAAATAAGTAAACCACCCAATGTAAGCTCATTGGGCCTGTTAGGGAGAGCAGACATATATATATATTTTCATTTTACCATTGACTCCCAATGTCCCCATAGGCAGTATCCTGGTTCCCTTACCTTTTGTTTGAGAATAACTGTAAGTTCTACAAATAGCCAGAGCTGAATAACAGGATGTGTCCCTATTACTATTTAATAAAGGTTAATAAAGGTTTGCTGCAACTAAGAAAACCTGATGGTTCATATTTCTGCAACTGAGAAAAAAAACCCACAGACACACACCTCTGCAAATATGCAAACTATAGGCATAAGTCTTTAACAATGCACAAACACACTGCCTGATTTATTAAAGCTCTCCAAGCCTGGAGAAGATACACCTTCATCAGTGAGTCTGGGTGATCCACCAAACCTGGAACGGATTTCTTAAAAATCATTTGCTATTAGTTGGAAAATATTTTCAATCATGTACCAGATCTATTCCAGGTTTGAGCTAGAATCTTAAAGAGGTTTAATAAATCGGGCCCAAAGTATGCGCACATAAAATCATGTACATATACTGTACATAAAAGATATAACAGTGTGGAGTGCACAGAAACTTACTAGCTCACTTGTTTTCTGGAAGAATCAACAAGTTTTGTTTTCTTTGCATTTATTAATCAGATAGATGAATCTCCAAAAACACTTAAAATCTCATGGAGAAACCCTCAATCAAATAATAGCACCTAATATAGTAATTCACCAATAAAAAGATAAGTATAGAAGTGCTGTGAAGTGTGAAATACTCTAAATTTAAAAACAAAGCTTGATCCTACAAATATGTGTACACATAAAATAAATAAATAAACCCATTCCTTCTTTAACTAGTAAATATATTCGCTATATAAAAAGTATATATCTGTGGCAGAGCTTTCTCTGGGAAATTTTCTTATATTCTCCAGCTTTTGGTACATTATGAAAGGACAGGGACACTGAACTGGAGAACTGAAATCAGATTGAATTCAGTAAGGAAGATTAATTGCGTTCTTGAAAGTACAGACCTCTATGTGGTTCACTTGTTATGAATATACTGGGCCTGATTTGTTAATGTTCTCCAGGACTGGAGATGATAGACTATCATGGGGGAACCTGGGTGATCCAGCAAACCTGGAATGGATTTCCTAAAATAATTTGCTATTAGCTGGCAAATGTTTGGATCCTGGACCAGATCCATTCCATGTTTGTCTTCCCTAGCCTTATTATTATTATTTTTACACAGTGTTTATATAGCTCCAACAGATTACGCAGTGTTTTACAAAGTCCATAGTCTAACTGTTCCTCAAAGGAGCTCACAATCTAATATCCTTACTATAGTCATATGTCATTATCACAGTCTAAGGCCCTCTATTTATATATTTATTTTTTTGAGGGCAAGCCAGTTAACCTGACAGCATGTGTTTGGTGTGGGAGGAAACTGGTGTGCCTAGAGGAAACCTATGCAAACACGGGGAGAACATACAAACTCCATGCAGATAGCATCCTGGCTGAGATTCAAACATGGGACCTACCGCTATTATGTTCATTATGTTCATGTGTACTGTTGTGTCTTTCAGTTTTATGTATACATTACTTACATTTTTTATATTATACGTTTATAATAATTGGCTTATCAGGGATCAGATACAACAAAATGTTTATGAAAGTATACTTAACAGTTCCAAAACGAGCAAATAATAATGGTTCACATACATTTTAACCCTCAATTACATTACCAGCATGTATCTAAGATATTGTTCAATATATTAAATTCATGTTAATTAATATTATTCAGATAAAAAAATGAAAAAAAGAATTTCCTTCTTTGGACAACCCAGGTAAATGTAGAGAAGCCTAATCCTACCTTGTATCTCTGTCTTTATTATTACTAACCTACAGTCAGTTAATCCCTTGGGTCTGATGCTAGGGGCAGCTTCTATCTTCTAAGGTCCACTTTATGGAATCAGTATCATAGGAGAGCCCACTGGGAGGAGCGTCTGGTCCGACAATTGGTTGCAACATCAGAACCTAGGGATTGACTTACAAATTATTATTATAGAGAAGCCTTTTGGTGACAGCTGTACAGTGTTCCCTCGCCACTTCGCGCTTCATGTTTTGCGGCTTCAGTGCTTCGCGGGTTTTCTGTAGATACCACAGGCTCTCATAAAGGCGTGTGATTGGTGCGACATCCACCAATGAAAGTACGAGTCTTGTCTCGCATACTGTACAGTATTTTAGTGTTGTGCTGGCGATAACTTGTTTTGTTTAAGCGATAACTTTTTTATTACTTAAGCCCTTATAATGCCGCCTAAGCGCTGTGCCCCTGCGAAAGCTTCCT
>NC_092858.1:156240178-156291449 GCF_032062135.1 Pyxicephalus adspersus | reverse complement strand
CCATTAACCGCGAAAAACGAGGGATCACTGTATTTCTGTGTGCAATACATTTGCCTTGCTTTTACAAAGAAAAAGATATTTGCATTTGAAAAGGGAAACCTGTTAACCGTCAATAGCAAGGAAAGTAATGTAATATTAAAGAAAGTATATATACATATTTTATTAGTAGGCCTCTACTATTATTATCATTTAACGATGGCTATTCTGATTTTTAAGTAATATATTTTGGTAGTTTATTATATTATCCCTGGAGGAGGCCGCAGGAACATGGGGACCAGGTAAGATTTAAAAACTCCCTTGCAAGTCCACCCCGAGTGTGGCTCAGGGTTACCACTTTTGGTACTGAAAATTACCCCGAGCCACACTCAGGAATACCACCAGGGAGGTCAAGGGAGAATACACTTTCATCAGTGAAACTGGGTGATCCAAAAATACTGGAATGGATTGCCTAAAAGTATTTTTCTATTTGTTAGCAAATGTTTTGAATCCTGGACCAGATCCATTCTAGGTTTATTGGATCAACCAGCTTCACTGATGAAAGTGTATACTCTCCAGCCTTGGAGAGCTTTAGTAAATCAGCCCCATAACCCAACTTGTGACTAGTATTATTTAATGTAAAATTAAAAAATGCTAAGTTTCTGGATTTCATTCTTATTTAGTGCTTTTAAAGCTTTCTGAATCATTGACATGAAATTTGTATTTATATTAAAAAGCTGACATCACTTTCTGAAAATCTGTTACAAGCTGACAAAATATTGTAGCTAGAAGACCAGCATGTAAAGCAGGAAAACTATCATTTTCATAGTGATGTCATTTTCATAGTGATGTCATTTTCATAGTGATGTCATTTTCATTTAGTGATGTTGGCATGTCAGGTGGTGAAGAGAAGACTGTTATCCCCATGTAAACTTCAATACACCAAACTTACACAGAACTTTCCACTAAGGCCCCATTTACACTTTGGCTGAAAAAAAATGTAGTCCAGGTGCAAAAAAAACTGCTGCACCTAGGACCAGCAAACCACACTGCGGGTTAATACATCACTCTTGAAATGGTGGAGTGGCTTTACTTTCAAGAGGGGAAGCGCAACCACATGGCCAGAAGTGACATCGCTTTTTGGAACAGCGCTGTGATATACCGCAACAGAAACCACAAACCACACACAAACCTTGCACAAAATGATTCTTATCTGTTCCCCATTATTGAAATAAAAGCATGGTTGAATGAGTAGTAGAACGCTGTGGTCAACTGCAAGTCTGAAATTGCCCTTACTGTTCATTATTTAAAGCTCTGTGTTGAGATTTAGTCTGAATTAAATAATAGTAGTTAGCAGCACTGTGTTTCAGCCTGTAAACAAAGAATTACAATTCTGTAGCAATTTATTAACTAAGACAACTTGGGTTTTATGCTTTGGTTAAACTTAGATATTAATTCTCCTTGTTTGCTTTGACCTCTGTTTTTATATGCTATTAGTGGGGATAAACAGATGTTTATGAGTGAAGTTTGAAAAAAGGCCACAAGATGGCAGTCATTAAAAAATGTTTCAATATACAAAACAAATCAGAGACAGAACTGAATTTCTCAAAAATAATTTACAAAGTTAGATTTAGTCTATATAGTCAGGATCCAGCAATTAGAGGGGTCAAGGGCCTGGAACTACCCCTCCGGTATATGAGCTCTGATGGGGGATGTCACATTTACCATTTCCTCATTCATTATTATTATTATTATTATTATTAATAATAATAAACAGGATTTATATAGCGCCAATATATTATGCAGTGCTGTACATTAAATAGGGGTTGCAAATGACAGACAGACAGACTATGACACAGAGGACCCTTACAATCCAAGAGGTGGGGAAGCAGCATACAATAGGAAACATTAACAAGATTTAAAAAAAAAAAATTAGACCATGTACAGAACTGCCTTTACATTAAAACTGAAACACAATAATATGGGACAGCTAAAGATGGACCTCTTACCACATTTTTTGTAACTTTATATAAAAGGGTGGCTAACCCTTTTATATAAATAAATGTTTTTATAGGAAGACGAGACGTACGCAACCATCTGGACTAGGATTGTGAAGTGATCGTCAGCGTTCCACCTATAAAGGTGTTTTTTTTTTCATGATAGTTCCGCATTAGGGAACAATTCTCTATCCCTTACATTCCCTTTTCCATTTTGTTTAAAACTCTATGTTTTGCTAGGGTTATGAAAGAAGAGAAACTTTATGTGATGTTAGTTAAACGCAAACTATTGTAAAACCCCTATTTTATTTTGAGAAAGGGTTTTAGGGTTTGTTTTTTTATATCAACACCAAAGCCCTCCCTTCCTGGTTACTCAGGTAAAAGTCAAAGTTGAACAGGCCCACAAGAGGATCAGAAAGAATCCCCTGGTGTTTCCCATAGGAACCCCAGATTATTTTTATTTGTGCCATCTGGTGGGCCCCTGGTCCCTTCTGCTTTACAAAAAAGGCCACTATCCCAGGAAAGCTATGCATTCTGATTGGCCCTTCTTCCACCTCTGGTGGAAATAAAATATACCATAGGCAAAAGAAAAGTCAATGCGGCATATCCGAAGTTTAAGATTAAGGGTAACATAAATAACTCACATGAATGAATAATATCACATACTTGGTATACTAGTAAAAGTGAAAAATGGATCAGGGCCCTACCCCATGCATTTATTTAAATGCTTCTCCATAATGCTTCTCCATACTTTCCTCAGCTCTGAATTTCATGGCAGGGGAGGTAACGGGTTGCTTTTTCATTTTGATATAAAGTCTAACTTAGAGACCAGCCTCCAGCTTCCCTAAGACCCTAAGTATATTTATATAAACTGATACTGATGTCTGCTTCACATTGGATGAAAACTTGATGTGCTGTCAACTTACTTGCACAATGAGATGTATTGCCTATTTGCAATATGAATCTCTACAGACAATGTGATGTAAAGGAACTTGTGACAACCTATTTGCTGACATACAGAGAAGACACACATACCATCTTATAACACTACTCCCCCCTAACCATTTGTGGACTATTATACTAATATGGAGAAAACTGTATTGGACTTTTCTGCTTGATGACATATAGATGATGGCATAGGAGATTGATTCTGTATTCCTATAAATATTGATGTATTTCCTTTTTTTAATCAGAATTTCTATGCTTTTACTGCTAAGCATTTGATTTTCTCTGTTGCAACATTAAACATTGAAATAATTAGGATCTACTGTCTGATCTCTGATTGTCTGTTTGGAGCCTCCTAAAAGAACTGGACAACTGCATCAACGTACTAAAAATCAGGAATGCCATGACATTCTACTGTCAAATATGATTCCTCTGTCCAGGTTGAATGGAGCTGGACATCTTTTAGGAAAAGAAAAGAAAAAAAAAGAGGACATATCTGGATTGAATGTATTACACACTGGCTGGGGCCTAAAATATACAGGTAGTCCCCAGGTTACGAGATAGGGACTTTAGGTTTGTTCTTACATTGAATTTGTATGTAAGTCAGAACAGGTACATTATTTTAATAAATGCAATTAGGACAAATGTTTGTCTCAACATATAATTAGGCAGTGTGGTGTCAGTTATTGTAAAAAAACCTCAATTTGATTTAAGCCCAATCAAAGCAACAAAAAAAAGCCTAGACATTCAATAACTTCTGAAGCAAGCTGTGCTTTGATATGCAAAAAGAAACAACTGCAGAGTTTGTCTTGGTCATTAAAGAATTACAAGATGTTACAGATTAGCTCAGCTCTTTGGATCACCCACAACGTCAGCTGAGTTTAGCATTAAGATTACTTCTTGAAGTCATGCAAACTGCCCCCCATCAAGCCTCTGTCCTGCACAGGAGTGAGCAGGGAAGCCCCATCCGTAGCTAGGAGTCATCTGTATGTCAGATGTCCTTAACTTGGTGACTACCTGTATATTGGGCCTATAATATTATAGAGTTAGATTTTACATTTTGATAGCCTGGTTGAAAATTGATTAATTGCTCAGCTAGATGCCAGGCTAGCGTACACTGCTGCAGAATATTGCTATTATACTTTATCCAGATCAATCTATTTGTATAACATTACTTTTAATGCATTCTTAGCAAATATTTATCGAAACTTGCACCTTGCTGCAGTTTAATTGCACAAGAAGAACTATTAGCAGTTACTCTCTTCTACACTCCTTCTTTTTTATACTAAATCAAAACACGTTGTTTCTAAAATATCACTAAATCCTGTTTTTAGTTTTGGACGGAGTAGAAAAAGAAACATTTGTCTTTACTTCCTGCCATAGAGAAATTAAATGAAGTGAAGATATCTCTAAGATGATTGGAATGCAAGAGGAGGAAGTTCTATATGTCCTTATTTCTGTTCTAGTGAAATTTGTAAGATTTCAGATTTCCCAATAATTTCTGTCCTAGTGGCAATGGTCACCGGGACAAATACAGACAATAAGGAGTCATAGTCATAAATCAGTACAATTATACCAGTGATTTTCAATTGGTAAAACAGGACTGAATTCTTATTTTGTTTCACCTAATATTCAAATTCAGTATAATTAGTACAACTGTGCATAGATCAAATTAGGACCCTGCAGGAAAAGAGCTAAACTAGGTAAATGTTGTCACTCTAGGAGAGAAAGGGTTTGTAGATACACCTTACTTGTATGATTTCAATGAAAATGAGAAAACATTTTGATGTTGTCAAGCACACAGGACCACTAGGTGACGCTACAGCTTGCACAGGAGTGGTGTGAGCCTTGGGAAGGGCCAAGGCACGGGGTCTAAGCAGTAACCAGGTCTTCTCCAGAGCCTCTGATGATGAGAATGTTGCGCCACTGGTTACTGCCAGGTTGAGGTACTTGGGCACACCAAGGTGGGCAAATCATTGTACCAAATCACAAAGTAGAAAGGTAGTCAAGGTAGGCCGGGGTCAAGACAGGCAGCAAGCAAGAGAGGTCGAGTCACATGCCAGGGATCAATTGCCAGGAATCCAGGAGACAGATACTAGTGACACAGGGGCCACTGCGGGCACAGGCAACACAGGATACACTGGAAGCAACAGGAGGCACAGGTGATGCAGGGAAATCCACAGACAGACAGGAACATTGGAAGAGCACAGTAAAGTTGGCTGGGAACCAACAGACTGGACAACCAGGGGTTAACGCAGGAGCTGGACAGAGGAAACACTGAGTTTGCACCAAGTGAACAGCAACCAGCTCACAGAACTAGGGGCTCGGCACAATGGAGACACGTTGCGCAAACACAAAGTGCAGTGTGTGAGCTAGGTAAATAGCAAGGGCTGGTCAAGCAGATCGGACGGAACTGATAAAGCTTGTAAACAGAGGCAGGCCCAGCTTCAGAACTGCCCGCATGAGCAGGAGAGAGGCGTCTGTGCTTTAGTGGGGACAAGGTAAGTGTGACAGATGTTACAGGTTGAAACTTAGTTTGACTGTTCCGTACTCTAGTCAAAACAAAACTAACAAGGTTTAGAACTACATTTTTACTGTACCTACATGTTTATTGTTTTTCTTATTAATGAAAAAACAAAACAAATATTCCATTTTCTTTTATGAGGACATTTCTGGGGTATCTCCTACCTCTTACCTTGCCTTCAGTGCAAAAAAAAATTGCGTTTTAAAGAAAGTGCATCTATCCTTTATCTGATGTACAGTAAACTCTATTGTGATATTATTTGTATTTGTGTTTTAAAACATCCCCCACTTTCTATAAATTCCTCAATCAATCTAAATTCCATTAATCACCATCATGAAATGCACACTGATTTAATGATCATTTTAAATGCTGCATTGCTAAATATTATTTTCTAAGCTAATGTATGCATTTTTTTACCCTATTATGAATCACACCATGTGAAGAGCTTTTCCCCTGAGTAATAATGGAGAAATGGTCATTCTTAGTCACTGGCACTGGTAATAGGGATTGTTTCTAATTAAACAATGCCATTTTGTCATGGAGTCATCTGGGATGCTAATAACATGGGGTCAGCATCCACGGAGACCTTCCCAGAGTACATTTGCTGGTCTTACCCTTTTTTGTTGACCTAATGATAGTAGAACCTTTGATCATGTGAATGTCTTTTCTGTCTGAGGACCTAGCAGACTAGCAAGTTTAATAAAAGAAAATGGCTGATAGTTTGACTTTGGCCCACATTGCTTTGTTAGTTAACAACTCAAGAACAGAGCAGTTGTTAGATATATATATATGTATATTCAGCACATCTCCTCAATACATGCACATTTATACATTTGAAAAAACTATTAAATGTACAGATATAAAAGTCCTATTGATCTGCCAGAAGTGCCACAAATTCTCTAAAATTTTGGCCAGCACAGTCACTTTTGATTGCTGGCCTACAGAATTCCACCTATGTCTACTTCCCAGTAAAACACACTGGGTAAAGAAAATGCTCTTGGGAGGTATAATTCAGAAGGGGGGATGGATAGTTACAATTCAAATGACTTCCCCGAAGCTGCACCTGCAACAATTTTATAAAGATGTGATAATACAAGCTATTTCTTACTACAGGTAAAACAAAGTATTTGACTACTAGGACAGCTTTCACCTTTTTTCCATTTTTTTCCTTCTAATCTCCTCCAGGCATAACCTGTCTACAGCTATGCACTCTAGCGCTGGCCAAAATGCTTTGCTCTGCATTGGCCTCCTAATGACAGTGGTGCATTGGGCCGTGATTTATTAAAGCTTTGCAAGGCTAGAGAGGATACAATTTTATCTGTGAAGCTGGATGATCCAACAAACCTGGAATGGAGTTCTTAAAAGTCATTGGATATTTGTTAGCAAATGTTTTGAATCCTGGACCAGATCCATTCCAGGTTTGCTGGATCACCCAGCTTCACTGATAAAAGTGTATCCTCCCCAGCCTTGGAGAGCTTTAATAAATCAGGCCCACTGTGCCAACATTGTGCCACTAACTTATCCAAGGGTGCTTATGACAAATGCAGTAGCACAATTGGGATAAAGTCCTCACCCTATAACAGGCAGAGCCTAACTAAGGACCTACATGTCAGAATCACCATATACTTTAATTAAAGCTTATCAGAGAATAAAAAGGCACTACTGCAACGTTATTACAGTTAAGGTCTAAATTAGAATTTAATGATTTAATTTAGATCTAAAGTAAATGAAAAGTATTACATATTTGTACATATTTACAAGAAATGAAGATATTTTTTAACTCTGTAGATATATGTACTGCATATAGGTATAGCTGGTGGCTTAGTTAATCTCCTCCTAATGCTGGTACATGCTTCTAACCCTTCTTAATTCAATAAAACTTGATTATTCAGTCATGGTGTTAGGCCACACACATGCTTTGCCTTTTTATCTGCTGCATCTGAAAACTGTTCTAAATAAATTCTTCAAGTATATTTCTATCTCAGTTACAATGAAGAAGGTGAATGATTGATAACATTATAAGAAATTTTCCAGTTCTAGACTGATTCCTACAAGACTTAAAAGACCCCCCAATACAACTCATGCTTGCCCCATATCTCAAAGATGACCTGTTGCCAGATAGGTCATTTCAATGAAAATCTTTCTTTATATTATATGTGCATTTCACATATGTTATGCACATTTTTACCAGGAAAAGCCCCTCTTGTGTAGACATTCAAAAGGTTTGTGACTGCTGCTGGGTGCCACCACTGTGAATAGGATGTTAGGAGTACCAACAGACTCAGAGCTTATTCCATCAACATTGATTCTAATTCTAATTGGTAATGTATGAGGGTAAAGTCTAATACAGCAGAGCTTGGACAACACAGTATACTTAGACATGAAAAACGTTTGGGGGCTTTGCACAGAAATTTACAATTCCTAGGACAGTCATATGTTGTAGCAAGTTCAAAGTAAAAAAAAAAGTCTGCAAATAGGAATTAGAAAAACTTGATTTTTTTGTGCTTTTACATGCAGATTTTTTAGGTTGTGATCTCGTACATAGATGAGAAGAGTAAAAGATGTCTTTTTTCTGGCAAACTAGATATTGTAAAACTTTTAAAAGAAACCTTTATTTATTAAACAATGCATAAAAAACATAGATATGGTTCAAACAATAATGACTGGATTATCAACAATGTAATACTCCGTGGGGAATTATGGATAGTATAAGTACATTATGGATTGAACAATTGCTCCCTATAGGTTTTTAAACATCAAAGTATAAGCAAATTGTATCAGTAGAATGTTTAGTATATAGTTACTGCCTCAATCCGGACACGTTTCGTCCGTGACAGGCTTCTTCAGGGGAAAGAAAGAGACCCTAAAATTTATAATAATACATTGTATAACTGATACATCCAATAACACTATTTATATGCACAGCAGTAAAACGTATATTTCAAGCTGACTTACTCATGCAATAAAGTACTGTAATTGGAGAAGGAAGTAATTGATCTCATAGAGTAGCCAAATGAGTTTGGATATCCTAATAATAACACAAATATATATGAGGAATGCAAAATATAGGGAGGAAAAAAGACCAATTTTGATCACCAATGCTTATGTATGAAAAGGATGAAAGGAATGTAATCAATATACATTTTATGTAATAAAGGATCTAACTTCAGTGTGAAAAACTTTGATAAGGTAAGTATCCCAAAGTAGGCTATATAGAAAGATGGGCATAAACAGAGATTATGTATATAGGGCAATCATATCATTAGGTTTAGTTTCACTATTTTTTTATATATATGTATGAACATTTATGAGGAAAGGTACTTACCTAAATCTAACTGGACAATATTGATATATTGTAGATGGAGATTTATATATTTTTTAAAACTGTATCCAGTTGATATCTGTAATAAAATAATGTTACTATTAATAGAAATCAGTTATATGTTGTATGTACACATACTACATATAATTGTTTTTTATTAATTGTTATTAAAGTGTTATTATTAGGATATCCAAACTCATTTGGCTAATCTATGAGATGGATTGCTTCCTTCTCCAAATACAGTACTTGAGTAGTGCATGAGTAAATCAGCTTGAAGTATACGTTTTATTCCTGTGCATATAAATATTGGTATTGGATGTATCATTTATACAATGTATTATTATATATTTTAGGGTCCCTTTCTTTCCCCTAAAAAAACCTGTCACAGGTGAAACGCGTCGGGATTGAGGCATTAACTATATTCTATTCATCCCTACTGAAAAAATTTGCTTATACTTTGATGTTCAAAAACCTATAAGGAGCAATTGTTCAATCTATATTGTACTTATACTTTCTATATTTCCCCACGGAGTATTAGATTGTTGATTGTCCCGTTAATATTGTTTGAACCATATCTATGTTTTTTATGCATTGTTTAATAAATAAGTGTTCCATTTAAGTTTTACAATATCTAGTTTGCCAGAAAAAAAGCCATCTTTTTCTCTCCTTATCCATATACTATATTTCTATATGGCTTGGCAACTACTACAGTAGTCTGTATTAGAATTCCTATGGGATAAAACTTCCCTGTTTTGTTGTTAGGTTGTGATCAATATGGAGAACTTTCAAACCATCCATAATATGAAACTGAGGTCATATATCAAATATCACCATCCCTCACATCCAACCAAATGGCATAAATTGGAAATACTCTACCATGTCCTAATGCCAGTCAAAAAATGTAAATGCTTTATGCACAATACCTCCCAAATGATATACAAAGCAAGAGATTGAGCACTATGAATCATGTCCACTGCTCCCCACTTGCCTTAGAAGTAGGTAAATCCCAGATCAAAATGACAGGAGAATTCCTAGTACTTGCCTCTTCTATATCTTGTATATCTTCCATATCTTGTGCAAATGGTTTCCCAAATCCCAGAAAACCCTTTATCAACTGAACATGCACATATGATATGTCCATCCTAAGTATTTGTCAGTCACCTTATTGTTGCAGGAGGTCAGCAATTGCAATTCCTGTGTTTTCCTAATGTCAGGTTGTGATAAGGATCACTCTAGATCTTAGGGTTGGAGTACACAAATCCGGTCTAACAGTTGTTGCCCCGTTAACTGCTCAGTGTCAAACTTTAAACTGAAGGTAAAAATATAAACATGTTTTGATAAGATTGCATAGTTAAAAACATTTTAAGCCCAAGCCTCAATTTTTTTTCTACCTTTTGATTAGGTAGTGGGAACCCTTTTTGATTATTTATTGCTTTCTTTGACCGTGCTAGAGAGATTTCAATTTCTTTCCTGTGACAGATGGGCAAAAAAAAAAAAAAAAAAAAAAAACAAGGGGAACAGTTGTTACTGTGGCAGGTAAACACAGCCAACAATGATCATTTGATGGAGATTCTAACATTTCCATATTTTGCAGAAAAAACAGATTATTGTAGGTGTGCCCACTAGAGACCAGTTATGGGTAAATGTGTTCAGGTATGATGTGTAATGTGTTTAGCAAATGCTCTTCAAAGTTTAAACCCAGGTTCAAGTACAATGTGAACTGAGATTTACCTCCATTATGCAAGCATGGGCCACTGCTGTCACCATGGGGGTCATTCAACCTTCAAAGGAGTTCATGTCCTTCTGCAAGAATTGGTTTCACAGAGGCTGCGATAGAGCAAAGGAAGCAAAACATAATGCAAAAGGGTGAAGATTTGGTTTTGTAAAAGTAAAATGTTAGACTGAAAGTAAAGGTGGTAAATTCCACAATTGTGAGTTGTCATTAGGACAGGAAAAGAGATGACATTTTTCAATGGGGACATATTCTCTACTGTGTAAGGTTATGTGCTGTTGAGTCTACAGGACAGATAACAGGACAAGTAATGGGTAATAACCATAATAAGATATAGATAGCAAAAAGAAAAGCTCACCATGGGTAACCATGCTCTACTCAAAATGAAAGGTAAAGATCACTGGCTTTATATATATTTTCAAATAAATACTGCTTCAATTAGGAAAATAGATACTTAAACCCAATGGGCAGCGTCCATATGTTGCTATAAACGACTATATTAAGTGAAAGTTGTGTACCTATAACTGTAATAAATTGTTCAGGGAACATTTTCAGCTGCTGCATATGTTTTCACAGCCTATTGCGTCATCATCTTACCCAAACTGTTAGCATTTCAATTAGAGCCATTTGTTAAAGCTAATTCACAGTGTATGGAGAGATACAAAATTGCTTTGAAGTTAATTTTCAGCTTCAAAACAAGTTAGTGCGAAGTCACCTGTTCACCCCATCCTCTCCTGGGCATTTCCAGAGAAATAAAAAACTATCTGCAACAGTACCTTGTTTATTTTATGATCGCCGAGCTGCCTGCAACTGCTGACCTTGTGAGCCGAATCAAGGCATTCAGAGTCCCTGACCTTGCAGTCATTAAAATCTAATCACACGCCAGGCAGGCTTCCATATTCATTAGGTTAAGAAGAAGATAGATTTGAACATGCTTTTGAAGTGACCAATACATTTATCAGCCAATTTCTTCCCTTCTAAAAAATCCTAGCCTAGTTAAGAATATTAATTGATTAATTGATACTGAAAGTCTTTTGTGCAAAAACATTAGCATAACAATATTAAACAGATGCAATACACTTTGCATAAAAATTTAGTTTTTTTTTTTTACATATGCCATTGGAAGACTCTATTTTCATAATACAGAAATTGTAAGTTTGTCTTTGGAGACATGAAAACTTTTGAAAACCCATTCAACCACAAAAACATAAATAAAGCACAACTAAACTTTCAGTTTTGTTACATTTCAGGTACAATAGATGTGCAAAATCCATCCGGTTGATTTCTTTATGCAGCCACAACCTTAGTACAACAAAAAGAACTCTTTCTCTTTGTATGGAATTACTGTTGAAAGGGCCAGGAATGCCCCCCTGTGTAATCAGTGCTACAACTCTCCAATCATCAGGGAGAATGAGTTTGAAAAATTGCAGAAATGTAAGTGTAACTCAGGAGCAGGGTTGTCAGAGTCCCCAAAAAGAGACCACTGCTTCCACACAGAGCAAGTGTAAAAAAATAAAATAAAACCTGTAATTCTTTGTTCACACTGTTCATGAGGTTGTGGTGCATTTACTAGTTTCTCATGCCAGGGAGCTGCTGTATATACATGCATAGACAAAAAAAATGGAAATGTAGAAAGTATTTTTAAATGTCAAATGTACCGCTTTGACATTTAAAAATACTAAAATAATCATACCCCCAGGGAGTTTAAAGTGTATTTAAACCCCAAAACAAAAGTTTATTACATTTCAGCTTACTAAGCCCTTGTTACATTCTGTGCACTGAATAAAAATGTTAAGCAATGTTATCTGCCATCTCAATTGTCTACAAAACAACTCCCATCCATTTGGATAAAGTGAGAGAGGGGCATAAAGAGAAAATAAGGGGAGATGAGGTATTCAGTAGGTAAAGCACACTTCTTAGTCCCAAGGTAACAGTGCTGCTCCTCCATAGAGACAGTATAGTCAATATGTGCTGTTACCTTAGAATGGAGGTTTTTAGCTGATTGATCAGGGAAATTAGGGTCAAAAGGCTCCCACTCCCTACAAAAAAATAAATAAATAATGTAGCCAGCTCATCTAAGGACTGGTAGGCTGCCATGTATCACAATTGATATAAAAATACAAACTAGCCCAAATAAAGTTAGAATGTTCAGAACAGACTTATGGAGAGTGATCAGAATTTCCTATCACAAAATGAATAAATTAATGAATTTAATCTCTTTTAATTAACATTGAGTTAAATAAAGGAACATTACATATCTGCTACATTACAGAGTAGATTTGTCCGTGGGTAGCCTGATGCAAGAAACACATCACATGATCACACTGATGAATACATTTACAGCCACAAAATGAGTCTGGAAATATTTCAATACGTAAACACGTTTTCAGATCCAGGGAAATGCCATATTTACTATAGTGGCTTACAAACTTAGTCCTAGCTAACTCTGTGCCAACACTTATACAGATATAGTCATGTGAACAAGTAAGTGCACTCAAAGTAATTGTTGTCTTTAATTGAACAGTGCCTGCAGAATAAAGTTATGTATTTAGGATAGAACTACACTTAGAAATAAAAAGATAAAAGCCAATGGACTCCTTATTGAGCTAGAAAATACTTATATAATGACCATTTTACTGTAGCTCTTACAGTAGCTTCAGCTGTGAATGGAATTAAAGACTGCACTGATGGTACTGCTAGGCTTTCCTGTACATTTACTTGTTGCTTTAGTCATTTTTTTGGTTTTCCACAACACAGTCCCTCCAATAAACATACTTATTTCTTGTTAGTAACTATATTTGCACTGTTTACACAGTTATCTGTTACCTGCTTACATTCATTTTGGTTCTGCAACTGTCAATATTATGCTGGACCTAATAAATTAAGTTGTGATGGCACTTATTATATGTTAAAAGTGCACTGGGAAGTGCTATCACATTTGATAATGTTTCTTTATCAATTGAAAAAAGAAATGTGTCAGGTTTTCCCAAAAAGAATCTGTGGTGTTTTTGTAAATATTTGCTTACTTTACCCATTGATAGATAATGTGTGTAATTTGGTGGTTAAATTAAACTAATTGAGCCTTATCTAAATACTATACAAGTGATAAAAATACCTACTAAGTCTTGTCTTAGTAGACACCACAAGATGTCTTCTTCTAATTGTGGCAGCATGTTGTATAGAGGTAATGATCAGGACAGTGTGGTAATAGAAAATTAGTCACAACAATTGGCATTGGGGTGCAAAAATGTAAGCAAGAAATTAGAAAAAAAAGAAATAATTCTTATCCAGGCACTTATTATAGGCATAGCATTGTACAGCCCTTTCCCTAAACATTTTGGGTAAAAAATAATTTAGAAAAACACATAATGTGGGGATGATGACCACAACAGAAAAACAAACAAAATAGAAAAATAAAAGTTTGTCCTTTTATTTCAGTTTAGTATCTGGATTCAGCACCATGGACAGTGCAGGATATAACACTGTTTACCATTTTTTATAGCATGTGTGCACTGTAACACTTGGCATTTATTGTTACTTATCATTGCAGCCTGTTCAAAAAGTTCTATTCTAAACGAGTCATTATATGTGTTTTATTTTATATGTTTAATAATTATATCAACTACTATCCATTCCTATTATTGTTCATAGGGAAATAGCATAGGAAAAAAAGTTTGGCCTTTTGATACATTTTAATACCTTGAATTCAGCACCATGGAAAGTGCATGATATAGCACCCAAAGAGACAACTCTAAATAATACACCCTAATGTGGAACAAAAGTTACTCTTTTAAACTTTGCATCAGGTAGGACATAACTTCCGAAGAGGACATACGATGCCCCTTCTGCAGTAAGCACTTTTACCTGCCTGATCGCTTTGGGGAACTGTCAAAAATGTTCAGCTGCGCATGAGCAGCTCAGTGTTGGTTGGCAGGATATCTGGGAATCCCAGCTTACACTGTTCTTGCCAGGACTGTATGAACTCCTGTATGTCTGTGCAGAAGTTATTCCATCCTGGCCAGGCCAGTCAAGGTGGCCACAGACTGTATATATTAAGAGAAGAAGAAAGAAGATGGAGGTGCCCTATGACCGAACAGGAACAGTTGAGTATAGTCGGGCTTATTTTTTATACCATTTTTATATAGCATGTGTGCACTTTTAACACTTTATTCTTACATATCACTGCAGCCTGTTCAAAAATGTCCATTCTATATAAGCCATTATATGTATTTCATTTTCTATGTTTAATAATTCTATCAACCAGTATTCCTTATAGAAAGAAAAAGAAAGTCAAACCCAATTTGGCATATAGTCTATGAGAAGCAACATTCTTATGGGTGTTCATAGAGTGATGTTTTATCTGCATTTCACCTTCTCTAATCCCCTACTAAAATGATATATCACTTTTTCGGCCATAACTATTGCTAGTTGTCTGAATTGCAACATGTACTATACTAAAGATTCTTCTTTTAAAACAAGTTTTTGCCGAGATGACTGTGTTAAAACTCAGACTTTTGCCCATCCTGGAAGCGGTTTGTTTACATCCCCTTTTCCTGCAGTGGCTGCTCCTGACCATAAGAGTGCTGGATTTACTAAAAGAACTTTTGTTTATAGTTAAAACCTTGCAAACAACAAACATCAGTGATTTTCCATAAAAGCATATATACATATTTATAAAAATAAAAATAGCTATAGATTATTAGATAGATTATTTAATTATTAGATAGATTATTTAAATACATAAAAACAGAATACACCACCAACTTCAATAGCCAAACTGCAGGGAAATGTACAGAAAAAAAATTAAAAGATTTTTCCTGCACACGATTGGATGATTGAAGTCAGCAGAGCTTCATCTCATTTACTATGTTAGGTAAAATTTCCTTCGTTAGGGGATAAATCACCTTGTGAACAGCCTAATTTTCTAAAATGTGGCTATATGAGCAGTATGTCTGTGTCTCTTTTCCATCCTCTTAACTCCCTCTATTACTGTCACACAGAAGTTGCTGTAAATCCTAACAATTAATGTTTTTTATTTGCTTGATTTTAGTCTGATAAATAAACAATTTACAATGTTTTGTTATATCTGTTGGATAAGTACAATTATGATCTAGATTGTGAAAGAAATTTAGGGCTGCCCTATGGCCTGTGTACATTTCTGGTGTTATGGAAGGAGTCAAATTATTCCCATTTGCGTTTTTCAATTGGGGCTATTGAATGTTTAGGGGCCTGTACATAAAAAAGTTTTTTTTTACAGTGGTGATCAATGCTTTGATGGCTGTACAATAATTACTATAAATTAAATACCAAAAACCTCTTAAGCTTCCTTTGTGTGTGCCGGGAATAAATTAACACCAGCACGGCTGGATGGGAGTTATGCCATTCTGGTACAACCCATCAAAATGGCCAAAAATTGTTCTCAAGGAAAAAAAGAAAAAGAAGATGGCAGCACCCTGCGATGGAATGAGGATATTTTTATAATCACAGGTTTAGTCCTTCTTTAAAGAGGGAGTAAACCCAAAACTAGCCAAAACAAAAAAATCACACTTACCTTCAATCCCACAGAGCAGTTGATCCATCGGGGGATTTTTTACATCAGGTCCTGCAGCGTCCCAGTATTCGTCTTTAGCCCTGCAAAGAGAGAGCGCCAGGCACCGCCATCTTCTCCTCTTCCTGGTTCTTCCTCCTATGTCACCCGACCTCGCACTGCGCAGGTGCAAGATCAGGTGACATAGATGAAGAAAAAACTTGCCGATCTCACTGCGCACTATTGATGAAAGGGCCCCTTTGGTGCTTGCCTGAGATGCATGGGCATGTGCAGAATGAGCAGCCGAGAGAACTCAGAATTTTCACTTTACACAAAGGGGTAGTAAAAGTAAAATAAAAATTTTGTTTGAATTTTTTTAAGTGCAACACCTAGGTAATCAAGAATGAATGGGAGCGCAAAGTCTCCCGGGATACCTACATCACACATCCTGGGAGGCTCTGCGCTCCCATTCATTCTTGATTCTAGGTATTGCTCTTAAAAAACTTCAAACAGGATTTTTACTTTAAATTAAAGGGTTCTACCCTTTTGTGTAAAGTGAAAATTCTGAGGTTAAGGTACGCTTTAAATTTGGAATTAGCTTATTTACCTGAATGGAATAACTGAATCCCATATTTAAAAATTATGTAAATAGTCAATTTATTCCTATAGTGGCTGCAGATACTATTTTAAGTGCCATTTACTTCAAAAATTGGGATTAAGGAATTTAAAACAATGCCCATAGCCTTTTTTCGATGGCATGATGATTGGCAATCATGATGTCATGTGAGATGGTTTCAATTGTTACATAGACATATAACCAATCAATGGGTTAGTCACTGCACTATACATTAAATACAGGTCAGACTGAGGGCAGGGCAAACAGCTGGAAGATCAAAGTTCCTTTATTGGCAGTTCAGCATTATTTTTATTTACATTTAGAAAACAGACCATTGCCTTTTTCTTTCCAGGACCCTAAATAGTGTGTATGCCCTATTCTTATTAGGTATTATACTGACATCTATTGTCATATGCAATCACAAGGTAAAATATTATGTATTTATCCTGTCACAACCCTATTAAAACTGAAAATCACCTTTAAGCAAACACAAATCTGTGCAGCTTTCAAGTGATTTATTTTATTGTGTAAGAATGACATAAACAATGGTATCAATAGAATTCAAATAATTTGACATTTCCCACAAGCAATACTTAGTATAACAAAACACACTACAATGGTGAAAGCAGACAATATAAATATACCTTGTAGGCTTTTTCTGCATGCAAATCATTTCCTCAATGCTTGAATCTAATTGCATTGTCAGTATTTAAAAGTAACTATGCTTCATTACTCCTAAGTCATGTAGTCTACCTATTTCCAATACAAATTATTTTGCAGCCCTGTGTGGATTACAGGACAAATGGAAATGAAAACATAAATTCACAAAATATATCTGAAAGTGCCTTTTCATGTACAGAATAATAAATGCACAGAACAGCCTCTAGGCAAAGTTATTGAGGCAAAAAAAGTACTGGTGTCATTGAAGGAACAATTAGAATCCTTCCTTGGGGAAATGAAGTGCGCAGAGGATGTGTCTTGATAGACCAAATGACCTTTACTTACTCTCTGAAAAAGCTCTCGTGTTCTTTATTATTCTGTGGAATAATGTTTTTGCAGATTGTCCTCAAGCAATGTAGAGTTGTACCTGAATTTATCCTCATCACTCTCTTCCTACCAAAGCTGATTACATAATTTAATGCTTCAAACACAAATCTCTAGCTCTAAACACGCTGCATCTCTGCTACTGTAACATCACTATCATTTTCTGTCTTATATGTCTGACTTTGACAAAACTGGCCATGCGTGGAGGGAATTGGCAACGTGATAGCAGTGGTTTGGTGGTCTTTTAGAGGGAAAAATGCACAGAGGTAGGAGCAGGGTGAATGAGGCAGATATTTAGGAGGAAATAAAAATCAGACTTTGACACCTTGGATAATGATGCTTCTTTACAAAAATCAACTATTTATGTTAGGTTATTTAAAAAAAATTTTGGAATAACCATCATGATTTTTGATTATATGCAGATGTAACATTGTGTTTGCCAAAACATTTTATGTAGACTTGTGACTCTTTTTAGCCATTACATTCCATCTCTGACTGCTTACGAGTTTTACTTGTACAGTTTCTCTGTCACCTTCATCCTGGCTTACCATCCCACAGTACAAGCCTGTCGAGCCCCAGTCATCCACAGCCAAATACAAACCTGGTTCTTCATATTAACATTTTCAGACTCCACGTAAACTGAACCTTACTAAATATAATGCTGTCTGTTGGGGAAACGTGTATTGATCCTGGCCATTGAGGACTAAAGTTGGGATTCATTGGATTAGTATGTTTCTGAACTTTTAAAATTTTTGCACCCAGTGAAGTTTTAAAGCTGAAGTCCATGAATATATTGAAACTATACTTGCATTAAGCCTCCATTCTTAGCACTACAAATGTAAATTTAAGTTTAGGATACCATTATGATATACTAAATGATTTGTCTAGGATACCGTTAAAAGAACTTCTGCTTACCTCAACCCTCATTCCTTTAGGCTTTCTCTTCTTCATGCAACCGATCCCCCATGTAAAACAAGAAGTATTACAACATGGCCAGATATTACAAGGACCCACCCACAACTGAGAGCATCAGAAACATCACAAGAGAAAGATGTCCTATTTCCCATCCTGTGGACATTAGAGGAAATAAAAATAAGGTAAACCCAATTATAAAGTAGAACTAAATATGACCAACTCACCTATCTTTCCTATTATTCCTTATTACATATTTAAAAATGGGCCAAAGTATTTATTTTAAATATATATACATTGATTATACACTATTTATAATATAGCGCTCATCCCAAAGCTCTAATCCAAAGCATACCCTACAGCCAATACTTGAGACTAAAGAGAAACTGCACAAATTAACATGATTTCCAGATAGAAGCTAAACGCCTCAAAGAAAGACTTTTAAATCGTGGTTACCCAATCAAGACTCTAAAGAAAGCGTATCAAAGGGCATGCAACCAAATAAGACAAAATCTTCTTTTTAAAACATCTGATACCCCATTAAATATTGTTCCCACACACGAGGTACAACCAGAATCATGAGTTCATTTATAACACACTGAGCCAACACTGGCACATTCTCTACTCTGATCCAAATGTACGGAAATTAATTGGCAGGAAACCCCAAATTACATATCGTAAATCCAACTCACTGAAGGAACATCTAGTTTCCAGCCATTTCAATCACTCTCTACCTCCAAGCTCTACCACAAGCATACCTGGTACATACAAATGTGGCCATTGCAAACAATGCAATTGGATTAAAGAGACTAACAGTATAACACTACCTAATGGCACTCTCCATAGATCTCCCTACTTTACAGACTGCAACACTTCCAATGTAATCTATCTGATAACATGTATATGCGGATCATTTTATATAGGGAAAACAAAACACCCTCTTAAAAAAACGCATTTATGAACATGTACATTCAATCGAAGTGGGTAAAATCATTATGCCAATATGTCATCACGTTGGCAGTAAACACAATTTTGATGTAACAATTTTGATAATTTTGATCCAATTTTTTGGACTCGACCATATTCCCATTAATCCCTGCATTGGGGACACAGACAAGAAATTGCTCCAAAGAGAATCCAAATGGATTGTTAAACTACAAGCAAATAAACCCCCAGGTTTAAACAATACTTTGAGCTTCAACCCATTCTTGTAATTCCTTTTCCCAATAACCCACTACTATCTACCAAATAATACACAAAAACCCAGGATTATCTACTAAATAATACACTGGTTACTAAATATCACCAATTTATCATAGCAGACGTAAGATAGACCTTTAACCAGGTCTTTGTTACTTTTACAATTACTATGTGCATAGAATTGTCTGCTCTCAAATGTAATATAATTTTGAATAACTTTGTACTCGCATTGCACTTTACAGAATGGTACTGTTGATTTGTTGCTCATGTTTTGCTACTGTTGATCTCATGTTAATGTACTGATATCAATCATGATTATACTGCACATTTCCCTTTGTGCCCAATAGCGGCTTACTGAAACAACAGATTTGCGGTCTACCATATGGCTCTAAGTAGAACTGTATTGGTCTACATATATGGCTATATATATAGCTTTAAGAAGGATTGAAAAATAGACAAAGGATAGCCCTCTCACCGGGTCTCTACTACGTTCACAAATATTTTTTGCATAGAATTTCTTGCTCTCAAATGTAATGTAATTTTGTATGACCTTATACTCTCACTGCACTCTATAGAAGGTTACTGTTGATTTGATGTTAATGTCATTATTATTGTTGATCTGATGTTAATGTACTGCTATCAATCATGATTATATTGCACATTTCCCTGTGTGCCCAATAATGTCTTACATAAATAACCGATTTGCGGTTTATCATATGGCTTTAAATAGAATGGTATTGGTCTACATATATGGCTATATATATGGCTTTAAAAAGGATCGAATCACGCCCCCTTTATGGGTTACTATTAAATATTCAAAAACACCTTTTCCAACACTCATGAGCATCCCCCGTTAACTGGCATGACTTACGGGGGACGGGGCGCCACTCTTTGTGGTGCCTGGGCTTCCACATACACTAGGAACAGTCTGTGTTCAGCCCTGTCTGGATCCCCCGTATGAACCGCCCCTAAGGAGTGGGTCAACTCCCGAGCTCGGGGAAGCTTGGATCCCACTTATAAACATTGCAGTCACTCTCCATTATACTTTTGCTAGCACCTGACCATGCAGCAACGCTATATCCCTCCTCAATCACTGTTTGCTGGTACGCAGGACTTTCAATTGAACTGTAACTCTCACCTTTTATACTTCATTCCTAATTAATTGTATTTATTTGGATCCTTGGCTATCCTGCACAAATTTTATTGAATACAATATGTTAATATACAATACATAATAATTTTTTCTTTATTTTCCCACATGACTTACTGACTACAAGCCTCCCCTTTCTTACTCTCTAGGTATTCATCTCTTATACATATAATTACAACCTGCAACCTTATAAAAGCATAAGACCACTGGATGAATACCTATTCACCCTCATATTTCATCATATGATACCAAACAATTATGTTAGTTTATATGAACCCTACTCGGTAAGCTATTATACATTTCTTTCCTAAAAGATTAATATCCTCACTATTTAGTAACTCCTCTATCCTGACTTCCTTCTTAGTTATACGCATATATATCTCTATATATCTCTAATGACCTTAATATGAATAATATTATAATCTAATTATATATAGTACTATAATTGTAATTCAAATATACTAATAATTCAGATTTTACAATTCAATTATAATAAGCCATATATTGTTAATTATATTATTGCACGAGTATCAGCACTACCTTAGGAACTACTTGTCCTGAATACATTATTCAGACCCGACCTTTATACTCCCTGTAAGTTATTATCTATACTACCAGCTTACACTTACTTCCTACCTATTACTAAAACTGAGACGGACCATATATCAGGCATATTTGGACCCCCTCTTATTATATCTGAGAATTTGAACACTAATTTGCAATATAACCATCATTGCATATGACAATTTACTCTGTATAGTTATTTGTGATATATAATTGTTACTTATATATAACTTTTCTGTGTACACAGACCATAAATCGTATAAAGTCATATATGTTGCACCCAACGATTGTTTACGAATATGTAATTAGATGTATGTGTATTATGCAGGTGTATGTGTCTGTGTATATATATGTGTGGATATGTATATGTATATATATATATATATATATGTATATATATATCTATGTGTCTATACATATGTATATATATATATACGTGAGTGGTGGGATAATTGTATATAATGCTCTGAAGGAGATAATATTCCAATAGATAGACGGGATCTAAGCAACACCAAACAATACAGGAATGTAATGCTAGGAATGGGATGTTTCAGTAAAACCTGTTGTATCTGGGTACTGGCCTCTGGCCCGCCTAGGGGGTCTCTAAATTCAAAGACTTCACTTTTCTGTGTACACAGACCATAAATCGTATAAAGTCATATACCCCTGAGGAAGCCTAATCTGGGCGAAACGTGTCGGGGACTTATATACGGAAAACACAGTCTTATCAATTTATCCCTTTTCCCATACATTTTCTTTGCTGTTTTATGTACACACTAGCAATATTATGTCTAGTGAACTACTCTATTTCTGTGACCTAGAACAGAACTAGGCAAAACAAACATAATATGTTCTGTTAACTTGAATCAATGTTCCTACTTCTGTGATTCCTTTTTAACAGAACTAGGCAGGTTAAATATAACATACTTTATACATTCTAACAAAAATATGTTTGTGAACTATGTATTTGTATGACTTTGTTATATATGAAGTGAATATGTACTAATACATTCATAGTTTGACACAAGACTCTTGAGCCTCCAACCTCTTTCTTTTTTCTCTCTCTGTGCTCCCTATTATTCCTGAAATTATATTTATATTATATATTATAAATATATTAGTTATACACTTACACTGTGTATAGAGGTACCCTCCTTTGTAAAAAAATATGTCCTGACTTCCGTTGTATCATACCTGTAATATTTCATCTGCATTCAGTGATATGTGATGGGTCAGCCTGGATCAGATGGGTCGATGGGTCAGCCTGAAAAAAATGTCAAGTGAGTTGGAATGAATATCTTGGCCTTCTTACAGTGATGTGGCAGAATATCTTGTCTTATTCTCGAAGAAGATTAGTTGACAGACAGCGCTGGACATCAGGTACAAAATAACATTACACAGGTCATTTTCATTATGTAATTTTCATCAGATATAATTTATATTCAGATATAAATGTGGACTCCATAGTATTTTTGATGCAGATTTCAAATCTGTGATCAGTTTTTCTCTAGCACGTCTAGTTTTTGTGATGCAGCTAAATATATATTGTGTGAAATTCATAATTCAAAAATATAAATAGCCTTAACATATTACAAAATTTAACTACAGTTTTCTTTTTTTAAGGTTAGAGACCGTACTAACTGCAATTGATTTCATTTGTCATCATGCCTAGAAATTGCCTTACTGATCCAGTTTCTGTTACATGTGCGGTTCATTCACGACCAAAGCACAACACTGCCAAATTACCACAAAAAAGATAAAGAAATTATATTTCGGCTGTCCACTTGGTGACCAGGATAATTCTTAGGCTCCACATGTCATCTGTACCAGTTGTTGCATTGGACTGCGTGACTGGCTAAATTGGCATAAGGCAGCAATGCCATTTGCAATCCTGATGGTGTGAACCCCGAGACCATCTAATCTACTGTTATTTTTGCCGCGTCAACAAAAATAGATTATCAGGTAAAACTAAGCACAAAATTGTATATCCCAGCCTCGATTCTGCAATTAGGCTTGTTCCTCATGATTCATGATTGCCAGGTCCGGTACTGCTACATGATGGACTTGCTTCTGTAGAAGTTGATGAGGAATGCTCTGGAGTTGCAGCCAGTTACAACCCTGAATCATCTGATCCTGAGTACTTGCCCCATGAAGATTCAGAACCAGAAACCATTACACATGCAGAGCTGAATGATGTCCTTTGTGATCTAAATCTCTCCAAAGACAAATCAGAACTTCTTGCTTCAAGGCTTAAACAGAAGCACTTGGTTGCAAAGGGTATAACTGTAACTCACTACAGAAACCTTAAATCATAACTTGACAATGTTTTTCACTAGTGATGGCTCACTGTCCTACTGGCATGATTTAAATGCACTCTTTAACAGTTTGTCACAAGAGCATGTTCCAGCTGAATGGCGTATCTTCATTGATTCCTCTAAAAGAAGCTTGAAAGCAGTCTTACTGCATAATGGCAATTCCAAACTTAGTTTACAGATTTCTCATTCCGTTAACCTAAACGACTCCGATGATAACATGAAGTTACTACTTGAAGAAATCCAGTATAAAACACACCAGTGGAACATCTGTGGGGATCTAAAGGTCATTGGCTTGCTGATGGGAATGCAAGGAGGATTCGCAAAATATATTGCTGTTTCCTATGCCTGTGGGACAGCCGATCTATCGGACATTATTATGTCAAGCGTGATTGGTTAACAAGAGATTCCTATAAGCCAGGAACAAGCAGTGTCATGTTTCTGCCTCTGGTTGATCTGCATTGGATATTTCTGCCACCTCTCCATATCAAGCTAGGCTTGATGAAGAACCTTGTAAAGGCCATGGGTAAATCAAACTCGGTGGGTTTTCAGTACCTTGTTGAGAAGTTTCTAAACATAAGCACTGCAAAAATGAAGACACGGATATTTATAGGGCCACGGATCAAGTCTGCTTTGCAGGATGATGTTTTCAAACAATCTCCTTCAGCAGCCGAGCTAGAATGTACTTGATTAATACCAGAAACTGGGTTGTTTTCATTAAAAATACGTTTCTTGCACTCACATCTAGAATTCTTCCAAAAACCTTGGTATTGTGAGTGACGAACAAAGAAAGTTTTCACCAGGATATTTAGTTAATGGAGCACCGCTACCAAGGTTTCTGGAATGAAAGTATGATGCCTGACTACTGAAGAATGCTGTACTGCGACAATCCAGACAAGGGGTACACAAGAAAATCATACTCCAAGCATTTCTGAAGAAACAATGGTACCTGACTGACACTGTTATGTAGATGTATACCACAGTGTGCCTCATTTTACTTCACACTGAAGATGTATTATCTTTCACTTGAATGGTGCCTATGTTTTAGTAAAAAATACATACATGTACAATGTTAACTATAATAGTACTCATAACTGAGGAACTGTACGTGTTAGGGAAAAACTGAAAATAGATGTAAAATTTGCTTGAAAAACTGATTTAGAAACATGTGCTGCGGTTTCTGATGAAAAATCATTGGTCATAGAAAAATCATTGGTCATAGAATTATTGGTTTGGTGGTCATAGAGAGATATTGTTGTCTTAAGCCCAACACATTTTGCTAGTTGGCTTCCTCAGGGGATTCTTTAGAGACTATAAATTTTGGTGATTGATCTCCTGGTTACTAAGATAGAGTAATAGTTTCAGAAAAAAAAGGCTCTACTTTAGCATTTGAACTTGTATCTGGGTATTTTCGATATTCTAAAGGATTGCTATAATATTTATTCCCAAAGAGGAATATATGAGAGGGGATATGAGATATGAGAGGGGATTGCTGGGGATCCTAGTCACTTCTGACAGCTCATAGAAGATGAAGTTGAGAATTTTTTTTAAACATCTTACAACATAGGTGTGTGATTGTATAGCTAGGAGGAGGTGAGGCGTGCTAAAGCAGGAAGGCCTTATAACTTATCCTGTGAGATGACATTTCCCCAAGGCTGCTCCAGGGAGAGGAAGGGGAGGAGGTACAAGCAAATGAAAATGAACAGAAGAGGGAGGGAATAGGGAACAGTCTCTCTCAATGGAAGAAATTCTCATGTTTCTCCTGTGACGTGTATCACAGACGGGAGACTAGTGAATTTATCCAGCAAGCCCTAGTCACTCCTACATCTTGCCAATTTTGTCAGTCATAATTATCCAATCTCAAACAGTAGGTCTTGCACAGCTCATTTCCATAACCTAGGAATCAGCACATTAGCTGCATTAGGGATATGAAATAAAAGTATCTTTTTGTATAGTGTAGGGGGTAGTTTGGTATTATGTAATAGGATCTGTGAAGGGGTTAGGGGTGAAGAAGCACTAAGTTATTCAGAATCTCACCATTTCCTTCCGTTAGGCCAGAAGTTCTGTAAGGTCATAATAAAGAATGCCTTATAAGCCCCTGAATTTATAAAGATCAGGTGCGTTATGCACTGCTACTATGGGAGGCTTCCAACCAGCAATCAGGCAGGAGAACTCAAAGAAGAGGCACACGCAGAAGAGAGACCTGGAATAGAAAGAAACCGTGTTCCACTCTGCCAGCATACTAAAGGCAGGGAAACATTGGAGCAGGAAAGATAGCCGCCAGCATGCGTGAGGTCTACCTTTGGGTCTCAGCTGAGCCTTCATAAGTGCTGATCGTGCAGCAAAGTAAGACGTCTGGGGCTTCTGCATCTAATTTGATTCTTGAAAAGGCAGTAGATACACAGGCAGAGCAGGAATTTAAATATAATGGAGCATGGTATCCACAACTAGCTCAAGAAGCTGACTAAGTCAAGTCAGAATATTTTACTTATTGGTAAAGTTAAACTTCAGCTTTACTACCTGGATATCATTATACTATGTGCATTAGAAGCTGCAAATAGTCACACAGCGCCTGCCAAAAGCTAGGGAGATTCCATCCCTATTCTACCAAAACAAATGCCCATTCTACTACTTTTTATTAGTCAAGCAGACTCAAAAAGATCCCCAAGATCAAGTCCCCAAAAAGGTGGGGATTTGTTTTGGTAGTATAGGAATAGAATCTCCCGGGCTTTTGAAGATTTTAGGTACTTAAAGAATATTTTAGTTAGTACTTTAGTTAGTACCCCTGGACTAAAATCTATTTCCTTTTTAACCTTGCACAATTTAAACATTTTAAATTGGAACTTGCCAGGTCATCCAGGTTACCTATTACCTTTCACAAAATCCCAGGCACACCTTCCAACAATACCTGCACGTTCACCGGACTTCCCTGGGCTCAGCACATTCATCCGATCACTCCAAGCTTAGCACATTCACCTGATTTGCTCAGGGCTCAGGGCATTCACCTGACCACTCTGGTCTCAGCAAATTCACCTGCCCACTCTGGGTTCTGGGCTCAGCACATTCACCTGACCTCTCTGGGCTCAGCACATTCACCTGACCACTCTGGGCTCTGCACATTCACCCAATCACTCTGAGCTCATCACATTCACCCAATAACTCTGAGCTCATCACATTCACCCAATCACTCTGGGCTCAGCACATTCACCTGACTACTCAGGGCTCAGCACATTCACCTAGTGGCTCTAGGTTCTGGCCTTAGCACATTCACCTAGTGTCTCTGGGCTCCTGGATCAGAACATTGATCCTGGAAAGTAGAATATTATAGTCATACACACAGCACTGGCCTGAGAGAAGGAGGAAGCGTTTATGCCATGCTTTTCTCTGCCATTATATACAACTGGGGTCACACAACAAACACCCCCTGCACCTAGTCATATAGACAAGTCTTTAAGTCCTTTTGGGTCCCTATGCAGCAAACCTTGACACACTTATTGTCGTGGCAGCCTTGCTGAGGCTTGTAGTTCCCTTCTGGAATTTTTAATAGCTCACCTGAAGGGCACAGGGTTACCATGGTGACAGTCACATTCCTAGTAAACTTTGGCTGTGCTGTAAGAAAGGATGAGAAGCACCACACGTCCTAGAGTACAGGGTAATTAGTGTATATGCACTGTCATTACAAGGAACAAAGTATCACTGTTTTTTAATGTGCAATGAACATCATATCACTGCAATAAACATTTCCCAACTATCTCTGCAATTTCAGGATAGTAGGCAGAGTATGAAACTGTTGTCATCATTTGTGCAATATAGAAAACTTGGTTTGTGTGTAGTGAGGATGAAACAGCTGAATGCAGTTTGGAATAAAAGTCTCTATAACATTAAGCGATCAATAATATAATCCAGCTTTTTTGAATATAGCAATGACCTCAGGGGCAAAAACAAATGATCTGCATGCTCCACAGCCTATCTTAAAAAATATAATTGCTTTTTTTTGGGTAGAATTTGTAGGTGGAAACTTTCAAATAGTTGTTGCACACAGTTTTTTCTCATCAATGCAAGGTAAAAAATGCATTGCTCTAAAAAGCAGAGTTTGGTGGTCATACGTGGCCATACTTGTCAAGCTGGTCAGCTAGGAAAAGACAGGTCAAAACAACCAAAAACCTCTCCATCTAAAGTATTATAAAAATACAATATATATATTTGTCAAATAAAAAGTATATGTCATAATTTCTATTTGTTTGTCCGGATACCCTGCACATCCTGGCTTCCCTTGGGGTTCCCGGCACTGATTGTTGTGGCCAATCAAGATAGCTGAAGATAGCAAAAAGGAATAAGATAATACAAAATTAAAGTTACGAAAGATGGGGAGAGGGGGGTGGACCAAATTGTGCAAATTACACAAAAATAAGACATTCAGAGACACCCCAATAGCCATTGGAGCCTTGCTGTCCTAAATTTACACAATCAGGCTATTTATCATTGTACTAAGTATTAAACACATAATTCTATGAAATTTAACATTGAAGGTACAAAATATATTTAAAATGGACAAAGTTGCATAAATTGAATTTTGAATCAATTTATTTATTATTTAGAATGTCAACTAAGTCTAAATACTAAATGTATTCTTCCTTCAGTCTTGTCTTAGCTTTTAAAAAAGAGAATATCAAAGGTACAATTTTGAGCTGAAAATCTTCATTGGTATTCCTGCAATATAACTCAGCATAATCTCCAGCTGAAGTGATTCACATTTAACAATAATAAAATCTTCTATTTGTACTCTTTTTGGCCTCTTGCTAAAATGTGAAATAATTAATTAATAACGAAAGGAAATGTTGCACTTATTCCATTTCAATTTCAATTCATGAATCAAAGTTTATTTAACCAAGGGCAGATACATTTTATAAACACCCAGAAGAATAGGAAGCTATTTACCGTTTTCAATATAAATGAGATGTTGGAACTACTTTACAATTCTGGGCACATACAAAGTGTTCTGCTATAGGAGTTTACAACTGATTAAATGGCAAGTGTATCAAGATTTTATCATATGATAATTATACAGGTATGTTGCTTTCTATTGACCTTAGGAGGATAGAAGTGACCTCTAGACTTTTTGCTATTTGAACCTTGTCACCAAAAACAAACATTCAAATACTTTTAGAAGCATTAAGGACTTTTGAAAAGCAAAATATACAGAACTGTAGTAGTCACCGTCAGTAAGGTTTGCAAACACAAGATAAGCAGGTTAACTAATTAAAATGTAACACATATCAATTTCTGAATAGAGGTGAGCTTATTTTAGGAGAATCTATCCCTTCTGAAAATATATCAGTCAGCTTGAAGCAAGCTATGACATTTACCAGGCTTATGATGCCCATTTTTAATGGTTGCTTCAACATACTTCTGCAAGGCATCAATCTTCCTTCTAACTTCTCTCATTCCTCACAGCAAAGTTTATTTTATAGGATAGGAGCACTTACAAACAAAATGGATAAATCCTTTTACCCCCCTCTGACCATTCACTATTCTTCCAGGAATACCAATATGTATCCTGGGTTTGCACCCCTCCATGTTCACATAAAATCTGGCAAATTCTCCATGTTAGGTCAAAACAGTCCCACGGAATTCTTAGGGATGTTATGTGTAGGCACAGCCAGCAAGAATGAAAACCTTTCAGAAAGACCTGGTCATAGGTTAGAGGTAAGGATCTTAGGAGGAAGAAGATAGGATGCTTCAAGTATAAATATGCATTTATAGAATAGGCATATATGTACATTTCTTATAAAGCAAGCCTATCACCAGAATTTGTACTTAGACAACCCATTTATGTAAGGTAAATTTTTTTTTGGAGGGGGGTAAAAGGTTTTTTTTAGGAATAGTGTATGTATCCTAGGAGTTCAGAGTCTCCTGGGATACATATCACGCATCCCAGGAGGCTTCTGGCTGCTCTTTCCGTCTGATCTTGGGCATACGCAGAAGGAGCTTTTACTTCATGGGGAAAAAATGCCAATCTCATGTATGCATAGTGAATAAGTTACTTCTGTACATACAAAGTAGACCTTTGTATGTAGATAATGAATGTTGAAAAGAAAAACATTTCTAGATGCACAGAATAATACCGAGTATTACATTTTAAAAGGAATGACACTAGAGACTGGTAATCCAGGAAATATCTGATTACTTTAGGGAATAAGGAATTAGTTTTCCCCTCTTTAGAGTAAATTGAATCATTTTTTTATTTTTATTTTTTTTATTGAAAATTTTACAATACAACAAACCAGAAATCAAAACATTGAAAAACAGTGTTTTAGTTTGTACATTGAACTGGAGCAGGTGATGGTTCGAACATTTATTACCCCATAAGGAAAAACTAGGGGGGAGGGTGCTAAAAGTGATGCTTCAGAACTTAGAGGAGCATGCCAACAAAAAATAGCATTAAACTCTGGGCATTTACCTGTGCAGGGATTCCCATGGGGAAAAGAGAAAACAGTAGAAAAGATTGACCACTGAAATTGCCCATAATCAAGAAAGGAAGAGGGTAAGAAAAAGATAAGAAGGAAATAAAATAAGAAAGAAGATAGGAGGAGGAAATAAAATGGTTAGGAGGAAGATGCAGGGTGTGGGAGGGGGAGCAAAACAGCGGCATTCTTGTAAAGGACAATCAGTAGGATGATAAGGGTGTAATAAGGTGGTTGTGAAAGGAACATGGCAGGACTCAATGTATCCATAGGGACCAAATAGTTTCAAATTTAGGCCTAGAGTCACATGCTTGGGCAATAAGCTTCCCATGAGCTCTTGAATACCGGTTACATGCCTCTTGACTTTAGAATAGCTCGGGGAAAGAGACTTCCATTCACTATGTATTGTTTAGCTGCTGTGAAGTTATATTTTTTAAGGGAAAGTGAGGGCAGATGTTTAACTGTTTATTAACCTCCCCAGCGGTAACCCCAAGATGCTGAAAGCGGTAACCCCGGTACCAATGAAAAACAATGATAAATAGAGCCTTACATGGTTCGCCAGCATCCTTCTTCGTGATCCCCGTCCTCTCACATCCTCCGGCCAGCATCCTCTGCATCTGATAAGTCACCCGACTTGTGCCTGGATCCTGACTTTGCCTGTCTGCTGCCTGCCCTGACCTGTGCCTGGAACCGGACTGCATCCGCCTGCCACCTTTCTCCATACTGAGGCCGCTCCAGCCTTCCTCCCCAGGTAGGGTGACCCCAAGAGTCATGACCTTGTAACCCCCACCAGAAAAGAGCCCAGTAGCCTCCTGGCTACTGGCCCATCACCCATTGCCATGGTGAAGACCTGGTGTCACTTAGACTTCAGGACCAGGCCTTGGGTGATCCGGTGCTACCTGCCTGAGGAGATCCTGACACCCACCAACTATGTTTTTGCCTTCCTCTGGAACAAAAGTAGGTATAGATTTCTATTTTGAATACACTATCTAGTGTTTCTTGGCATCCTTCAAGTGTCTTCTAGTGTGCTTTATTTCCCAAGTGGTTGAACTTGATAGACTTAGTTCAAACATTTTCTATATTCTCCATACCAATGGTAAAGAAGAGAAAAATTCACCTTAAAGTACAACCTTTAAAAAACAGAAACATCAAATCAACAATTATGTGTTTATGTTCCAACATAAAAGTGTACATCACCGAGTTCCCTAAACCTGAGTTTATGAAGACTGCAATTTGAAGTCCTTTTGTATGCAAAGTGTACTTTTCTGGTAAGTAGCATAAAACATTGATCCTTGAGCGACAAAAGTGGTAGGTTTTTAGTCATTTTTTGTTTCCTACAGTCATATATTTTTAGAGAAAGCTTAAGTAAAAAAATAGCCAACTGTTATATAGCCATAGAATCCATAGAATTATATTATTATTATTATAATTATCATTAATAATAAACAGGATTTATATAGCGCCAACATATTAAGCAGTCATCTCCTAGGAGTCATTTTTAGTTTATTATAGCCAAGGAATATGAGGTCTGTTTAGAGAACCAGATAAACACTATTACTTCGTAATTTCCTATGTTCTATGTTTGCTTGGATGATATGGTCTCCACACATTTTTCACAAATTGTTCCCTGGCCTAATAATGCTCCATTTTCATAATTAAACCCTTGTTGCAAATTCTGGATCACAGAAAATATAATAATTTTTCCCTCAAACCCTCAAAAATGCACTTATAATTCCAAGGAGAATTTAGCATTCCTTTAGCAAATGGGTGGCCATTCTCCCCAATAAGTCTTGCTTATTTAATTTAAATTTTTGCTATTTAGCCCATTCCTGTATAAAGATTTGGCTGTTGCAGCATGGAGTGGTTTTTGAAGTTGCAAACATAAGAAGAATATAACTTTTTGTGTCGGCTAGACTTTTCTGAAGGTCCTTCTGGTTTGTACAATTGGGGCATATTTTTAAAACAACATGTACAAATTTACTTAATATTCATTACGTGATTTAACAAATGGACAGATTTAATGTATTTTAAATGTCAATGTCACTGATTTATAAATAAACCTTTGGAGTTTATTGCAATCTATTTTCAGTTTATTTGTCTGTGTTGGTATCTGCCAGGTTTTGTTGCTTGATTCAATAAATTGAATTTCTGGATTTTGAAGTTATTGACACTGAAGAGGTAAGCAAATCTTTGGTGTGTCTGGTAAAACAGATTTAACTCTTTAACTCTACGTTAACAAATTTTGTAGCTTGTATTCTGGGAAGTGCCAGGTAGCTTTCCATAGGAGTTCCAGAGGTGCCAAGTAAACCACATTTGACACCTATACCCCTTCTAATACATTCTTAGCTGTGAGATGTACTATCCATAAAAGAACACAGAAATGCAAAAGGTGCCAGTCTCAAATCTCAAAATTAGCATATGTTTGTTGGGGACTCACTGTCCCCCTGACAGGTCTGGTCTAAACTAATGCTCAGGAATAATATGCAACCTGAAAGGCTGTTAACAAACTAACCTCCACAGTCTAACAATGCCACTGCAGACTGAAAATGTTATGTAGACAGTGTATAATACAGGAATTGTCAGATAAAATTGAAGTATAAAAATATAAGTTGATAATTAAAAAAAAAGTTTTCAACATTCCGGTGTGTATAAATGCTGTATCAAATAAAGGCAATATGTTTTTGAACTGTGCATCAGTGATCCTGGCCATAAAAGGGCTAAAGTTAAGTTATGCACATCAGTAAATAAGCAATTGCAATAAGCATTGCTGATGTAACTAGTAATCTTAAATCCAAATAAATGCAATAGCTCAGTGTTTCTCAACTAGGGCTATGTGGAACCCTAGGGTTGCTACGGAGGTTGATAGTGGTTCTTTAAATAATGATCAATTTACGTCAGTTTACCTGACACCAGTGATCTTTTTGGCTATCTGTAAGGGTGACATTCTTACCACTGGCCAGCAAAATAAGAGGTATTCTTCCCATTGACCACCAAACTAAAATACTGTGGGCATTCTTGCGAAAATTTCCTTGAACTTCTGATGGGTCTGCAAAATTTCAGGTGAACCAATTAATTAATTAACTTCTAGTTCCTCGGGATTGCAGTGGACTCTCAGGGCTGCATTCGTTTATGCCGCTGATAAGTACAGCCCGGTGACCGTGGGAACTGAACTGCAGATGAACTCTCAATGGGGAAACCTCTAGTGCCCCGGGATCGCAGTGCATTCTCGGGGCTGCAATCGTTCATGCAGCCCTGGGAATTCTCCTGTTTGCGAAAGCTTTTCTTAGCCAATCAGAGAGCACTAGAGGTTTTGAATGGGGAGACTTTTCCCCATTTAACCTCTAGTGCCGGGGATCGCACACTAAGCTGATCAATGAATGCAGCCAATGCTGCATTTTTTTTTTTTTTGAAAAAAAAAATTTTTCTTTTTTTTTAAATTTGATCTCGTTTGACGAATTTACACTGGCCGTTCTTGCTTACAATTTCTGTAAGCGAGAATGGCTGAATTCGCAGTGAGATCGAGTTTTAAAAACTCGCTCATCCCTAGTAATTATAGAAGGGGTTCCCTGCCTAAAATTAATATATTTAAAGGATTCTCTCTTGCTATAAAGGTCAAGACAGACTGCATTAGATTATTGCTTATTACAATGTATTAACTATTGCTTTTTTGGATAAAACTGATGGTAAAACTAAAATATAGCATTGGCTGATAATGTAAAAAAAAAAATCTCAAATAGGCCCAAACCATTATTAAAATATTCCACTTTCATTATTTAGAATAGTACAGCATTCGCAGTACAGAGGCAAACCTAAAAATGGAAAACATGCTTAAATAAATTGAACTCCATTCCTGTAACATCTAATAAATAGGCCCTCTTATATGAAGGCTATAGAAGGTGCATTATGGGAGAAATCTTGTGAAACAAGAAAATACTGCATGACCTTGAGAAATTCTGTGTGCTCTGTTCTCTGAAATCATACAGTAAGATTAGATATTTCTGTATCTTAATATAAGACACTGCATAAAATAATCTCATTGTCAAAAAGACCATACAAAGAACATCATACATGAAAAAACAACCCTGAGATTTATTCCTAAAGAATATATATATTTTTTCCCTCCAGATTTCAATACCAACACTGAAAAGTGAAATGCCTCTACCTGTACAACAGATTGAATTTGCAATTTCCCTGTCTAGAGAATAGTTTTTTTTCCTCCAGCACCTTAGGGCATTTGTAACAGATCATCATCTTCTTGCTTTTCTTTGCAGAATTTAAGTTCAAGAATTGATGTGTTCGCAGTAATTTATTTGTGTAAAACGTATTTTATGCATTCTCTGTGAGGAGAGAGAAAAAAATGAAGTTGTTACAGCAATAACAACAACAGACTCGTAACCATTTCTATAAAGTTCCATCCTTTACTGGTAGAAATTTTAATAACTGCCAGCTACCAATAAACATAGCACTTCTGCAAAGCTGCAAAGCAGTGAGGGAGTACAAAATCATGATGTATTGTAAAATAAAAGGTCAACACATGCCATATTTTATCACATTGCCTGGCATGAGTCCCAACTGGTAATCTGGCTAAAGTGGCAGGTGTCAGAAGGTCTGGAGCACATTTTCTTAACCAGGGCTCATTGGATCCTTTCAGAAGTTGCTGGGGCTTCCTTGCCCCTCATATCAATTTAATCAACCAACCTTTTTGGCTACCTGTAATCGTGGCTTTCTTCCCAAAGGCCAGCAATGTAATAGGCATTCCTCCCACTGACCCCAAGACTAAAATACTGTGAGCTCTGGATATAGTAATTATAGCAGGGGTTCCCTAAAGACCTTAAAGTTATTTCAGGGGCCCCCTATGTTAAACAAAAGTTCAAGAAAGGCCGGTATAGAGTATCTGATACACTTATTTAATTTTGGTGGTGCCAGACATGACACAAAAACATTTTGTTCCATTTTTTTGGGGAAAAATAGTAAAAATATAATATATCCTTAAACATATAAACAATAAACCTCAGATCACAATGGTAAAGTATATGTACAGCCAAAACTTTTTTTATAGTAGGAAAAGACTAGGACCCTTATCATGTTTTTTTGCTTTTCAGAATCCTCAAAAGAGACTGACCACCACTAATAAAAAAAAGAAAGTAAGTGAAAAAATAAAGTAGTAGAAAACACATTCTTTTTCACCTAGGACATTTAATCACAAGCCTCCCTTACCCCTCTTTCCCCAACAGTGTTATGATATTACTTTGTTTAACATTGGAACCCCCCAATGTTCATGAAAAACATGGAGCCATATTTAATACAAGAATGGGGTGCTGGAAGATGTTGCATACTCTAATGCTGACCTCCTATGCTGTATGGCTAGATAAGAGTATGGTTGAAATGTAAAGGCTTTAAAAAACACACTGTACTGCTTTAAAGCATCCTCCAAGCATACTAATATTTAAAGTTTTGTGTCGTTTTTTTAACATTTTTTGAATTCATGGTTATATCCAATACATTGCCAGGCGGCTCCTCGTGTCCCTTTTTAGGAAAAGTTTGCCTGTTAGCCTCAAGAATGGATGATTTCTTTTCCTCAAACACTAGGTCAAGTTCAGTCTTGAACTAAACCAGACCAGTTCCACTTGTTACTGTAATGCGCCTGGGCACACAAACCACAACCAACTCCAGATATCCTTCAATCAGGCTTTATTCAATGTCATAAAGCAGGACAAGGGTTAAGTCCAAATAAGCGAAGTACAAGAGGGTAAGGCAAAGACAGGTCAAGAACAATCCTAGGTCAGGGCAGGCAGCAGGCAGAATGGTCATTAACAATCCGAGGTCAAGGCAGGCAGAGTTCAAGCAGAGTCAGCTTCAGACCAGGTCACTATGGAGATGACAAAAGGAGATAAACTTAAACCAACATAAGGATGCACCCAAGCACACTGTGTTAACAGAGGCTATAGCGGGCAATGGTGTACAGGACAGGCTCTCCTAAATGGCCAGAGTGACCAATGACCTTGTGCCACCTGGCGCCGTCTAATAGGAGACTAACTGAATCCAAACTAACTATGTCCCGCCCCTTGGGGAGGCAGCCGAGTGCCACGCCCTCGGGGGGTACAAGAGGGATGCATGGTAGCACGCGCACCTCTTCCCACAGCACCCCTAGGACGTGCACTACTTTGCATATGCAAAGGAGTGCTGAGCACAGGAGTTTCAGTAACCACGTCCATAGAGCTGCAAGGGATGCCGCCTGGCTGAACAGTAGTTTGGCCAGGATGGATCCCTCCGCCTGCAGAGAGAGATATGCTGCGAGCAGAGCAGCAGCCTCGGCCATGCTGCCTGCTACAGCGGCGTCTCCCTCTACAGCTGGGATCGCAGGACGGGTAAGTTCCTTACAGTTACATAGTAGGTTCAGAACTTTTTTTGTTTTCTAGTCAGTTTATTATTTTTTTACCTTATATAGATATTTATTTTCTATTTACTATATTACTCTATATATAGACATAAATATCGTCTGTTTTAAGAAAGCTCAACTTTGTTTCTCAATGTATGTGTATTTTTTTTTTAAACAATCTTCACTCAGTACCCAAAATTTACATCAACATAAGTATTTAAACTTGGTACTTAGTACTTAGTTGAAGCAAGTGTGGCAGCAATTACAGCCTCTTTGTGGTTGCATGGGGTCCGGCGGTTTGGCCCAGTCTGAGGTCCTGAACACTGTTGGATATTTTTTATTGAATACATTTCTGTACTTTGCTCGACTCAGCTTTTCTTTAACCCTAACCGATCTCTCCCTGCTACTGAAAAACAGCCCCATAGCCTCGTGCAGCCACCACCATGCTTCCCTTTTGGGATAGTATTTAGGAGGTGGTGAGTGGTGCCTGGTTTCTTCACACCAGAGAATTTTGTTTGTTATAGTCTGATAGTCCTTCATGTGCTTTTTCTTCCCAAAAGTGGAGAGGCTTCCATCTAGCCACTAGCAGTTATGCGTGTCCTTCTGCAATTTAGTCCCATCTCTTTACAGATTCTACAAGGCTCAGTTAGAGTGACCATCAGGTTCTTGGTCACCTCTCTCACCAAGGCCCTTCTCTTTTGATTGCTCAGTTTGGCCGACAGACCAGCTCTTGAAAGAGCCCTGGTTTTGCAAAACTTCCTCAACTTGAAAATTATGAAGGCCATTGTGCTCTTAGGAAACTTCAGTGCAGCTTTTTGCAAGTGCAAGTTTTTAGTAGCCGAGATCTGTGCTTTGTACCAATCCTGTCTCTGAGCTCTGCAGGCAGTTATTTTGACCTCATGATTTAGTTGTTGCTCTAAACCATGCATTGTCAGCCATGAGGCCTTCTATAGGAAGTCATGTGCATCTCAAAATCATGTCCAATCAATTTAATGTACTGCAGGTGGATTCCAGTCAAGGTGCAGAAACTTCTATTTTCGCTTTGTCATTATGGGGTACTGAGTGTGGATCAATGTGAAAAAAAAATATTTAGACGATAGCAGCATCAGGCTTCAACATACCAAAACTGAAAAAAAGTAAGGTGGTCTGAATACTTTCTAAAGCAGCTGTATATATATCCATATGACAACATTTTATACTTTTACGTACTGTATGATATGAAATGCTTACCATTTTTAGAGAGATTAATGTAAGGCAGAGGGAAGTCAAGCAGAACTAATGAAAAATCCAATGTTAATAAATTGGATATCTATAGACAGAACGCCTAAAGCACCAGCTGACATCTTAGCCTCCTCCTATGATAAGTTACATAAATGTGACCCATGCTATGTTGGAGGCTTTCATTATTCAAGTGAAATTATACCACCCACACAAACACCCAAAACTAGAAACAGTTTACAAAACAGATTACATGGACAATGCACTGTATAATTTGTGATATCAAGTTATTCTTGACTTCTCCAAACAAATGCCCAAACTCAAAGGTATATATCACAGCGTACCTGTTATTAGCTGTGATCCCTGCATTATATTCCTTTTCACACATAGCCCCTGATTCATCAAGCAGAATCGGATTATTGGTCGCGCATTCGTATTCGCGATCCGAAATCGTACGCGATCGCGCTATTCAGCAACTGAAAAAGATCGCAGCCGGAGCTGCGCATCTCCGGCAGCTTTACACTGGCGAGCTTGTATTAAGAAATCTAATCGCCTTAATTGGCAGATTCGCGCTCCCTATTGTGAAGGCTGGAATCTGGCTGGCAGTGAGGCGAGTGTACGCGCACACTCGAGTCTGGACCGCGGTAATCCGCGATTGATGGCTGCGCGTACTTTCGCGCTTCCAGCGAGCGCGGATTTTATTGATGAATCAGGGGCAATGTTTCTTTATTTGGTGGGTTTGATTTATCTTGTTAACCTGCTGCATCCAGTTCTGAGTTGACAATGCTCACTTATTTCATTGTATCTGTGAGGGTATCAGTGTTGCTATCCTAGGCAGTTCCCCTGATTTAGATTATAAATACCAAACACAGGAAATAACAAGGAAGTGTAAGATCATCTGGCATTTTTCTGTACTTGCAGAAAACCTAATTGGGCTGCCACCACATCTAAAGATTGATAAACTGCAATATATTCCATGCTTTTCTTGGGTTTAGAAATATTTTAAGGTTAGATTTAAGCTTTAAAGGTTAAAAAGTACCAATAGCCAAAAACAATTTACTATTAAGAGTAGAAAGGAATCTTGAAAACAGCTGTTGTATTTTGTTTCAAGTTCCTGAGATTTCCTTCCACTTTCTGAAGATACAAGGAGATTTAAAGGGAATCCCTTCAAAATGAAATAGATATATAGTTGATTCTACAATGTCTCATGACAATGCTTACCAGGACAAGCAGAGAGGTAATCTTCCCAAAGAGCACAAGGACAGCAATATATGTCTGAAAGAGATCTTAACTAAAGATTACATTTTGTAGTCATTGGTACATGTCCTATATGGTATGATCCAGCTTTCTTAAACTTTCTTATAAACTTTTTTTATACAGTTGTAATACTATTGACTTTAAAAAAGAACAATAAATATTGTTATTTTCACCAGCTATGAATTTTAATGATGTTCACTGCAAACATAAAGTTTGCAAACTCACTGGTGAACTGAACTTTCTTAAATTTGTTTATTACTTGTGGTGGCCTCAATCAGAAACCCTAAGTTTCACAATAAGTACAAACCCGTAGCTCAAGGTGAAATCTGCATTGGAAACATGGCAGCTGGAAATTGGTTGGATTCCATAAACAAAACAAAATATTTCTGTTTTATATACTAACATCTAGTAAAAAATGTCTGTTTATGTAAGTGTATGTTTAAGTAAGTGTATGTTTTTTTTATATACCCATAGATAATGTTCTATATATTACCTGCACTATCCACACCCCTCTTGTGCTATATCTCCATTAATTTACCAAGTAAGCACTATAAATTGATCTAAACAACAAATTTATGTATTATGTTAATGCACTAAATTATCCCTTAGATCTCAACAACTGAAACAACTTGAAGGCTGCAGAGGGCAGCATATGATAGACTTTGTGCTTGAGAAGATGATCAACACTAATACTGGACCTTTAATATAACACTTGGAGGAAATTCATGTAAAATTGTTCCAGTAAAAGCCAGTCATACATTATCACTGCTTCCAGTGCAGTCAACAGAAACAGTTAATTGTTTGCTATAGACAACAAATCTAGATTCATTTTGCACCAGTTTAATTTATGAGGCATCCATCAAATGCATATGACTGTTTTGTGATTAAAGGCGGAAACTAAAGGGTTTTCCAAGAAATGGTAAACCACTGTGTAGTTGAGAACTATCCTCTAACAACAAGTAATGTATTCTCCTACATTGTGATGTTTAGTATTTTTGTAGTAATTAGTAAATTGAAATCAACCATATGATTGATTTCTTCATACAACACAAATATTTCTCCTTGGGGACACATTTATAAAAGCGACACATAAAAAGTGATATCTAATCACTGTGGCAACTATTCAATATCAATGTTAACTATCCTATAGATAACACAATAATTTCAAATGATGCTTTAAAGCATTTACATCAATGGGGGCAATAACAACTGCCTTTGGTAGTTGGATGCCTTCATATTGCAATTCTACATAGTAATAAGTGAGAAAAGGGTCCAAAGATGTTATCGGTTTAGGTATTACTAAACAAAAGTTGCAAACTTCTTATAACCCCCCATTCTTGAACATTTACCACTCCTTTCAAAAAAACTTGTGCTCATCAGCATCAGGAAATTGTGCCTTGAAAGGAGTAACCCTTTTTTTGGAACCCTTCTAATTGCATCCCCAATAGTGCAAGGCAGGGGGCTACTTAGTCATTTATACTTGCCATGAGAAGGGGAATATTGCAGACATAATGAGGAGGGAATTTCAAAAGAGATCCCCAGGGAGTATTCAACTCTTTCACCATGAAATTGAATGGAGTATACTAAAATCCATTGAGGACTTTCTGGGTTAGAGTTTTATGCATGTAAAAATATGTCCTTTGTGCCTGTGGATATTGATGCCACCTATTTAATTCTATTTGATGACCCATTTTTATGGGGTTAAGTGAGAGCTGAAGATTACCTTTTTTAAATGTGGTATATACAGTTTGAAGTTAAATATATCAGTTCTCTTTTTCTTGAAGAAGCAGATTCTGTGAAACATCATGGACTGATAGAGCAGATTTCTATGGAGTAGGTAGACAAGCAGGTGCCATTTTCTTTACATTTTAAAGATTCGCCATCATTTATTGTTGTGTGTACAGAATAGTAAGTAATGAATAATTTCCCCCAAGGCACACAACATACCAACAGAAAACTACCTCCAGGTTTAGAGCTGTCAAACCTATCTATGCTGTCCAGGGAAGAAGCTAATCAAAGGGTAACTTTAGGGGTCTAACGTTCAAATTCATCACCTGAATTATTCTATTATAGAAGGGACTTTTCAGTCCCTTTGGTTTCAAAAAAGTAAATAAGACATAGGGCTCTATTTATAAAACAGGAAATCAGACATTCCCTTAAACATTCCCTCGTGGAAATCTTTCAGGTACATGCGTTTTATTGGCAGTAATTGATTTCCACCAATGAATGAGAGAATTTCAGGTTCCCTGTTTTATATATAGAGCCCAAGTTAAGAAAAAAAGTTTGAAAAGTTAGGTTTAATAAACTCAATAAAGGACAAAACGCCGAATAGCAATGGACATACCACCCAATGTAATGCATCAGTCACCATAAGAACCCAGATCAAAATGACCATTGTGTCAATCATGCTAGGTATGGATGTGTACACCACAGTAAAAAATAATTCTAGGGCCATTATACATGCTTTAAAGCTTTGCCTATGGACAATTTTGGGTACCATACTTTTTTGCCTATTTATCTGACACAACCCATAATTTATATTTTCTCACCAAATCTGAGCCTATTTTGTATTCGTGTGCACTAAATTTATCTTGAGTTCATTTACTAAATATATGGGCTTGATAAACAGTTGTGCTAATACTGTGTGACATAAAAATGCAACAGACATTATTTATTTCGCTAGGCTCTCAGCTTTCAGAAAATATGCAGAGTTTTGAGGTTTTAAGCATGTTTCATAAAAAAATGTGTGTGCAAAAAAAGTCTATGACAGAGAAAGGCTTAAAGCTCAATTATTGGTTGTAAAGCATGTATAAATTTTAATATGAATAGAATGGTTGCAAGTTTCCTTTCAAATAAAAATGTTTTATGTTCAGTTATTGTGAAAGCCTTTTCCAAATCTACAATTTTCATCAGTTGATTTTTTTATGCATTGATGAAAAAGAAAAGTTCCTCAGCTACATTTCATCCTTTAACTTCTAAATAAGTTTGTATGATTTTCTTACACTTATACACAACAGTTTTATACACATCTTGCTTTATGTCTCAGAAAACTAATGCATACAAAGTAGCTATCTAAAGCGCTCTCATCTAATCGGATGATATTACTGATAAGCCAGAAATAAGAGGCAGTTGGGAGCCATAATGTCTTTATCTGCAAAAAATCAATGCTTAAGACATATTATCTAAAATATAACAGATGATTAAAAGCAATTTCAATATCATCAGTGAAAAGACTAAAGAGCAATTAATTTTGTGTGCATAATTGAAATGCAGGAAAGTAAAGGGAAATAATATAATACGCAAGAGGATTTTTTTTTCCAATTTTGAAAATCTAACATTTCCTCCTACATGCCTACATGGGTTTAAATCTAACCATTTCTTCTATGCAGCTCTGTAATTTGGAAAAATAATACTAATAAAGTATAACACTGGATGTTTGACTCAATCCCACCCCAAGAATGAACCTGTACCTTATTGATGCTACCTAAAATCTTTCTTGACACTAAAAAGGGTTTTCTAAGCAAATCATATAGCCACTTGAAAAGGGTAATTTACACTTTTTACATAATGTTTTACATAAACATTTTAATGTTAAAGTTCTAAGGTGAGGATTTATGAAAATAGGGAACCTGCTCAAATGAACAGATGTTATTATGTGGAAGTGCTTTTTAGGGATCACATCCTAGCCTTCTAAATTTTTAGATATTATCAGATCATATCCCTTATTAAGGTTAAGCTAAAGTTTGCACAGCCTCCTGTCCAATGTACACTATTTGAATCCTTTTGCAATTTATCTGATAGTGCCGAGGGTAGAATATCCACAATTCACGCTACTTTATTGACCCCCTCAAGGATATTATATGACTTATTGGTGGATTGATCTGGGATTTTGTTGTGGCAGTAGGTATCATACAATCTACCTAAAACTTCTTTTAATAACCATTTAATAGAAGCCAATTACAAAACACATTTTAAAACTGTATATGGTGCCTAGCAGACTTCCTAAGTTAAAACCCAATCACTCTCCAATGTGTTTCTGGGGCTGTTGACAAATAGGCATGATGTTGGATGTCTGGTGGCAGTGCCTTAGGTTAAGAAGGTTTTGAGCAAGGGTGTTCAACCTCATTTTCAGGGTCAGCCTTTCTGGGATCCTTGGGCATGTGTGAGGCCCTGGTCCAGCAACAGTACTTGCCAGAGGCCAGTCCCCCAATCTCTTTGCCTATAACAAACCCCATCTTAGCCTCGGGAGGCTAGTTGCGTTGTTCCAGCACATGGTTGCCCCCAGGACTTCTGTGAGCAATAGATGGTGTCTAGAGAAGGACTGACAGAGGACCAGAAGCCCACGGATGATGCAGTACCAAGATTCCAACAGAGACAACTCCAGAATACAGAGCCAGGTCATTCACAGGGAATCTATCCACCAGATGAGGTATTCAAGGGCAAGACAAAAGCAGAGTTGGGGCCACAGGGAATCTTTCATGCTCAAAAATATCCTCCATCACTATTACCACACCTGGGATCTGTGGATCAAGTTCTATTTAAGTTCTTTAACTTTACTAAATGTTATCTTACCATTTAATGTTCTTTTATGTTATGTATTTATTGAATTTGTTATAATTTTCAAAAACTAAAAAAAAAGATTGAAATATAACATTTTACAGTGCAGGTATCCCTATCCAATTCATCCACTCCTACAGCTTTTTATCCCTCATAGACTGGGGTGCAATTTTTAAGTTTCTACTACGGACCTAGACATTAGAAAACAAAGTAATATATACATTTTACAGGGAAACTACGCATAACTTGGCATTTTTGTATTGCAAAATCTTTCCTCTAAAGTGTTAGCAATAAAAGAAAAATTAAGGAAAAAGAAAAAAAGAAAAAAAATTAAGATGTCCTCTTTTCTAATTTGACTAGTGTTTTTTTAACACTTTAACTTTACTTTATAATAATTTATCTGTAATTTGTCCAGTTTATTGCTACAAAGAAAAACTGGAATGGAATAAAATATGAAAGAGAGTAGTAAATTAATTTTTACTCCAAAAACGAAAAAAAGTTTAGGCTATACAAGCTTTTAATGATGTTACATTCAAATTTTCCCAATAACCTAAATTCCTAACCCTTATAAAAACCCTTATCCTTTAGTTCTTTAATTCAAATAATTCAAAATAATACTAAAGCTCAAAATAATCACCCAGGTTTTCCCAGGAAAGTCCATTCTTGAAGAACTTTAATAATATCAGGCCATAAGTATCCAAAAGTAGTTAGTAACATATGGCTGAACTTGTTCTTTCAATGTTGATGACGTTTCCTAACTCCCCAGACTGTTTCATCAGTCCTGATGAAACAACTTGGAAAGCTGAAAAATGTCTTCAACAATACAAGAACATGTCCAGTTGAATGTGGCTAACTACTACTAGGAAGAATTGACCCGGATGAATAAGAACTTTCACAGAAGCTAGACTTAATCATAAATTAATCTTTAAACCATACCCCAGTAATTATCCTATAAGTCTGTACTGTTTGAGGTTGATACCTAACATGTTGTAAAGGCTGAAGTAGAAGAAGAGTAAAGCCTCCTACAGATGTCCATTGTGTGTCATAGGATTGTCACTGGAAAGGATAGTGGCCATTTCCAGTGACAGATGAACAAATTAGCAATGTATACACATCATTTTTTTGTTCAATAAAGGGGAGGGCATAAGACAAGTGAGCACCACCCCACTGTGCTCTCTTTATAGGAGTGAAGAGCGGTCATTTCCAATTGGTTGTTCATCAATCTGCTTTGACCACTGTAGACATGTCAAGATGAGCATGACCATTTGTCTCGACTATTAACTGAACTGATGGTAATGGCAGTTTTTTTGTGTGGATGGTAAGTGACAGAATTACTTATCCTATCCATTCCCAAATCTTTGATTTGCCATTGAACATCCAGTATCACGATCTATTTAGGGTAGTTTAAACAAAAGTTTTGATGTTATTTACAAATAATAAAAAACTTTTTATTTGTCTGACAACACAAAATGCATACAAATATTAGTTGCCTGAATCATTCTAACCCTTCTTCACATGATGCATTTTTCTTTGTTCCTGCTCACTAACACCTTTATACTCTCTGGCTGTTTAACCGACAATAGATCTGTTTGGCATGTGGCTTGAATTATTTTACAAAATACAGTTTAAAAAAACAGATAAAAACATTGCTTGTCACTGCTTTTCAAGGGTAAAATAGTGATAGAACAAATTCCTCTATCTCTGTAGGAAGAACACTACAAATGGTTGGTTCAGAGGTCAGAGAGATGCTACATGATTGGCTAGATGACAAAAATTATTTTCTGTTTTTACCTTTTGTTCTAGAATTATTGAAAAAATATATTCCTATGACCTTTACTTTTGCTGACTGTGCCAATCACTAAAACTGTAAATAGGCTTAAAGCGGATCTATCACCAAAATGTGTACTTTACTTTACATTACTTCTCCCACAAAAACTGGCTTTTACTAGACCTAACACATCTACTGGTCTAAATACCATTAAAAAAGGCTTGTGCTTTGCATTTAAAGATAATGTTTGTAAATTTCCTGCAAATTGCAAGTACAAGCCTTCTGTGGTGGTCATCATCCTGTATCCAAGTGCTTCTAGAATGCCATGGACCAGCAGCCATGCATGCACAGTGAGATCAGCACTCTTTTTGTCCCATTTACAGCAGGCTACGTCACCTGATCTCATGCTTGCACTGTGTGAGATTGGGTGACGTAGCCAGAAGAAGAAAGAAGACAAAGGAATATGGGGAAAGCTCCAGGGATCGAGGGATCTGCAGAAGTAAAGGTAAGTGTGATTTTATTTTAAGTTTAATTCCACTTTAAAAGTGTTAAAGACAAACTAAACAGGTACTTAAATAAGGCAATTTTTAAAGCAATTGGGTTAGTAAATAAATACAGTGCATAGAAACAAATAGCTGGACAGAATACCTGTTAATGGGCCCAATGAATCTTCACACCTCAAAACAGCTCCCTTCTACCTATCTCTAGATTCAGCTGGTAGGCAAAAGGTCAATTAGATGTGAATTTGCTACACCAAAAGTCAGCTCCACTCTCCTGATTGCTCCCACAGCCCTAGTGGAGCTGTGGTATATGTTCTCGGATGCAAAGCACACACGCCACAGCTCCGCTAGGGCTGCAGGAGCAATCAAGAATATGGAGCTGTCGGGTGCACTGTTTATCTGAATTTTCCAGTTATCTGAGTTCTGGATAACTAGGGTTCTACTGTATAAGGAAACATAGTGGTGAAAAAAAGCTTATGTTATTTAGCAAATCTTTACTAGAATATTGATGATTTATTACATCTATGGCAATGGTGTGTCCTTTATTATCACAAAAAGGTAAGAAGTATGGTATAGCATTGAGGTACCAGCCATGTGGGCATTTTATGTCAGAGTTCCATAATTAAACAATTTATCCAGATGCAGTCATATTCAACTTGACTTTTTCCTGTAAAGGTGAAAACAACTTTCAGCTTTTCAACCACTCTACCAATCAATCAGATCTACCAGTGTAGGAAAACACCCTGGTAAAATTGATGACGTAGCTTGGAAATATGTGAATTATTGTCAACATTACAATACTAGATCCTCCTGAATATGACTAACTAATTCTCAGAAGTTCTAAGGATTTCTGTGGAGTTAATAGAGCTCAGGTATAAGTGAGTCAGGCAAGGGGCAAGGATCATTCAAGGTGACAGCCAACAGGCCATTAAATGGTAGCAAAGCTATTATTGGGTACCAGTCAGAATATCACACCCTTAAACAGCTTGGGCAACTTAACTCTGGCCAACCAGGGGTCTAAGGGCAGGCACAGAGCAGAACCTGAAGACAACTTATCGGTCACTGGGTCATAAGGTGTGAGGTGGAGGCAGATCCTCATGAATGCATGCCAATAATGCCATTGCCAATGTACAGTGAGCAACACAGTGCTGCTTGAGTTTAAATTGCAAAAAAGGGCACATGTGGTATGTAAGTTCTGACAAGAAGCTGACATTAAATTACTATACAATTTATAGAATTGGCCCTGTCCTGGAAATATAACTTTCAAAATTAAACAATATTTTGAATTGTAATACATTATTGATGATTTTCTTTACATCTTAAAGGAACATGTTATTATATTTCTGTTACACTTTTGTTACTGTAAGGATAGTATTATATTTATTTTCTGTCCAACCCATAAGTTAATCATATAATTATTTTTTTCTGTCCAATCCATAAAACTCATGAAACCTGCATCAAAGCTAGACATATGTTGCAAATTCAGATTTAGTGTATTAGCTATTCAGGAGGGCACTGTCAATGAATAAAGTCCTGCTGAACAAATGACAAATATATCAAAATGACACATGCATTTCACTGCGGTAATACAATGGTCAATATTTCGAATTTGAGTGTTCTTGCTATAAAAATAGAATAATTTAGTAAACAGAAGAAAGATTTCACAGTATAACATAATCTGAAACTCCTGGTAGGATATTGTCATCCATAGCAGATGTGACTTATTTAGCAGTCACTGCTCTTGATCCTCATTTCAGTCTGCCACAGCTGCTTTCAGGTGAGGGCTCTTACCAATGATTATATATAGACGATTTGATCACAGCAGGAAGAAGGAAATACAGAGAATGTACAGATCATGAGACAATATCTAGTGGCAGCAATTTAACAGTGTAACCAGCACCTGGTTTTCCCCAACATAGAAACTATATGAACCTTTTCTGAACAGATTGAAGGATATTATTCTTAGTTCTCTCTACTAAAGCACAAAAAAAATAGACTGATTAACCATAGGTTTAGAAATGAGAACTTCACCCGCACTGAATGATTGCTGTTGTATATTGTGGTATGTTGGCTGTCTAAGTAAAATGTGTCGTTCTACAACATGCAGACATTTTTTGACAGCACACACATTTATATAAAATTATTTGAGTACGCAGCAACCAGTAGTTTACAAACTTTTAGCAAACTAATTTAATACCTTAACAGCTCAAACAGATGCATTGTAATGTGTAATATGGGTATGTGATAAAAAATCAATCTTAAAGCAAACCTTCAACCTTTTGTGTTGCTTTAGGTAACTAGAAGTTATAGGAAATTTTTTTATCCTGTAATGTTATCTTTTTATTAAAAACCTATTTTGTGTGTCCAAAGTGCTGTTAGATGAGAATGACATATCTGGGGCTGCCTCCTGGGATGTATAACATAAATATCTCAGGTAATTTTAGGCATCCCAGAAAACTCATCACAGTCACACTATGCAGAAAACTACTTACCTTGTCATAAAGCATCTAGTATAAAAATCATCACATGTTAGAATTGTGCATCAAAAGTGGTGGTAAGACAACTACAGAAGAATGTAAGATATCTTTGGACTGCATGAAATGGTTTATTTAATAAGACATAGTTTACTTTTTTCTTGTTTAGTGTCTTTGTTAAATTTGCAGATATTGTGGAATGTCCTTTTTGATATGGAATAGAACAAATAAAGAGGTTTTTAGACATCAATTATTAGATATTTATGTTTAAAAAACAGCTTTTATTGCAACAACAATTGTAAAGTTAAAACAACTAGTACCAACAATACAATGGCCCTGATTTATTAAAGCCCTCCAAGGCTGGAGAGAATACACTTTCACCAGTGAAGCTGGGTGATCCAACAAACCTGGGATGGATCTGGTCCAGGATTCAAAGCATTTGCTAGCAAATAGCAAATGACATTGAAGAAATCCATTTCCCTCTGGAGCTGTCTTCCATACACTTACACGTCGTCCAGATTGCTTGCTCCATCCCAGTGCAGAAGTGTTGGGCACTGCCATTTTCCTACTTCTTCTGCCGACATCACCCAATCGCGCACTGCACAGGCACAAGATCAGGTGACGTATGCTGCTGTATTTGTAAAATAAAGGGCCAACCTCACCTGCATTTTTTTCAATTTGGAAACCTTGTACCATATCTGTAATAGAAGTATTTGCCTTGGTGTCTTATTATGTGTTTTAGTATTTTCTTTCAGTTTCCCAGCAGTGTAAAAGATGAGCAAATAAGATACTTTGTAAGTGCTGAGCTTTTTTGAGCCACTAGAAAAGTCTAACTACAAAAGAAGTGCAGTGGCAGAAAGGTGAACCTAGTTCTGCAGAAGGTATATGAAATTTAAAAGACATTACATGTCCAGAAACATAGTTGTGATCACAGATCAAGAGAAGTTTTTGATGGTTTCATGGAAAGTGATTTGTTTCCTGGAGAAATTGTAACATATTATAGCGGGTGCCAAAATCAAAGGTTGGCCTTGTTATATATGTATGTAAAGGTTTTAAATTATGCAGGTCAAATAAAAGTTTGTAGAAACCACAGTCATCTGAACTTGTTTTGTAAGACTGAAGATGTTGTGTCCCATATCCCTTATTACTATTTAATAAATATTCAGTATTTATATAGCGCCAACATATTATGCAGCGCCATAGTCATGTCACTAGCTGTCCCTCAAAGGGGCTCACAATCTACTCTCCCTACTATAGTCATATGTCATTACCACAGTGTAAGGTCAAATTTGGGGAGAAGGCAATTAACTTAACAGCATGTTTTTAAAATTTTTTTGAATGTGGGGGGAAACCCGAGTATTCGGAGGAAACCCACACAAACACGGGGAGAACCTGCAAACTCAATGCAGAGTTTCTAACCAGTGACCTAAGGCTGCAAAGGCCAGAGTGCTAACCTGAGCCACTTTGCTAACTGGGTGGCATCCTCAGCTTAAACTCAAAAAACAAAAAGTCACCAATATGTGAAACTAATGGCAAAAGAGACATGCAACATGTGTGATGGTGCTGCAGGTCCAGGATATACATCATCAGTGGCCATCCAATGGCAGAAGAGAATCGCCGTCCTCTTGAAGTCCGCCATGGAGCTGACTATGACTATAACTTTGCCTGTAATTTGTAGCTGCAGTTCTTTCATTCCTTGCTCACCCAAAGTAAGTTGGTTTTCCTTTAATATTATTATTATTATTATTAATATTATTAATATTAATAAACTGTATTTATAATAAACTATGCAGTACTCTACATTAAATAAGAGTTGCAAATGACAGACCAATAAAAACAATGACACAGGAGGTGGAGAAGACCCTGCCGGAAAGAGCTTACAATCTAAGATGAGGATGAAGAAGCACATTAGGAGGTGGTGTTATGGAATGGTGAGTAGTGAGGGTTTAAGAGACAGAAGAAGATGGGTAGGCAAGTTGGAAAAGATGGTTTTTAAAAGGCATTTTAAATCAGCTGAAAGAAGGAGCAAGCCTAACAGGACAAGGAAGAAAAGTCCAGAGATTCAGGGCAGCCCTGGAAGTCTTTTAGCCATGCATGTGATGAGGTTATGAGTGTGTAAGTAATTAGTAGGTCATTAGAGGAGTAAAGAGAGAGGCTAGTATTTTACGGGCTGTATGTTTGTATAAGGTCAGAAGGCAAAGCACAGGAGGTTGGATTTGATTCTAAGGTGAAATGGAAGCCAATAAAGAGAACTGCAAAGAGAGGCAGCAGAGGAGGAGTGGTGGGAGGAAGTCAGGTTAGTGGAATACCAGAGAGGAGGAGGTTACAGTAGTCAAGAGAAGAGCGTGTACAAGGAGTTTGGTGGGGGACAGGTAGGGGCATATTTTCATATGCAGGTGAAAGTGGCAACCTAAATATGTGCTGAATATTCAGGTTATAAATGTGGAAACGTTATACTTTATAGTTTCATGATGGCTAGCAATTGGAGGCTACCAAGTGGATGCATATAAGCTACTTTCACTTTTCCAAAAGTAAAAAGTGTCTCCCAACTAAAAAAACAAAAAAAAAGTTTATTATTTTAAAGGGATAGCCACTTTATAGTAAGTTTACCATATTTTTCCCATTTTTACAACTTTGAAAGATTTCCTCTGATCCTAGTTTTTTGGAAAACAATATGGACAATATGTTTATTGAATTCCAATAATATAGAGAACCATATTTTGGTTATGAGCCAGGGATGATTAGATCCTTTCTGCTACAGGCTAAAAAATACAACCATCAAGAGGTTGAAATTTTCCAATAAGAATAGATGTTATAAATATTATAACTGTAA
>NC_092858.1:156238982-156240125 GCF_032062135.1 Pyxicephalus adspersus | reverse complement strand
CTGCATATTGGATGTGTGATTATTACCCCTCTACCATTGTTTTTTGTGTGTACCTTTTAAAATGTCTGTTCTCTTTAATGTATGTTGGAAATATAGCTGTTTCAAATCCAGGTTTTAATATAATCTGAATTGGTATAAAAGTGGAATAAAAATGCCATCTGACTGTTTTTCTAGTGGTTTTGATTTTGATTTCCACCGCATATCTGATTGATAGGAATTAAAAAGTTAATAAACCATTGGATCAATGTGAAGGAATGTTCATGAAAGGCTCTGAAACTGGGAAAAAATTGGGCCTGAAAATTTAAAGCTCCCAAATACTAGAAAAGATAGGCTATCATGGAAGAACCTGGATGATCCAACAAACCTGGAATTGATCTGGTCCAGAATATAAAACATTTACCAACTAAAAGAAAATGATTTTATAGGAAATCTATTACAGGTTTGCTGGATCTCCCTAGTTCTGCAATGATAGTATATCTTTCCTGTCTTGTAGAGCTTTAATAAATCAGGCTCATTGTGTCCTTTTGCATGTAGCCAGTTATAGAGGTAGAGCACACGCATTTCCCATAAATCATTTGGGTTAGGAATGTTAAACCTTAAATAAATCATCAACATCAACTTTAAAAGTACAGTTACGCTTAAAAGGCTTTCAAAGCACATTTATATACAGGGTCCTCCCATGCCGGAAACATGCTGGTTGGAACAGCTGATCTTATTAGCAAATCTGGCACTCGGTGGTATTTAGGACCTCATCAATCTTAACATACTTACAAAGTATAATGCAGTACATACAAAATGCATGCACTAATATGCTATATGTAATAGCACAAATGCACTTTTTACATTTTCCTATTCATTATTTATTGCATGTAACATTTAATTTATGGTGGAAGCACAGTAGTTTATTTTGATGTGGGGATACCTATGCTGTTCTTGCTATTTCAGCTTTTGACACAAAATGAAGGGTTATTTGTCATAGAAGGCCTCTACAAATTACTTGGAAAATCAATGAGTGCAAATGAAAGACATGGAAGACAGAACAATTCTAGGAAGCCTCTGCAAGTCATATGATTTTATAATGGATCCAGGAAAAAAAAAGAAAAAAGGAAATTGTAAAAGTAGTTGAAAATAAAACCAAAATAA
>NC_092858.1:156223877-156238332 GCF_032062135.1 Pyxicephalus adspersus | reverse complement strand
GTTAAGTCTGGTGGCCAATCCGTGTGTGAGATTAATGTTTTATGGTCCCTGAATACAATATGAGCATGATTGGGCATTGCCATCTTGGAATACCTCTATGCCATCTGGAAGGAAAAATCAATTGATCATTAAGTGTATTTATGTAGTCAGCTAACCTAATTTTTTGTGTCATATAACATTGCTGAAACCATATTTTAACAACCTTTGACACAACCCTAGATCATAACACTGCCCTTAAAGGCTTGGGGGATTTTTATTGGCCAGGGAGTTTATTTATTGAAGCTGTCTGTCATGCACAGGGAGACAGGACCACTAGGGGGCACTATGGCTTGCACGGAGGTGGTTTAAGTCCTGAGAAGGGCCAAGGCGCAGAGTCTAAGCAGTAACCAGGTCTTCTCTAGAGCCTCCGATGGTGAGGATGTTGTGCCGCTGGTTACTGCCAGGATGTTGTGCTGCTGGTTACTGTTACCCTGCCCCAGCCTGTAAGTGAGCAATAAAACCTGTAGTTAATAAACCTGTAGTACCACGGGGATCTTAATGGAACTGCAGAGTTCATCTGCAGTTCAGTTCCCACAGTCACATTACCATACAGCTGTGACTGCAGGCAATTCCCGGGCACTGCAGGTTGACTGCAGGCAATCCCCGGGCACTGCAGGTTAAATGGGAACAAGTTTCTTCATTCATCACATCGAGTGCCCTGTGTTCTTGGATAGAGAAAATACTACTAGTACAGTGCAGCAACAGCAATCAGGATCATTTCTCTATCCAAGAACACAGGACTCCCTCTGTTCTTGGATAGAGAAGCTCTATCCAAGAACACATACATCTAGTAAAAGGCTGCTTATATTAGTCCCCATAAATAACCCAAATTATTCCACGGTTGATTTCAATGGTGTTTGATCACCCAAACAATATCTCACTATTCGATCCAATAGCTGTCAAATCAATAGTGAGATATTTGACCAAACTACTAACCACATCTGATAATTGCTAGTCTGATTAAACTGCCAAGACATAAGTTAGTTTGCTTGAGCTGCCTAGTTAACTCTTGATGGATTATAAAAAGTTCCTTGTACTTTAATAACTGGGGACTTACCCTGACTAAAACATTACTACTGCTGAAGGTAAGTTCTTGGGTTTCTTTTAGCAAAAAAATGTATTCAGCCTCTCTTGTCTGAATAGTTATTGCTGCTTGACTAATTATAGAAACAAAACGTATTAGAAATTTTTATGAAAATGTTTTTTTTTTTTTTTTGTGGGCCAGATCTGATGGGACTGATGATCCACTTATCACGTTATTGTCATAACAGGGGATAAGAGGGTCTGACTCTAGAGCTCAAGAGAGTGAATGTGATTTTTTTTTAGATAATAGAATCTAACCACATCCGAGGACTTTTACGCTGGATTTCTGTCCCAGAGACCAGGGACATTATAGGATTCTGACTTTGGGACATATGTACTGGGCTTTCTACTCAATGCATTAGTTGTTGCTGTTAAAGTGGACCTAAACTGTAAATTGTACTTAACATAAAAGGGTAGACTACCCTTTTATATAAAGTAAAAATATTATACTTTTTTTCTGCAACACCCCCCTATTCTGTCTTGATTGCTGTGGAAGAAATGCCGATCACGCGCATGCGGGTAACATAGTCCAAGATGGCGGGACCTGGCTTTTTTTCTGTGCCAGGAAGGAGAATTGGAGGATGGCACGGGACCTGATTGAGTACCTTACGTAGGTTTCACATCTATAGACTCTGTAGGTATAGCAGCAAAATCAGAAAAAAAAACTTCTAGTTCAACAGAACATTTTGCAATCTTGTAGTTAATGTCATTTATCAAGATAAAATCAATATCAAGATAAACCATGTAGTGAAATTGGTTAATGAAACTACTAGAGTTGGTACTATATATTTTTCTTTAATTTTCAATAATATATATATATTTTTTTATGGTATGCCAGCCAATCCCTTTCAAGGACAATGGGGTGGTGCCAATTGTCTGTATTGTTTCCGAATGTAATTTTAATTACATAAAATAAATTTGTGAAAAAAATTTTTGCTTCTAGAGTCCCCCATGGGCATTGCAAAGTTGCTGCCCGATATCTATCATCTGCCTGTAGATTAATGCTGATTAAAGGAACCTTTTGATGAGATAATAATTGAAATTGCCATTGCTGGACTCTGATTACCTGTTTGTTGTGGTTTATGTTATTTTTTGCATCACTGGCATAGAAAAAAAGAATACTGATATACAATTTATACAAAGTCAGAATGTTCTCTAACATCATTTGCTGCTGGGGGTTGTGTACATCTGAATGAGATTTATTGGTTCATAAATATGAGCCTGGACATCGCCCAAAATAATTTACATATAATACTGTTCCTTATAACAATACAATATAAATAAATTGTAGCTATGTGAAGCATTCAGGCTTCATTCATGTTTGAAAATAAATGTTTTTGCTCCATTTATCAGTGTTTTATAATGGTCACACCTACATCACAGAAATTACAATCAAAGGTAGCTATAGACAACAAAAAATATTCAAACATTTTCATTCACAGGAAGCAAAATTATTACAAGATGATCATTTTGAGCGGTTTGAGTGGTTGCTTTGAATGTCAGTTCCCTGATCTCAATAACTAACCAAGGAGCTTAAATGTGTGCTTATGTTCTGATTAAACAGTTCAGTTCTGAGCCCATAAACATGAGTATTGCCAACCCGGGGCTGTGTATGAATCAAGGGATTGAAGACATTAGGCCCACAGAAATGTTGCTTTGGCGTAAACAGACAATATAAGGATGTACGGTATATTTACAGACCAACATACATATTTAATCAAAAAGAAAGCAATTTGCTTTAATGAAAATGTAATGGTCTCCATGTTAACTTAATGGAGTTCATTAGAAGTAAATGGATAGGAATTTTTGGTAAACATACAATGGACATGTAAGCAACAGGCAAATGAGGATGGTTCAGTGTTCCTGTAAATCATAAAGAATTAATATGTGTATATATATATATATATATATATATATATATATTGTCATAACTTTTTTATATGGTGGCCACTCTGTGAGAAAATGAAGCCGCATGCTCCCCGAACCACTCCTTGACAATTTGAGCTTGTCTCTTAGAATGTCCATGCCATCAGGGAGGAAAATAATTAATTGATGGAAAGACTTGGTAATTCAATATATGTAGGCAGTCCTTTTTTGGGCACATAATATTGCTAAACCTAGACTAAAGCCATCCAAGATTGAAATACTGCTCCCACAGGCTTGTGGGCCCAGGCAGTGTATATTTCGCTATAAAAAGGTCATATAGAGCAGTGGTCGCCATCCTTTTTGGACCCATGAACCACTAAATTCAAGGGCTCCAGACTGCGTGTGCACAGGAAGCCGGGTGTCACTTAAAGGGGAAGAAACTTCTCCTATAGTGACATCATGAGGCCAGGACCCACTCTCCCATCTCAGGTCTGAGCCTGCGATGCGAGAGTGGACGGGTTGTTTCTCAGAGACACTTCCCTGAGCTTGCGATCCAAATAGGGATAATGGTCCTTGGCTTTGGCAGGTGCGCCCCTTCTCCCGATAGTGTTGGCGACCGCTGATATAGAGATCATAAAAAGCTTCAGGCCCCAGAAGAAGAAGAAGTCCATCTTCAGGTGTCCATGTCACTAGCACTTGCTAGTAAGTTGTTGTTGCAAGTGGATTTTTAGAGACTGGATGGCACAGGCGCTGGCAAAGGACGTGTATGACAGATTCTGGTGAGTAAATCTTGCTTCGAAAAGCAAGGAAAAACAATCAGTAGCATGGGTAAAAGGAGGATGGACAAAGCATAGGAAAAATTCATTTTTCTCAGGTGGAATACATTTAAAAATATGGGTAAAAAAATGAACTGAAATACGCTTTTTACTGCTCTTAGTAACACTTCTATTTCATCAATAAGTATAAGTTGATAATCCTTACATACATTCATTATTTTGCATACATGTTTGTTACTTGGATAACAAGTTACTATCTGGGCTATTGTGCAATTACATATGTTATTATCTCTGTTCATAGGAATTCCAAACGTAAAGATATAAATAATGTCAGCGGGTTTTCAGCTAAATCACTTGATGATAATATAGTCTGACACAATCAGTAAGTGACTGCCATTCTTTTCTCAGTGTATGCTTTATATATGGTAATAGTCTCTGTATACAGTGGTATAGTACGAAACCATTCAAAAGTGTAAATAAATTAAAGTCAAAGATTATTAAGTAATGGGTGCCTTTATGTTAGTTTAATATCCAGGTACAGCAAAGTCTTTGCATTTCTGGTAAATAATAAACATCCATCAGGAAAAATGCTGTTTTCAATGACAGATCATAAATTCTCTTACCATCCACTAACTAATAAATTACAGCATGTGTTTGTCTATTTAATTCCTTTATTGTTAATAAATATCTATTGAATATATGTATCTGTTTATTAAAAAGGTAATCAACACAGGACCATAAATAAAGTTTATTTATAAAATATAAATGTAAAGTGACTCTGTACCTAACATTTAAAACCTAACTCTCCTACTTTTAACACAATGGCAGATGACTCAAGCCTACCTAAGTAATGATCACATGCACATTGTATTTATTTGGGCGCGCTCTCTTTCCCAGTCTTTTACTTCTCTTTTCGCCAAGATCTTGTATAGAAGATTGGAGATTTGAACTACTGAGTATAATCCTCACCATCACATCCCAAAGGTTCTCAATGGTATTAAGGTCTAGACCCTGTGGTGGCCAATTCATGTGTGCAAGGGATGTCTCATGATACCACTCTTTGCCTATAGATCTACTAGTAGTAGAGGATGCCGAGGTCGATCATTTTGTTTGAACTGTAGCAGGCAATAGAAAAAGAGTGTAAGTTAATTTTAACACTGAATATCGTCAACATGCTTATAACTAATCAAGGGAAGTGGATCAGTAAAAGTGGTTTTCTAGTACGTTTTATAATAATTTGACAAAATTTGATAAAAAACGGATATGCCAATGGATGTGCCACCCAGTGTGTACACTAAGAATAGGCTAGGAGGTGGTTTAATAATGTACACAAATTTGCCTTCCTATTGGTTCGCTAACTAGCACTCATTTTTAATCACAATTATCTATCGTGTGTGTATGAAACCTACATTGACAAAGCATTGGTTTGGTTAGGAAGTCAGAGCTTTTCTGTTTTTTTTAGCAGAAATTGTGAAACTAAGTTACAAATTGCTGATTTGCTGGCAGATCAGTAGAGTAGAGTAGACTTTAATTAGCTGATACCCATATAAAAGCACCAGCTGTGAGAATCTCATCAGACCAGGCTAATCATTATTCAACATTTACATTTATGTGCAACCAAAACCATTAAGGGTTTATCTGATCATCTGATGTTCATAACAACAGGGACAGCAAACTCAAAAAATTTCAGGATTTGGGCCTTGTATGTTATTTAACCTTGGCAAAGAACAGGGAGAGGGGGTATACAACTGAATTTCTGTGAAAATCAGGAAACTTTTTTACTAAATTATGTTAGATTTATTTATTTTTTTACAAGGAAGAAAAATAACAGTGAAAAATATAAAATTAAAAAATGGTAATACTCCAGTACACAAAAAGTAATGCAATACAAACACAATACTAAAATTTATACACTAATATAGTCCAAAACACTCCTTAAAAAAAATATTCAACTATTTTTCATAAGCAGGTAAATGAGTAAAATTGAGGTTTCTGTTTTGGGAAGTCCCAACTTTTTCAATAAAAACAAATATAGCAAAACTAAATAGGATGATTTATCAAAGCTTGCTGGATTACCCTGATTCTACCATGGTAGTCTTACTTCTCTAGTCCAGAGCTTTAATAAATCGGGCCCAAAGAGTCAGTTTTTTATCCCAAGGAGGTGAAGTGGTAAAGGAGTCTCTTGTCAAGTTTAAAATCTTATTTTATTATACATTTTATAATGCCTCACCAACTGCCAGTAAATGATTTCATGACTATTTTGTTATTAAATACCATATTTACACTTCTGGCTCAATTGAAGTTCTGAGATGTATACAGGGAGCACAAGCCACCGGCTTAGAACTAGTAAAAAATACATAAATTTTACTTTAGGTTTGCTTTATTAAATCATGTTTATAGTAATACTTTATAACTGTTGATTCATGGTGAACTAGTGAAGGGGTCAGTTGACCCCCCTATGATAATCAGTTCAGGGCTGCCTGGATTCTTAACGCCCCGTCTCACTTCTTTCTGTACTTCATTTTGAGAATATTAAAATATATATTTTTTTGTATTAATTATAATTTGTACCTGCCCCTATGAGTTAGGTGTCAAGTGTAAATCCTGTATGTTCTTTATTAAACATTTGAATGGACCCTATGGTATTTAAAATCTATATCCTACTGTCTGATTGTTTTTCTAGCTTATAACGAGGTTATAACATTTTTTCCTTATTTTCCTTATTTCAAATTTTCTAAAATTATGATGGTTTGTATAAATCCCCTACAAGTGAATCTGTGGATTATATGTATACCAATTACATTCTCATTTAAGGCATTTCAGCCCTTGGCAAAGATTCATTTCACTTCATGGAACGGTAATAGAGAGAACTGCTACATAAAGATGATACTTTAAGCTCCTTAACCAATTCAGGGAGTAGTAGATACAGTTTTCTAGCACTTTATCTTAGAGGGGAAGGAGGAAATTAATCATTCTCACTTGATGTTTCAAATATTCTTATTTGCTAAAAAGCAGTAAGATGCAATGAAATTTCAAATAGAATTGATTGTGAATTTTTTCTGCTAAATTCTTTAATTAAGAAATCTTTGTGCGGTGTTCCTTTGATGCAGTAAAACAAATGGAGAGATCATCCAAAATGAACATTAGTATTTTGTATTATTGGAGACTTCTATTTATTTCCCAGTAAACCTTGGTAACATGGAAGCAGACCCTCTCAAAAAATGGCTCATTGGCATACATGTGGAGCCCTTGGTCCCTTGCATTAAAAATAAAAACACTTACCTTTTGTTGATGAAAGCCTTTGATTAATGTACTTACCATGCCCTGCAAATCCAATTTGCATATGTCTTTCCGGGGCTCCCTGTTTACGTCCATGTAACCATCTCCCATTTTTGTTATCATGATGTATGCTTGCAATTGGGCACAATACATGCTCAAGATTGGATAACTATCCCCATGCTCATTCTGCACATGTGTGAGATTGTGTGCTTGTTCCAGGGGGAGAAAAGCCCTGATGCAATGCCTATTCTTGGGCATGTGCAGAATGAACATCCCACAGCCTTATGGGATATGTGGAGTGAGTATCTCAGGGGATGTTTTCCCTTCAGTCTTTACTTTGGTGGTGGTAAAGACCAGAAAGAAGTTCATAAAAGATGTTAAAAAAGTAAATACAATGCTATCTGATGGTAGGTCTGCTTTAAATACAGCAGTGTGTCTCAAAAGACAGCACATTGAAAGTAAATCAGAAAGCAAATCATTATTAATCATTTTTCATTGCCAGAGGTAATTGATGCCTAGATGCCCAGGCCAAACACGACAGCATATGTTGGTTAAAGCTGAACTCCAGCCTTACCTTCAATCTTGCATGGTTGTACAAGCTCCGCTTCCCTAAAAATTACTTATTTTGATTACAAAGCACACTGCTTCTCACAATAAGCATCTAACTGGGAACCAGAGCAATATGACTTGAGGTTGAAAGACAACCAAATGTCCCTTGTGGGATTCTTTTATTGGAGACTAAAAGTGTAATGGTTACATGGGATATGTATGGTGTGCCAAAGTTCCAGTGCCTTCAGACCCCATTTCATGTATATGTTTGCAAGAACGGTGATACCGTATCTTGGAGCCCATGCCCCTAGAGCCCAGCCACTTCTTTACCTGCTTTATATGTGTGCTGCTGTTTATTATTGAATCTCAGCCAGGTTAGTTGGTAACAGCAGTACTCACATCATCAAAAACCTGTCTAGAATTGAGAAGAGGGCTTCCCTTCCCTTCACATCCCATCCTAATATGGTGTGGGTTCACAGGATTTTAGAACGGTTTTTGGGACCTTTGGAGGGAAAACATTTTGTAAGTAGTCTTTTCAGTCGGTTGACCGTGTTATTTATTCCTATTAGAGCAAAGAGATTTAAAAAAAATTATACTCAAATATCTTTATTCCCCATATGCAAACATTTTGTTACCATCAGACACAAGTACTGTGGGTAATCTATCTATTTCTGCAGAAAAAAATCTTCTTTGAAAGATATATTACAATCTGTGCAACATTGCCAAAATACTATACAAGTTTTACATGACAATATTGCTGGAGGGCGCTCAGACATATCCCTAATACAGCATGATATGCAAAAATTTAGAGAATACAATTTAAAAGCCAAAGGGAAAATTGGAGTTTTAGAAGATAAACTACAACTGGCGTCCAAGGACTGCGAAAGCAGGGAAAGGTAAGCAATGCACTGTCATTTAAAATAAAATGAATCCAAAAGACATTGGAATTTGTTTTCATATTTACTTTCTTTAATGCAGAAATTCTGGGAAAGGAGGGATCAGCATTGTAAACTACCCAGGACTATACAGGTTTTTAGAATGCTACAACCAGAGCTGGTTTCAGATAAGAGATTACATTACTGTGAAGATAGGATAGAGAGAGTAGAGAGGTGAAACCGCATTCAAAAAATTACAATGTAATACATGCACGTTTTATTTACAATAATACTACTCCTTGGAAGCTACATCAAAAGAAGACATTAATAAAATAATGAGACACATTTTTTTGACACAGGTATAGTTTAGGGATAATTAAAATTAGCTTTCATGTCCCTCCAAACCTAGTTAACCCAATTCAACTCGTATATAGCACTTTGCCTTTCCTGTTGACTGCAATGCATTTTGCCAAAACGGCAAAATTTTGGCAAAATATTCCCATGAAAATGACTTTGCTAGGAATATTCTTACAGGGATTTCCTCATTTCTATGTTTCGTCTTGTTTATAGTCTAACTAGCAGACTGGCAAGTAAATCACTAGGTAATCATAAAGTCAGAAGACATTTCTGGTCATCCATCAGTACCATTGCAGTACTAAATAAAATGATTCTAAGAAGAAGGTTGCCATTAGTTGTTTTAGCCACCCAATGATGATTAATTAATTAGATTGTCTCAGCAGACTCACCACATGTCATAATCACAAAACTCAACATTCCATTGGCAAAATTTCCTGCCACCATCATATGGCACAAGACCTGAGTAAATATAAAATAATCTGGAAATGAGGACTTAATAATGAGCATACAACTGATAGTTAATAGATATATTCCTTTTTGATGCATACTAATTAGTAAAAGATACAACAGGATGTCTGTTTAACACCTCTAACTAGATACAAATGCTACAGCTGTACAGAACAATATCTATAAAGAAGTCTAGAGAAATATTGCATATACTGCTCTGCAAAACAGATGATCACCCCATAAAGACCGTCATAGAAACACATTTTCATAAGCTCATGGTAATAAGCTTTTATTACAGTCATTGAAAGAAATAACAATGTTAATTTATCTGTCCGCAGTCTGTAATAAGAATGTGCTAGGTATAAACATTCATTCATCATTACAAAGGCAGATAAACAGGGAACAAGAAGTGTGGTGTATATTTTTTTACCATGATTATATTACATGTTTTTATTTTCTTGACTGAATAGACTGACGCTTTTGTATATGCAAAACTGTGAAAACTGCTCCCTGAAAAACTTATAGACAGCATTGATTATAAATCTATAAATCCATAGAGGCCTAGAGAGTTAAAACCATTGTATATTGTGCAAAACACTATTCAAAATAAAAAATTGAAAGCCATCTACTGTATATAGGTTATTTATAAAATTTATAATGAATATACTAGTTTCCCTTCTGCCATTCTAAACAGCAAGAAACTTTTAAATACATTTTGGAAGATTCCAGTTTGCAAATAATAGTGTACATTAAGGCCACTCGTAGTCAAAAGATAATGTTCACGAGAATGAGGACTAATATTCAGCATGAATGATTATAGTAGAAGAACAAAGATAATTGCATTATTTACTTTTAAATTAAATACATCACATACATACTGAGCATATAAAACTAAATAATAAATACTTAGTGAAAACAAAAAGAACAATATGATCAATTTTAGGGCTACACTGGATTTCCTTGTGCATAGAATATAAGTGGCTCTGATTCTTCACCAGAGCACCCTGAAATAATTGATGGGTCAGAAACCATAGTGTCCACTAGACTACTTGGCTGCTGGGGCTGCGGGCTGGTCACAGCCCCAATTATCTTCCCACCAGGGGCAAACAGGCTTTGGTGTAGGGATAGCTGGTGAGTAGGAATCAGGTAACAGCAGGAGGAGTACAGGGGGTGTGCTGTGAAAAGGTGTAACAAGAGCCAAGGTCAAGGCAGACAGAAAGGCAAAGATCTGTCGAGGTAGGTGGCAGACAACACACAAGGTCAAAAATTTTCTGGGGTTAGGACAAGAAGCAGGCAATACTCTTTGTCCAAGATGTAGTAACATGCTGAAGATGTAGCAACCTGCACCTAGAACCAGAGAGAGATTAAAAGTGGCTCGTAGATGAAAACTGAGTATGTGTGTGTTCACATGTGCTTGTGTGTATAGCCGCATGCGACCGCTAGTGCATGTATCCACATAGGGCTATAAGCAAACAGTCTCCATGAGCAACAACTGAAGAGCATGTAAGGAGGAAGACACACAAGTGGAAGAGTAACAGTCATTATATATATATGCCTCCTAATTTTCCCAGTAAGTAATTTAATGTGTTGAGTTGCCTCATCAAATATTATGCATAAAATAAATAAAAAGGATGTGAAGAGGGGTTGGGCTAAACTTTTTTTTTTTTTTTTACTAAAAGAGTTCACATTTGCATAAAACAGCTGCGTGTCTCTGGAGCTAGTTATGGTTTTGACTTTCACTAAAGGTAACCTGTGCTTCTAAGGCCCTGATCATGCATTAGTTCTTGCCCAGATCTCCCAATTTACCACTGTACTTCTTGTCTATAGACAAGCTCACAATCAGCTTTAGGAAGCTGGCAGCACTGTGCCAGTGTTCAGTTGTACTCAGGACATGGAAACAAAATTAATGTAATTCAAAGGAAAAAGGACTCACAGAGGGCTAGTGACCCATAAAGGCAAGGCTAAGCCATAAGTTTGATGATAAACGAATTAGCCGAATCGCAGAGATCATACAGGAGTCAGTGAGCCTGCAAAGGTATCCAAGAGTTTAGAGAGTTCAAATGTAAGATATGGTCCAGTTCAGTTGACAGGCAAAGGGAACTCAGATGAAAGCAGCTCAAGTACAAGTAGCAAACATATAATTATAACTTTATCAGATCGGGAACTAAACGCTGTCACGGGCAAAAGATCGATAGACTGGTAAATCTTAAATTTGATATATGATTAATCAGGGGTCATAAAGCAGGCCGAAACAGGGCCCACAGACAGCCCACTGCTCACAAGGTCATATAGGGTGCAGAACAGAGTAAAGGAAGGGTGCAGTGAAGGGGCTTGCTACATGGGCTTGTCTTTGGATGACAAGTTGGAACAACTGGGCACAAGTATTTTAGATCTGACACTGCCTAAAAATTTTGCAGCCCTACAAAATGTATATTTCTGGCAACAATAGTCTAACAAAGACCAGAAGACCTTATTTTATTAAATACATTGATGTGTAAAATCAACAAACTTCCAAATGAAACTCTTTATGCTTAAAAAAACTGTCTAAATATATATATTGGACATTTTTCATCCAGAGCCATAAAAGTTGCGATAAGAAATTTGTAACTGTAATAACTTGGAACTGCTATGTAAACATATGTGCAATTTTGTGTAATCCACAAGTTTTTCTTTCTCCTAAATTGATACTGTTATGTAATTTAGTTGAACTGCCTGAAATGCACCATTACACCTGCTGAGCTCATCTACAGAAAGAGGGGAATGGAGCTGATTCCATCAATTTGTTCTGGTTCTTGAATCAACATAGGAGGTTTGGCTCACTGCCCCCCTGGACCAATTTGTCATAACCTGACATTATATTCTGCTTCTCTTGCTATTCTCTTACTGTTTTAATAGGATAACACTCATTCTAGTTTAAAGACAAAACAATGCGTTTTTACAAAGTGTATCCTGTCTGTCCTGATTTAGATGTTGTGCAGGAATGAATTTCAACTTTAGTGCAGCTTATCCCATAAATGTTAGTCACTTTCAGATGACATTGCACATTCTAGTTCAATATTTTCTTGCAAAAGAAAAATGAGATTTATTTATAGTGTACCTTTATTATGAGAAAAATAAAGATACTGAATGGATAAAGGAGTACTGAGGTAAACAATGATGGGGACTCAACAAATATCATCATTCTAGCAGTGGCAAGTGCATGGGTGTCATAGCAATGCAGTACTTGGTTACTCCTAATTACATTTATGTCATCAGACCATAGGGAACAAAATGGGCATCAAGTCTGCATGATTTCACCTTTCTTCATCACCTACATTTTTTAAATCCTTGTGCAAAGGTAACAGGGCAAACAATCAGAAAAATGAGTAGCAGCTACCAGAAGGCAGGTTGTATGTAAATCAATGGGCAAGCAAGGTAGGGCTTTGCTTCTAAGAATTGCATCAGATATACTAACAAATACCTTAGGATGGTAAGGTAACTAGAGAGGTTGAGAGTGTGAGCAGTGTGAATCAGTCATTTTGAATCATGTTGGCCTGACAACCCCCAAAAATAACACAACAATTAGTGGCCTTACCTGTTACATTTATATTCTATGTATTCATAGCATTCAGTCAAAATATAATGCAATAAAAATACCTTTCTATCTATTCTAGTCAAAAATGCCAATCATAACACATCAATGGTCTGTTGACTGGACAAAGAAAGAGCAACAGAACACAGTTAAGTTATCCTTCTGCTCATTCTGCACTGCTCTGTTCTCCATGGGTACTAGTAGTGTCTGTGCATGAATTGAGCAGCCCTTCCCAACATTCTTAACATGAAAGAACCCTTGAAATAACTCTCAGGTTTTAGGGAATCCCTTTTTAATTACTATATACACAACTCTTAGTAGATTAGTGTTGTGGTCAGTGGGAAGAATGCATCTTACATGTCTGGCCAGTTTAAAGAATGTCATCCTAAAAGATAGCCAAAAAGATCATCTAAGAGGCGCACACTGCTTATTGCTCAAGGAACCACAAGCAACCTCCCGGGAACCCTTGGTTGAGAAACACTGCATTGGCTTTGTATGCTGGGTCATCTTTTACAGAAGTAGTTAACATTTTAAAGCACATTTAAGAGAATGTTCATATAAAAACACATCTGTGATTCTTGGCTGGTAATGGAATTTATGTTTGAGATCATTCTATATACGCAAAGGTTGAACAAATACTTTCTCTTGAAGAACAATAAAAACATGGCAAGTGATTAAGTGTTGCCAATCTACCTACAAAAATGTAATTAAAAGTTTATTATGTCTTTATTTATACTTTATTTTGAAAGTAAAAGAAGTTTAAAGTAAAACATATCACTACCACCACATAGTAGCTGCATTCATTTTTCCCATTTTCTTGAAATGGTAAGTATGTTGCCTTCGTTTTGTTGGCATCTCAGCACATTCTCCTACTAGATTAAATGCATTTTTAAATTAAATACACCTCATCTCTGCCTTAAAATACAAAGCGGCCTTGTCACTTTCTCATTTGAGATTTGATAAATTAACTTTCAGCTCTGATACTGAATGTTTTATTTGTCCTTCATTACCTAAGTTGAAGCATTAAACTGTCTTCCACTTCTTTGAAATAAGAGATTACTTAGATGGTGAAGAGCTGAGTTGTATTATAGAATTTGAGTATATCTTATTAAAAAAAAGCTCAGAATGTGGAATGAAATGGCGAGGCTTTTATCTCTGGTATGTTAGTCTGTAGAGTTTATCATTCAATTCTTTTACTAATATTATTATTATTATTATTATTATTATTATTAATAAACAGGATTTATATAGTGCCAACATAGACAACTATTCTTTTTTTTTTTTTGGGGGGGGGGAGCACAAGTTTCAGTTTATATGGAGTTCAATAGCACTTATTATTTGTCATAACTTTTATTCCAGCAATGCAATGGAATTTCTTGTATTGGTATGACAAATAATGATTACTATAGCCTATAGGCTGTGATGTGTTTAATGTTTGTTCAGGTGTCCAGCGTAATGATATCAGGATCCACTGTGCAGAAATCTAGCTTATGGTTAAATCTATAAATTATAATTTTAAACATTGGTTTGCTAAATATGAGAGTTGTCAGAAATGTTTTTTTATACATAAAAATTATTTTAATTATTTATAATTTATATGTTAATTGTGTGCG
>NC_092858.1:156218203-156221322 GCF_032062135.1 Pyxicephalus adspersus | reverse complement strand
TATTTTTTGTCTGTTCCTGCAGGTAGTATGTTCTCTTTCCACTTTCTTTCTGTCCTCCAGTATCATTCACCAGGACAGGCGTGAGGGGAAATTTTCCTGGCGGAAATACAGCAAGCAATAAACATGATAAAGGTTTTAACCCTTTCCCACTTCTCATCTAAAACCAAAATATTTCCAATGGATAGGACAGTTTTTGTGTTTTTAATAATCATTAGTCCCTAAAAAATGTTTTTTTTTTCAAATTATAAAACACCACTATTTATTGTAGGCAATAAACAATGTGAAGAAGGAAGAAAACCCCATACCAGAAATACTGAAGCCAGAACATTCTATGAGGCTTAGAGGAACACAGGTGCTTTTATGAAGTTAGGACTTAACGAAAGAACAAAAGGTTGCCATTGCTGGATCTTCAATGTGCAATAAATGAAATTTTCTTTTCTAATCTACTAAATATCCTTATGTATTAATTAAACTTTTAGTTGGATCAGATTTTAACTTCTCATAATATTTGCATTCAGATAATTGAGAGAAAGCTTCTTGCAAATAATGTTCCTGATCCAGGATAATTACAGATGTAACCTTGTTATGAATGTATAATTATGACAGGGAAAAATTCAGTTTCCTGAAACTCATCTACTAAAGAATAAAAAAAATCTCTACTGTAGTTGTTGATTAGACTACATCTCTGAGTTGTGCTGAACATACTTCTTCTATAAGGATATGCAAAAGGCAAAGATAATATTCAACAAGTAATGTACGCTCAGAAGCGCATTTTCAACAGATCGATGAAAGATGATTGGTGGCCAAGCGCTGCTGCACCGTAGTTTTGCTCTTTGCATTATTGAATAGACTTGATTGTATTTTATCTGGCGGGGCCTATTTGATCTTTAAAGAACTAATTTTTCAAAGAACTCAGTCAAATGGAAAAAAACAGATATTGTATTAAAAGTGAACATTATCAATTAACACAGTTCTTTCCTTACAAAAGGAAAATGAACATTTATTCAATTATTTCTTTAAAGAATAAGTACATTTTAAAACAAAGTTCACATATCCTTTTTGTTCCCTTTTCTCTACCTTAAACTAGCACATCTTGTGATCCCCATATTTGTCTCACTCCCCTTATTCTTATACCATAGGGGTAGCTTTCTGTGGATTAGTCATCTAGTCATGGCTTATATCACTGTGTGATATTTCAGAGAAACAAAAGTCCAAACTATTGGTAAAGGAACAACAGAAAGGAATATTGCAGTCATATTCTCTGATCTGAGAAATGAGTTAACAAAAGCAACACACTGTGATTATATAAAATTATATACAGGAGGCAGAAGGGTGAATGATGTTTCAAGAGCTATAAATAATATTGTATTGGTTGTTCTTGCATTTGCGTCCAAGGTTTTCCCAAACTTATTATGGATTGCTTCTTGCAGATCATTAATCACCCTGCAACATTATAGAAGTTTGTTGAATATTGTTTGTTGCACAGACTAGTGTTATAAATACAGTACCTAAATGCTATTTAACCACCATCATCCAAATTAAAGATGTTGTGATCGATACCATAGATGTCTTTTTTGGTTAACTCCTGGAAGTGAATGGAAGTATGCACATGTATACATTGTGTGGGTATAGTAAAAAAAAATAAATAGAAGTAATTATAAGGAAGGAATACGGAGGAAAGAATAAGGGGAAGGTAATTTAAAAATGAAAAGAGAAAGTGAAGAAATAAAGTAGATATAGTTATAAGTTTTTTATGTTGGTTTATGTCAATGGAGTAAAGCTTATGGTGGGAATAGTAGCGTTTTTTCTAGCTCATTTGTTAAATCACTGCTTTTTTACAGCCCTCAACAGGCACATGGCCATTACCTGATCTGGCAAGACATTGTTTATGGGTATATATTTATTTGTATATCATAGCTTAATAAGATAAGCCAGAACATTCACAGTGTTTTTTAATTACACCATACACATTGGTGGCATTACCATAACCATAATATATTTGGCTATCAATAGTTAAATAGTCATTTACATAATGCGCATATTCACTCTCTTGCAAACAAGAGCTTTTAAAGTAAAAGTAACTCAACCTTGGTTTACATACTCTGTCAGCAATAAAATATTTATTGTGGAGGCATCATGTGCTCATTAAATATTTTATATCAAGGCTAAGTGAAAAACACTTCTTGCAAATGCATGCAGGGAAAGAGGGTGTGCAGTAATAAAAGACAAAGAAATCCAATTGTCAGATAATGGCTTAGTAACTTCATTACATTTGTTCTCACAAGGACTTAAACTAAAATTTTAATCATACACAAAAATATGTTTTAGCAGTGATTTTAGGTAAAGGCAAGCATTAAACTCGATATTATGAGAAGGGGGCATATTTTCATATATTATTACTATCTTTCTATCCTAAAATGGGCTGAATACCATCAAGGTTCAAAGGTTTGCAAACAGTACTGCTAATAAAATAAAATCAGCATTTTTATACTTGACAATAGACCCCTTTACCACTTCCCCTCCTTGGGATGATAAACTGACTAATTGACTAACCTGATTTATTAAAGCTCTTCTTTTCTGGACAGGATACACTTTCATCGGTGAAGCTTGGCGATCCAATAAACCTGGAATAAATTTCCTTAAAATCCATTTGCTATTTGTTAGCAAATGTTTTCAATCCTGGACCAGATACATTACAGGTTTGCTGGATTACCCAGCTTCACTGAAGAAAGTGCATCTTCTCCAGCCCCGGAGAGCTTTAATAAATTAGGCCTATAAAGGAGGCAAGCTGGGTAAGCTACAGGACTTCAAAGTAACCTCATACATGCCTGATACTGTGGTTTCTGGCTGCAGCCAACCTGATGTTTAAACTAACCAGAATGAAAAAAGGGGAACATGAGTGCAAATTTCACCCACAATCAACTAATTTGTATGTTCAAACACAGTTTGTATTTTAAATGAAAAAGTATGTTAAAATGGGCATTTTACAGCAAAAACATAGCCAGACAATAGACCTGTAAATATTTACATTATCTTAGGAAATAATAAAAAAACATTAAAATGACCCCTTTTTCCTATGTAGTTGCAGACACTGTGGAGTAATGCATTCTGAAATGTTA
>NC_092858.1:156171819-156217821 GCF_032062135.1 Pyxicephalus adspersus | reverse complement strand
GTGAAACATGTGACGTGTGTTTCGCTCACATTTTGCAGCTTACATTATGGGCATTATCAGCTTCCTTTACTCAGACAGATAAAACTCCAATTAACGTGATCAAAGACAGAAACATGATGCTTGGTACAACCAAAAAAGAGTCTGCTCTATTACTAGTACTTTATTTGTATGCATGCTTCCTTCAGCTATTATGACTCTATATGAAAATCAACCCAAGCTGTGATAGCTAGAAGTATGACAACTAGAGAATGATTAAGAATGAAACAAAGAACTGTTAGAATGACACACATATATTGGAGTAGTAACTTTTATTGTAAAAAAAGTAAAAAAAAAAAAAAATAAGTAAAAAGATTCACCCAAACTCTGATCTTCTAAAAAGGAAAAATAGTTTTCATGATAGACGTATGTTCAATTTGCAGTTAATTACTTAAAAAAGCCACAACTGGAAAAAAAAGCCCATTCCACTAAGCTGCAGTGTAGTACCTTTTCTCCTTGTGTGGACAGTGATCTCTTTACAGATGTTCCACATGTTCCTGCGAAGTCACAGTCCCCAAAAACATTCTCCAACTAACCTGGAGCATTACCTTTGTAAATTGTAGAGCTGGAGGTCAGTAGGGAACATTTTATATACTGTAAAGTAAAAATTATCTTCCTTTATTTTAATACTTTTTTTTTTTGAAGAGAGCTTCCTGGGATACCCACGTCATATATCCCAGTGTTCTGGGTGCTCTTTCTCAGGATTGGGCATGCACAGAAGGGGCTTTTTTTTCAATGGGAAAAAAATGTCAATAACATATGCGCAGTGAGATTGGGACTCTTTTCTTCCTATTTATAGCAGGATACATCATCCGATCTCGCTCCTTAGCAGTGCGAGATCAGGTGAAGAAAAAGACAGATTGTAGTGACCGGAACTTCTTCCGTGCCGAGAAGAAGTTGGATTACAGGACGTGCAGGACTTAATAGGAGGAAAGCTCTGGGGGGGGGGTCGAAGAATCTGCAAAAACAAATATAAGTGTGATTTTTTTTTTTATTCTAAGTTTAAAAGAAAACAAACTGCAATATAATGAACTCTGTGTTATTACTGGCACTTAATGACTTTATGTTGATACAATGCAGCGATGGCGAACCTATGGCACGCGACATTATAAATTGCCAATAAATTGAAATGAAAACCAAAGGATTTTAATCAAATTGATTCTCTGACAATACAAAGATTGCAACCTTTAAAAATGATGTTACATAGTTCAGGCAACTTTATAAAGAGTTTTTAGATACTAAAATCTTGTTATTAAGGTTTAATTGACGTGCTGGCACTTTGAAGAAATTCTTTGGTTTTGTGTGGCAGTTTGGGCACTCGGGCTCAAAAAGGTTAGCCATCACTGCTCCAATGTTTGAACTGATTAGAAGGAAGAATTAGTTGGTCTTACAGGTGTTATTCTGCAAAAATGTGTTATTGAATATTTCCTGAAGATAGCCTGTCCATGGGTGAGTCTGTATAGTCGAAACAGTACCCTTCCTTGTGTAGAACCTTGGAAATTTGGGGCTTTTATATCTCAGTGATAAAAATGTGTACATAGAAGTCCAATTAAAAGAAAAAACCTTATCTTTCATAAAGAAGAGCTGCAGCCCATCTTTTCTGTAAAGGTTAAAATTTAAAGTATATTTAAAGTATAGTAAATTTTTTAAAGTATAGCTAATGATTGCTATCAGATTTATTTGGATCTCTTTGTAATACTGAAGACATTTCACTCATCCAAGTGAAAGTGAAAGTGTCTTCTGTTCAAATACCTGCAGAGAACATACTCCAGCATGTAGAGTCACACCTACTCAGTCACCCTCTTGTAATGCTTCTGGCATTCTTGCGAAAATTTCCTCGAACTTCAGATGGTTTTGCGACATTTTGGCAAAATGATTTCATAAAACTAGTGTAAGATCTAGGAAATTTTAACAGGAGGATTCCCTGCAAATCCTCCTGTTAAAATTTCCTAGATATTCCGATGGTTTCGCGAAATTGGTTTGCCGAAATTACGTGAAACCATCTGAAGTTTGAGGAAATTCTGCGAGAATACCATGAGCATGACATAGGGGTGACTTGGAATCCCCAGGGCACTAGAGGTTAATTACCTCCAGTGCCCAGGGATATTCCCTATGAATGCAGCCGCCTCGGGACGCATTCATTGCCTCGGATTCATTGAGAAGATGTGTGATCCCTGGCACTAGAGATTAATTAGCCTCCAGCGCCGCGGATTGCACACTTAAAAAAAAAACCTTGACCTGCGAATTTACAATGGCCGCTCTCGCTTAAAATTTGGTAAGCGAGAACAGCCGAATTCGCTGCGAGATCAAGTTTAACAAAACTCGCTCATCCCTAGTTTTCTGATGTGGAAAGGCAGATGTTGAGTGTCTAAGAACATAATAAAGGTGTGAAAGTGTGACACTGTTCTTATACACATATTTTACACTGTGTTTTTATTTATTCTAGGGTCAAGTGTTAATTGTTTGAGATACATGGCTAAAGGTGTGAATTGTTTTCTAATCACTGGACTAAAGATGTTAAAATGGAATTACATGTGGCTGACAGATGGTATTGAAGGAAATTACCCGTTTAGGGATAACTGTTCCAATTTAATGTAATTGGCCTCTTTCAAACCTCTTTCAAAAAAGTTGTCCTCACTGTCAAAATATGCACTTTACTATGCTCTCAAGGCAGACCAGTATATCAAAACTAGATTGTAAGATAATTTAATATTATTAATATTTATGAATCAATGTACTGGTTAGTAATGTTTCTCTAACATAACAGATCTTTTTAGCTAATACCTAGAGAACTTAAACAGCTCAGGAATAACATAAAAGTTCAAAAGCATATTAATTTTGTTTTCACTATAGGAAAATTAACACAGTGGCTGTTAAATGTAACAACATGTGTCAGGATAATCGACCACACAGCCATCTGTCTTGTTTATCTTAATGCTTTTTAAAATGTCCAGAGTCTTTGGATGCTGGATGGTTGCCTGTTGCTTTAGACAATATCTTTCCTAGATTCAATCTACAAAGAATTTTTGGAAGGTATGAAAACCTGGATTGATTGTACAGAAATTTTGTAGGACTATATGGAAAGTTCTAACTTTGCTGAAGTTTTTGCATTTAGAGACATAGAAGACTGACATCATAGAAGACCCAAAAAATCCAAGAAAGTTCATTGAGTTTGCCATTTGTTGATTTTAACTTTTCTTTTTATTTAAGTTTAGATCTATGTCTGGCCAATACATTATTAAACTCTATTGCTTTTAATTGACTCTCCTGAAATACTGTTTTAAGTGTCAACTACTGTTTTGGTAAAATAATACTTTGTAAGATTAGTTTTTAACTTTCCTACTGCTAGTTTGAGGTCATGTGTTTTGAAACGTTTCTTATGATATTGAAAATGTTGCCCTGCCGAACTGTTCTTAAAGTCTTTCTATATTTTAAAAGTTTTAGCTATGTTCCCCACCTCCCTTCTTTTATCAAAGCACACAGCCTCTTTTGAAAGGGATAAAACTTGTGTATAGCAAATTTGTAAATTGTAGGTCATTAGTGTGCTAGTTTAGCACCTTTTCTCAGGTGCAAACTGCACAGACAACCTTAATAAGTTTTTCTCTCTTGGATAGTTTGTCAGTTTTAACCTAAAGAGACAGCTGTAAGGTTGTTTTTTTAAAGTATCTGAACCCAAGAGCAAAAATGAAATATTTACACCTGTATACCAGATCGTACCTCTAGTGGCCGAGCCCATTTTCTTCATTCAGTATTTTCCAGTAAGACACTTGGGGAATAATTTATTAAATTTCTCCAAGACTGGAGAAGATAGATTATCATGGGTGACACAGCAAACCTGGAATATATTTCCTAAAAGTCTTCTTGCATGGATCTTGCATGATAGTTTATGTTCTTTAGTCTAAGAATAAATACATCAGATTCTTACTGTCTTAAGATCACAGCACTTACTCACTAAGGTATCTAAAGAGGTGCAGCACTGTCACTCTAGGGTGCTCTCTCCTGATTTAGACTACAGAACACAATCCCTTTTGAAAAGAGACCAATTCAAAATAGTCAATCATTCCTACTCATCTGTGATGTCAAAACATAGTGTCTGGGGAACAGCATTCATCCAGCTCACTTCTGCGAGAGGCAACATGAATCCCAACAGCTGGGTATATTTTTCATCTTGGAATTAATCCCATCCCCTGTTATTATGTTAGAGCAGCCATTCTCAACACACTCCATACATTGCTAAAGGTTCCTCGAACTGGGGATGATTGACCTCCTATTTCATGATGCATACATAGTTCTGGGGTCAACACCACTTGGTAGAGCCAGCTGTATGACTCCAATGTTTTAGGTGTCTGTAAAGGTGGTATTCTAGCCACCAATGTGGAGAGGCATTTTTTGCACTGGCCACCAATTAAAAAGCCTATTTTTCCTGTTGACACCCACAAAATTGTTTTGGTTGAGGATCCCTGGGACCCAAAAATTATTTAAAAATTTCCCCAGGGACAAAAGGTTGAGAAAAGTATTAAAAGATGTCAAGTGATCTAAAGCATGCCAAAATCTTTTTCCGAGCTGTCACTACTAGAATTTGCCACTATTTTTAGCAACATTTGCCCAAACTGTCCCTCTCAGCCAATTTGCTTTGCTTTTACAATGTGCTGCATGGCTTAGGAACATTTTTAGGTCATCATTTGGGATGCCAATTCCAGGCAGTGAGCTTACTTGCATTACAGTTGTATTACCCATGTGATCTTTCATTTAGATGTACATTGCTTTTCTGCAGAGCAGCACACGGCAATGCTCATTCTTGGTGAAAATGTTATCTATATGCACTGTACCACTCAAAAAACTATATGTCTCTATCTAAATAAACTAATATTTGAAAAATGTGGCATATTTGACAGCCAGACCAGAAAAGATGAATTAATGTTTTAATATAGCAATGACACAGCTCCACCCTAAAGCTACACAGTGATAATCATTGAATTTTCCGGCCCATTCCAATGATTTTACCAATGCATTTTTCTTCTCCATTCCCAGGGGAAGGGGGGAAATCCGCATTCAGCAACACAAAGTGTGTGATGTTGGAAGTTAAGTCCTTTTTATGGCAACCTGATGACAAGGAACAGATATAGTGAGTGTTTTCCTTTATTATTCTATTAAAATACATTTTAGAAAAATAGTTTGATATGTGTATAATTTATGAGTTTAATTGAATGCTGGGCTCTTTGACAAGATGAGAACTGAGTATGTCTGCTACAAACCCAACAAACCCCCATTTTGGACTTTTAAGACACCCCTAGATTTTTAAACAATATCCTCCTTTCTTTAAAAAATAGATATAAAAACATTTTATTACTTAATTTTATTCTAAAATAGAAATGCAATGATCAGAACATTTTACAGTATGCATTCAGTGTTATATAAATATAATATGATCATAAATTAATCATTTTTAAAACATTGATCATATAAATATATTATAAAAAAGGGTTATAATGTTTGGGATCCTATTGTAATTATATGTTGTTATCGTAGTTGAACTTTGGGTCTCATAGTTCCTGAGGAAGCAGATTCTGTAATAAATAGTTTTTTTTATTATTTTTAGTGCCTTAAAAGTCCAAAATGTGGATCTGTTAGGTATTATTATTACACAGTATTTATATAGCACTGACATATTACGTGTCACTTTACAAAGTCCATAGTCATGTCATTAACTGTCACTCAAAGGGCTTACAATCTAATGTCTCTATCATAGTCACATGTTTTTAATACAGTCTAAGGTCATTTTTTTCGGGGGGGAGGGAATTTAACCTAACTGAATATTTTTGAAATGTGAGAGGAAACCCGCGCGAACATGGGGGGAACATACAAACTTCTTGCAGATAGTGTCCAAGCTGAAATTCGAACCTGGGACTTAGTGCTGCAAAGGTCAGAGTACTAATCTCTGAGCCACCAAGTAATTTATGGATGTGGCATTAGACCTTTTTCTAGTTCTCAGTAGATGATAAATTGGTGTATATAGTCTTCTACAGACCAACAGACCATTCCTTTCATGTGACAGTGCTGTATATTTTGCAATAATGCATATATCCTTTTTCAAATGAATTCCAATTCTAACTGCCCATATTGGAGCCAGTCAGCTGACTTTCCTGCCGCTCACACAGCAATCCACTGATAGGCCAAACATTCCTAACAAATTAAGTCCCTGGTAACGCTGCAAGGCAAAATACCAGATAAATTGTCTTAGTTCCAAACAATGCACAGGCATAATAAGGGGAATGAAACAGAAACATATTGATTTTGAATAAATATTTGCAAAATATAAAATTAGCAATAAACAAACCTAAAGCTATGCTCAGCACTGGATTTGTGCGTGAAGACAGATAATTAATATTTAAGCTGACAGGTGAGTATTTTGGATATTTCCTTTCCCATCTAGGCAATTATAACTTGACAGGATTGATTTGATATTTAGCAAAAGTCAGATTCTTACCCAAAAATATGTTTGGCAGATTTCAACATTTCACTTTTGCTCCAAGGAATCCTTCAACAGATTATAAAATGTTTTCTAACTAGTTAAACGCGCAAGGTTGGAAATTAGACTTTTGTCGCCTATTAAATTCCAGGGGAATGCTTTCATTTTTGTCGAAATAATCAGCCCAAGCTCACACATTTCCAAATGCAACTGATTGAATATTGAATTCCAATATTAGTATTAAAGCTTGATTACTATTTCTTACATTAAACTGTGAAACATCAATGAGATATTTGCTGATCAGTAGTCTGCATCCACTGCGTGTATTCCCTCTTGTATTTGCAGAACATATATATACGAGTAATTTAACCTTTAATGATTGGAAAGGGGACTGGAGACAAAATTACCATTGGCAATATGTTTTTCATTTTAAATAAAAGTTAAGAACATTCTCATTGCAAGGTGGCATCCTCTTGACCATACCAACTGTAAAGTTTTTATAAACCAGAAATTGCAAAAATGGGCAAACTTAAATGGCATGAAATATATCAGTGGAATATTTTGAAGCAATGGGCCTGATTTATTGAAGCTCTCCAAGGCTGGAAATGATACACTGTTATCAGTGAAGCTGGGTGATCCAGCAAATCTGGAAAGAATCTGGTCCAGGATTGATAACATTTGCTAACAAATAGCAAGTTACTTTTACGGAATCCATTCCAGGTTTGCAGGATCACCCAGCTTCACTGATGAAAATGTATCCTCTCAAGCCTTGGAAAGCTAAATCAGGCCCAATATGTGCATAAAGCAACAACAGCAAGTGGTCCAAGTGGTGATTCAGAAAACATTTAACCTAAAAAAGTACAAGGATAAATAGTGACCAAATAATGAAAAGGAGCATCATCATCAAATGTACTTAAGCATATGTCTAGCTAAAATTTATTTTATTATTCTTAAATACAATTGGAAGGAATAGAACACCTTGCATGTTTTTTTTTCTGCTATCCAGCTCTGCATTGGAGAGATATTTCCTCACTTTCTTTAACCAGACACGACGAGAAACTTAAGAAAAATATTACAGACAGAAAATGGTTTTCTTTATTAGTATAGGGGATGGCTAGAACAAAACACCACTGTTTTTCTTGCACCACTGATCTACGAGGGATGCAGCAAGCTCCCGCTCTACCTGGAATGGTCTAGATATTTCCTATACAAACTGACTTTGAATTCAGACACAGCGGACACATAATAAGATGCAGATAGGTGTCAGCAGTCCATACCTGCTCATAGATTTTATTTTTGTTTTGGAATACCAGAACCTATTTAACAATAAGAAGTTGGGAAAAATGGAACAGGGTACAATCATTAGATTACATCAGTGTAAAAATTCATATATACAATATATATTTATATAAGGTACCTCTGAACAAACACAACTTTATTATATTGTAGATTACCAGTTGCATTAGTTTTCCTTTGCCAAAGGGTTTGAATTCTTACTTTTCTCCCCTGTGTTTACTTAATGGCAAGTTCAGACCTGCTTCAGGATCAGGCGATACCATGCAGCTCCCGGCAGCTGGCACCTTGCCAGCCACTCTGCCACTTGTACCACAGTCTTGATTGTTTAATTTGTTAATTCCTAATGGGACTGCAACAGGAAAAGGCATTTTCCCAGGTTCACGAGCATGAGGAAGTAGTAAGCCCATTGCAACCTCATGGCCAATCTAAACATAGCCTTAATCATGATCATGGCCACATCTGTGCTTTCCTTCAACCCTGCACAAATACCTGTACAGTTTTTCCAGCTTTACGCACCACTCCATTCCTATATATTATATCACAAATAATAAAATTCACCTTCAGTAAAAAAATGAATATATTTTTTAAGATGTCATAAACCCTAAACCTTACGAGGCACACAATTACAACTATAGTTGTACAATTTTTGCAGAGCAGCATTTAATAATTCCATTGCAATTTTATCTAATCAACTGCTTATATCAGACACGGTTAGCATTTTTATGAAAACAAATACATTTTAATTGCCTGGTAATTCTTTATTTTGTTTTAATTGAGCCACTGTGTCCTGAATGCTCTTTTCCAACCCTGCCAGAGAGCGAGATAAGCCATTAGTAGGAGCAGTTGGAAATAGAATAGCAATACTGCATGCAGAGCAAACTTATAATGAACACTTGTAATGTACTTTGTGGTTTGTAGTGATCTGCCTAATACTGCCTGACAACATGATCGTTTCCAAATGAGCACTTAAGTTAAGCCAACGTATAATACAACATGAAAACTGTATAGAATACTTTTACCACTATATCACTATAGTATACTTACTATGACATGAAGAAATAAAGATTTTTATTAAAAAAAAGTTGAATATGAGCATTATACAATTACATTTTATAGTTTGGGAGTTTAAATTAGAGAAGCCACATGAAAGCTAACATTTTTTGCTGTTATCAAAATGACCACATGGACATGAGTTTTCCAGTTCTGCCCGGATCTTATACAAGATATAACGTTTGCAGCTGACACATAACGCAGGTCAGCATTAAAGAACTGTAAAATACTACTACTACTTGGTCAATACTGAAACTGATACAAATTCAAGAGAAGGCAAAACCTTTAGTGGGATGGACACATTTTAACTGTGTTATTAGTCCCTAGGTTTTTGTTACCTAAATTGCCATGGGTAGTGATCAGGGGGGTTTGTGGGAACATGTCCCAAATTTCTGTAGCACATTTTACAAATGTAAAATAAACATATTTACAGTACCTGGGCAGGGAATATTTTATTTTAGTGCAAGAACTTTGGCAAATAAAGCTTGTCGTTATTTTCATTTTTAATTTCCTTCTATGTATTTTGTTTAAGTTTATAAAAATATCAACGTATAGAAATAATAAATAATATTTATTAAAAAATAATAAATTATACATTTTAATATAAATAATAAAAAAATAATAAATTGTATTATATATTAAAAATAATGAAAATAATTAAATAAAAATAATGTTGGTGTTCTTTCTGAGGATATGGTGTGTGTTTACTTTTCTAGGTAACATTAATCCCTTCTGGGAATGGATGAGGGGCAATGTTTAGGGAACTCTCTAGGGAAGGGAAGGAAGGAAATACTGTGTACAGCTTTAAGCTTTTCCAATGGTGTTTGAATGGTTTACACTTTTTCCATCATCTGCTGCCAGCAAGATCCCCCCATACTATATAACAACATAGTTTTTTTCAATTCAAATTTGTGAATAACCTAAACTATCATATTTAAAGGAATATTGCCAATTGACTCGAAGATATTGCTGATCAAATTATTGGTATGATAATGAGTTAAATTCTAATGCAAACGAATCTGCCCCTTTCGGCCTTAAAACTGCATTTATAGAAAAATGTTACCACTCGAAAAAATGAAAACATCTGATCATTCCTAACCTTTACCTTACTACTATTTGGGCCTGGTTTAAAAAGCACTCCAAGACTGGATGAGATATCAGAAGGGAGCCTGGGCGATCCAGCAAACATGGAATGATTCAGGATTGAAAAGGTTTGCCAACTAATAGCAATTTATTTTTAAGAAATCCACTTTGCATCCAAGTTTTGCTGGATTACCCAAGTGGTATGGTAGTCTGTCTTTTACAGTTGTGGAGATTTTTAATAAACCAGGCCCATATTAAAAAAAAACATAAACAACTAAATTGTTTAATTAGGGTAGGTTTATAATGTGATCTCTATGCATAATGGAAGATCTTTTTATTATTATCACCCACCCCTATTTCACACAATCACATTTTAAAAACTAAGCCTATTTTTTTCTCTTTGGTGCTACTTTTACAAGTGAAGCCCTGTGATGCCCCACTGAAGTCATGGCACCCCTTTCATGTAATTGTGTCCCCATCCCCCAATTCTGTACTCTTTACGACCCTTTGGATTTCTTCAGAGATTGCTGGGGGTTCCTCGATCAATGAAAAGTTTGTGCCGATCAGGTCAGTTTAATTGACAGTAATAATCTTGTTGGCTATCTGTAAAGTTGACATTCATCTCAATGGGCAGCAATGTGAGAAGCATTTTTGTCACTTACCATATTAATATACTGTGAGCTGTGGATATCGTAATTATAGCAGGGGTCTCCTGAAGACCTAAAAGTTATCTCAAGAGGTCCCCCATGTTTAAAAGGTTGAGAACCACAGGTTCAATATATGTAAAAAAAGATTGCTGGAGTTAGGTACAACCCAATACCAATGACCATACATAAAATAGACCTAATAATAATCTAATATATTTGCCAATCTCATAATACTTTTATTATGTTTCCTTCCTACCCTAGAACTCCCTGGATGACCTAAATGTAAAGAAAGAAATAATGCCCATCTTTATTTCTACTTCAGGTAGAAAGTTATTTTTTTCCTTGACTTTTTTGATATGATATTCATCACTTTTTATGTGTGAACATAACTATAACAATGTAGTTTTTGCAGAGCCTGAAGTGATTACGGAATATCTTACCTAGTTTCTGCTACAGGAGAAAAGCTGGGATTGTAAGCAGCAGCTTTTCTGGAATGTATTTCAAAGTGACATTTGAACTCTCTGGCAACGGTTCAGAGGCAGCTAGGAAAGTGGGGCAGTGAACAGTACATTGTTAGTGATTCATAAAGCAACTGAAATTTTATTATTTACAAGTAGATGATGCTGAAACCAGAACATGCATTGTGTATATTTAATATTTAAAGAGAAATTCTTATTTTCACATAAGTGTAATCAGAATTGAAATCACAATTGGTAATATTTTGATAAATGATAATCAAATGATAAATGGAAAAATACCTCTAGCTACATCTTGATTTTTGCAGCATAAATTAAAAAGCTGGAAGTCAAAATGATGACAATAGTTATTATTAATATAGAGTGTTGTTCCACTAGAATAGGTCACAAAACAACAGTAACAAATCAGGATTAAACTGAAAAAAACAAAAAGTTAACTGGATGCTTTTCGGCAGAAGAGATGTACAAAGTCTCTGGCTTCTTGTTACTTTTTAGTTTCCCCTACACTGCATGCAGTATTTGATGTGTTGAGCCAGACTCCAGGGACAATGAAACCGCACATTCACATGATTTACATGATCATTGGCCATTCAATTTGCAGTCCAGCGACAATAAAGAAGCAGCTTCTAAGGATGCAGTGGTAACATGCTTATGGACCTATTATCGCTGCAGAGAGCCACAAAAAGGTGTGTGTGATATAGTCACCATGAGCACCATTGCAAATTTGCTAATTAAGACAAAAGCTCACTGATATTAATTACTTTAGTTCTGCTTTAAACCTATAGTTGCTCAAAATGTGTGTGGCACCATTACAGTGCCAAAACAACAGATTGGGCGGTTAACCTTGAGGCATAATGCACAAAATACCTTACTGCAAGTATTAGTAATTTTTAACTGATCCAGCTACGCAAAACTTTACACTCTTTAAAGAATCAGAGTACAAGATTAGGCTATAAGAGGTGGCAGGAGTTTTATTGGTAGCAGTTGACAGTAATCAATTTTTACTGTACCGTTTTTACTGCTATCGGCGGCTTGCACTCTCTGGTAATCAAAGTCTTCTTCATCTTTATAAAAATAAGGTGGTCCACATTGGCCTTCTCAGACAGATCATGTGTAGACACCATGTAGGGAAAGCCAGAAATTCAATGGCAAACTGTGAAAGCTTCTACTATTGTTCAAGTTTGGAAATCCAATAGTCTATAATTTTCACTCCTAAATGTTTTCTTTCAGACCTAATTTAGCCTGGTTGTTAACAATTGAATTACCTAATATTGTCTATCCTGCCTATTATTCTCTTTTTTTTACATATCAAAATATAGGTAAAAGTAAAAGAAAAGAAAAGGAAACAGAACATTGCAAGTCAGGCTACTACAGCTAAACAGCAGCTACAGGAGTAGTACAGTATAACTTCCCCTAAACACAGTCAGATCTCCCTACACTCTTTCAATACAATGATGCTGGAAACACAAGCTTTTATAGTGAGGAGGTATCTGCATACCAAAGCCCCCACCAGTGCCCATTCTAACCCCCATGACTACAATTGCATGGCTAGAAAAAGCATTATGACTGCTTTAAGATGTCTGCAGTTCTAGTTCCAGTTGACTGAAAACGTATCCCTAGTCACAAGTTTTAACACCCAGATAGCATTTTTTTAAAATCATGTAACTGTATTATTACAATCTCATTGGGCTAAATATATATATACAGTGATACCTCTGCTAACAAAGATAATTTGTTACAGAATCACATTTGTTAGCAGAAATCTTTGTTAGCCGAAACATGATTTCCTATAGGTTTCATTAGAAAATCATTAGTTCAGTTTTAGTGCTGCCCACAATTTAAAGATACGTTTTTAAAAGCACAGATTGTCATTGAAAAATCAGGCAATCTCTGGACTTGAGGCAGATTTTTGAAGGTTATATATGCTGTATATATTAAAATGAAATAACACTAAATAAAATCACACTAAATTAAAAGAAAATTAAATTTTAATTTTACCAACTAAATAAAAAAGTTTTACAGAATTTTAATTCAACTAAACAAAATAGTGCCTCAGAATTTTAATCATTACTGTACCCTTGAAAAGGAGCTAAATAGCAGATGGGCTGTCAGGATGATCATCTTCATGACTGACAGTAACAGCAACCTCAGCAACAGGAACAGCTTCAATTTGTGGAAGAAAAACATCACCTAACAGCTGATTCTGGAGTACAGCAACATCAAAACATAAATGGCGCCTCCAGAAAACAGTGAAAATTTGAAATGCGCTCTGAAATCTATGCCAGAAAACTGAAGGATCGGGATTAATGATGGCCAGATATTTAAATGTCAACCTGTAGTAAAAAGCACAATATTAAAGGTCATAAACTGTTTGAGTTAACCACAAATAAAGAAAAAAAAAACTTCATGAAGCCTAGACATTCATTAACTTCTGCAGCAAGCTGTGCTTTTGATATACAAAATGGTCATTAAAGAGTTACAAGATGTAGCAGAAGAGCTCAGTCCTTAAAATCAACCACAACCTCAGCAGTGTTTAGCAAAAGATTTTTATCTGCAAGTCATGCAAACCACCTCCCTCCCCCTCATCAAGCCTTCGTCCTGCACACAAGCAGCAGGGAAGCACCATTCATATGTAAAGAATAAATTATATAAATCACACCTACCTCTCATATTCACAGCCACACGGAGCGTGCACCGTACTGACACTGGTATGAGAAGAGTTTCTCTCTGTGGCTCTCTGGAAGTCCCTCTCTATATAGGTCAAAGCGATTTTTCTCTCCTACTTTCTGATACCGTATACAGGAATTACTGTACATTCGTCATGCAGCATGTAATCGGATGTCTTACTTCCAGCTTTTTTTTTACATCCGAGTCCCATAAACAGTGAAAAAAAATTTGTTAGCCAAAAAATTTGTTAGCAGGGCCATTTGTTTGCCAAGGAACCACTGTATTTTTTAACAATGCAGATGCTTTTTCTGGTGTGTTAGTTTTGTGAACCATGTCTTATGTCATATCATAATAAATTTAGCTCAGATTTGCAAAGCTGCATCTGAATAGACCATAGAGATGATACACAGTGCCATGGTTGGCAAAAAACAAACACTGTATATCCCCACACTCCTCATACCAACTGCCAAACACAATGATGGAGGGGTGATGATTTGGGCTTGTTTTCCAGCTACAAGATCTGGGCACCTTGCATTAAGTCAAGCTCAACCCAATTGAAATGCTATGGTGGAAGCTTAGGAGAGCTGTGCATGAATAAATGCCTGCAGACATCAATGAACTAAAACAATGTCAGTTGAAATTCCTCCATAACAAAATGAGAGATTGATAAATTCATAGAAAAAAAGAATGCTTTAGGTTATTACTGCTAAAGATGGTCCTACAAACTATGGAATGATGAGGTGCACAAGGCTTTTTCAATTTTGCTTTTTTTTTTTGTTAAATAAATAATGACAAAATGGGATCTGTTGTGTTGTTTTACACTTAAGTGCAGTTTAAATAGATTTTGTTGGAACCTCCTAAGAACCAAATATTTTTTTTTATGTTCTGATACATTAAACTTTAGAACTTAAAATTGTTGACCTTATTTTTTCTAATAATTGTATTATTTGTACCATTTAAAAACGATCACTCGTTATTATTGTTTCCGCTTTTGTTAAATCATTGAAATGATTACTATTTAACTTTCATTAATTCAGATTAGCCAGAACAATAAATGTTTGTTGCAATTTACATGTAGCACTTTGCTTAATTAACAATCCTGTACACAAAGAAAGGGTGATTGTTTTTTGTTCTTTTTTAGCCTTGAGTACATTTATCAAAATGTATTTAATGTATGGTAGCCTTGAAAGCTTCCTAATGAAAGAAATTGGAACAACAATATATTTTCTGATGGTAATAACTGAAGACCCCAGCCAGAGCGTGACATAAAAACACTAACAAAAAAATAGAAAAACTAATATATTTGATTTGGAAATACCATCAAAAAATTATATACCTATTATTAATTGGTTGTAGTACTGTCTAGTGTGCAAACAAACATAGCTGTGGTATAGTTAGCATTAGAATTCTCTATATAATTGATTTTTGATGTTTATCTTTTTGAAATATACATATTTTGCATTTTTCTTGGAAACAACTTTCAAAGCCCAAGTTCTAACTAAACCTTGATCAAGTGTATTGGTTTTCTGAATTTGTACTAAATGTTAAAAAGTAATCCCCCAATCTCCTCATTAATTCTTGATATAAAAATTAACAAACTGTATGTATATTTTTCATTCTGCAAAAATATGTGTTCTTTACTTTAAATTATGCAAAATTATGAAATAAAATAGTTTTTACACTTTTTTGCTAAAAATGTGGGCTTCCCCTATCTCACTATAGGAAAGATTATCAGAAATAGCTGAAGTGCTATATTGTGCCTGAAGACTTGTTAAAAACAATGTTAATGTAAAAAATATTTCTTGCAGGCCAGGAAGGCAGGAAGTTTTATTAGGAATAAAGGTTTTTAAGGCATTGAAGAATCGTCCTTTGTGCCAACAAAAGCATTTCTTTAGATGTACCGGCTTGTGTTTAAAATAAAACCACATGCTGTCCACATTTATATAGTTAAAAAAATTATTCACCAAAATTTAGTAAGATTGTCTGAAGTCTTGGTTGTATTCTTTGCCGAGTAAACGAATACATGTCATTGAGTAAAAAAGGTGAGTCAAAATATATTCAAACTAATAAAAACCCATTTAAAGGTGAGGTGCTGTTAAGCATGAATTAATTCAATTAAATCTCCCGCAACCCATAAAAGGCTTTTTTCGAAATGTGCTATATATGATATCAGACTGTAGCAATAAATGCAAATGTTCTCAGATCATTTACTTAGAATCAAGAGCAGGCAGACCAATGGTAAACTTCAGGTGGTTTGTCTGTGTCGGGCAATCTTGATTCATGAATTAAAGAACTGTTTTTGCACTTTTGTTGTTTTAAGTACTACTTTTTGAATTGGTATTTGTATAATATATATGATACATTTATATTATATTCATAGTAAATGTGAATGAATCATGTGCAGTATCACATTGATATATGTATGTGCAGTATCACATTGATATATGTATGTGCAGTATCACATTGATATATGTATATGCAGATATCAGCTTGTTTGTAGGATAAAGCATTAGCACTCTATCTTGACTATAAAATATAGCTAAGGCTTATCTCATCTGGAGAGCATGCAGACCAATTGTTTTCTATTTACAAATTGTTTGTCTATATGGTCTTTTTTTTGTTAATTTTCCCTGTTAGATTTACCTCCTTTTTTGCTTTCCTAATTTGCCTAATTTGCCTATCAAACTTAACTTTAACTGATTTTTTTGCATAGGAAGAAAACACACTATTCACTGGAATAAGCATTTAGTACATGTTGGATATAAGACTTTTCATTGTAACTGTTCATATTTGTTAAAAATTGTATGTCCAGCCTTATCATTCTGCTAGGGAGATTTCCTTTCACATCATACAACAGAAATTGAAAGTTGTCCCCAGGATAAGTATCCCCATTGGAGCATTTACTCACCTATTGCTCTGATGACAAATTTTGTATTTTCCGTAACTCTGTCTTGTGACAATGGTCACCAGGACAAACGCAGATGGGTAATACCCCCGGTGGGGATACAAAAAGCAATATACTTTAATAATACAGTTTGATTTGATTTGGTTTAACGGATAACTGCACTTTATAAATGTGCTGTTACCAAATTTGCCTCCATTTCTTGTCCTGCAGTGCCCCTGAACAGATTAATAAATACTGAGATTATGAGGGGGGGGGGGGGGGTGTGGTTTGCATTTTTCTTTTCTTTAGTAACTATGTGATAAAATATTAGAGGGAAGCTGATAGAAAATGCCATTTTAGAAGTTTGTGCAAATTTCCTATTCCATTTTCAATCATTTGATAGGTGAAACTTAAAAGCGATTGTGGTTAAAAGGAGATTTAAACCCAAGTATAAACCCTAGTAAGCCAATAATTGGCAGATGTGTGACAACCATTATAGGCATGCCCTGAAATTGGTTTCTAGAGTATATAATGACTTAGCCAGTCTTTTGCAACTGTTTGTAAACTTTTTCTTTCCACACTGCTACTTTGTCGTGTAATCATCCAGCTACCACGCAGTGTAAAACAGTTTATATAATATGCTAATCCATTATTTCACACAGTTAATTTCGGCAATTATCTCACTCTAGCCCTCTCTTTCAGTAGCCCACACTGCTGTGTGAAAGTGTTTCTATAAAGGTGGTCTACTTTATTGTTAATGTCTCAGAGCTGAAAAAAATGAAAATTCGCATCTCATCTCCTACCCTGAATGGAAAAATAGATTTGCATTGCATATGAGACCCCCGCATGTTGTTTTAGGATGTTAAACTAGGCTACATTTTCTTTCTTGCATGTTGGCAAATAGCTAAGTATTTCTACTTTGCATTAAAGTCATTAAGTTATAAATAATTTATGAAAGATAGATATTGAATATTGAAATAGCCTCACCAGAGAAAACAAATGAGTATAGACTAGCAAAATAATGAGACGACAGTGAAGTATTTTCATCTTTAAATGGAGTTAACTCTTTGCATGGGTATAAGAAAAAGGGGGCATAAATTAAGGATGATGAAAATTATCCTGATACAAGCTGTGTGTTTATTTTGCATTGTGCTTTGAGTATATGATAAAATAAAACATATTATTTATTTATGTTATGTTTATGTTATGGATTTCAAGTTTAAAGCAAAATTAAAGTTGAAACACTCCCTCTGCTGTATAAGGTTTGCCATAACATACTTTTAGGAACAGAATCTGTTTTACAAATTGGAAGCTGAAATAGTAAAATGACTTACCAGCTACCAGCGCTAATGTATAGTGAATTGAGGAGAGGGAAAACAGTTCTACATACACAAGTGACATTATTTTTGGAACAACTCTGGCATTATTATGACTATTAGGGATGAGCGAACACCTGGAAGCTCGGGTTTGCCGGGTTCGGCCGAACTTCGGCTTAAAGTTCGGGTTTGGGTCCGGGTACCCTGAATCGTAAAGTTCGGTACGGACCCGAACTTTACAGTTTGGGTTCACTCAATACTAATGCCTATACATTTTATGCTTTATATTTTGTTATGCTCTAACCTTTAGCTACTTTGTACTTTCGATACTTTGTACAATCCTTATGTGTTTACAATCTCTATTTCTATGGTGTCATGTGAGAGCAACTAAACAAAAAAACTGTCTACAGCAGCCTTTCTCAACCTTTTTAACACAAATGAAACCCCCGAATAATCTCCAGGTCTTCAGGGAACCCATTTAATAATTCCTACATTCACAGCTTAGGTACATTAGTGTGGTGGTCAGTGGGAACAATGTCTTTTACATTACTGGCCAATGGGAAACATTTCACCCTAACAGATAGTTTAAAAGATAATTTGTGTCATTTAAAATGATGCCTGAGAGGCACAGATTGCTCATTGCTCAAGGAAGTCCTAGCAACCTTTGGAGGAACCATATTCTACAGATTTCCCTGGGCTGGCAGCTTAACAGACTGATTGGCTACTATAGCTGCCCTGGACTGAAAATGAAGAAAGAAGAAAAGCAGTGCCACACTGAAATGTTAAAGTTAAAAAGTTTATATTCCAATAAAGTTTCAATAAACAGTCTATATGTATAGCCAACATGTTGGTGGGGGAAAGGGGTCCCTGAGATTGCTTCTTTCACTTGCTCACTTAGTAGCTAGTGGGTAACAACAGCTGCTAATGAGCATTCCTGTCGGTGGCTTTTAATGAAAAGCTACCAATATCTTAATATTCAATTAATAGATGAAACCTCCGGATCACAGGGACCTCCCTACAACCTCCAAAATATGTGTTATGAACTTACATGTATTGTATGAAACAATTTGCACACTAATATACTCTATCTTGCTAAAAAAAACTCCTAAGGGTTTCTCCTTAACCCTTAAACCCAAGTAGTTTATCTTCCATTCTGTGTGTCTTTCTGATGTATCATCATCTAATCCCTCTTCTTTGCCTTGTGGGGCACAGACTACTCATCCAGGCACACCAGCCCTGGCTCCAAGCCATGTTTGCATGTATGCTCTGTGCATTAATGAACTGGGCTAAATCCACTAAATGTGGTCAGTCAAAGCCAACTGGCTGCCAATGTGGCTAGGTAAAAATGTCAGCCCTACTGCAACTGAAGGAGACACAAGAGTGATAGTCATGCAATAGACAGATAGATGACCTAATAGTATTCTGTGGCTCCTTTGTCTGATCAGCAGGATTTGGGGGTTCCCAGGGCCGAGCTCAATTGCTTACCTACCAAAAAGAAAAAGGAAAGTCATTGACCATGCCTTCTATTGTAAGACTGGCTAGACAAAAATGACATATCTTTCATGTCTCATATGCCAGCTCACCTAAATGTATTTCAGATGTATAATTATCTGTTTGCCTCAAATGCCTCAAATAGAAACTCTAAACAAATAACATCATTTTTATAAAATGGTTTATGTAAAACAGTTTTTTTTTATAACATACTAGAATTTCAGCATATATTTATGTTATTATTTGGTTACAATGCAAGCAGCTCTTTTACATAATGCATAAAATGTAATTTTTCCTCTTCAGCGGGACTTTACAAGCTCTTTCCTTTCTTTTTAAACTTTGCTAAAAGCCTAATGCCTAGGTACTGGAGATGCTCAGTGCCACCAACACATTAAGAATGGTTTCTGAATGTTAATAGATTCAGGCAGCAAGAAGAATTACACATACATTAAGAGGAATTTGTAACATATTTTATTTAATATAGGTATTCTGATTAGTGCACTAAAGATTATAAATTGCATATTGACAATATACAATTAAGTAGCAATAAAGAAGCTTATTTTGAGAATTGGCTTTTAGAGACACTTTCCTTCTTACTGTCACACTGCTTTGTTCAGCTATCTATTCTAGCCTTTTCCATTTACCATTCAGGAATACTAATATGAACAATAACATTTTCAGCATTTGGTGATCTGTTTTGGAGAGGACATGTTTTTAGTCCATTGTAAGTTTAAATGTAATAATAAATCAATACTTTGTTGATGTCTATAAGCTGTAGTGAAATGTGGAAATAAAACACATGAATGTTACTCTGAACTTTTTTAATAAATTGTTAGGAAAAAGCACAGTGATGGGAACCTGTTAAATGTGAGGAATGAGTGGGTGTAGGGAAAATGGGATATTTGGAATAGATAGGAGAAATGGACAAACCTTTAAAACAGTTTTTCTAAACCAGGGTTTCTCAAGAGGTTGCCATGGGTTCCTTGAGCAATAAGTAACTTTTGCCTCTCAGATCAGTTTAGGTGATACTAGTGATCTTTTTGGCGTTCTGTAATGGTAACATTTTTCTCATTAGCCAGTATTGTCATTCTTCCCATTGAAAACCATGATATACTAAAAGCTGTGTATATAGTTATTATAGTAGGGGTTCCCTAAGGCCGGAAACGTATTGAAAGGGTTTCATCATGTTGAAAAAAAAAAATCGGTGTTTTACAGTAATCACTAAGTGGTAGCTGAGAGGATAGATAAAGCAAAGACGGACAGGCCATATATATATATATATATATATATATATATATATATATATATATATAAATAATACACACAAATATAACTATAAAAACCATGGCACCATGAAGAGGGCATAGCACTAGGTTCCCAGAAACAGGTAAAGGTATTTCAGCAAAATTATTTTTAGTTACAGTCAACAGATAATAAGCAATCTGTATTTTGTTTCTTTCTTTGAAAAAATATGGGCTTTGTTTTGGAAGAAGCAGAGGTCTAGGGTTGTTGAAAGGAGCTTACCTAACTCCCAAGAGCCATTTTAAACTCATTGCACATTTCAAAAACTCCACACATTTTGCCTTTCTCATCTGCATTTGTGAAAATTAAAACTCAGTTCTTTTATTTGGAACGTCTCAGTTTTACTTATCCCTAATCCTCAGGAATAAGAATGCAATCAAAACTATAAACTTGTATAACATATTTAACATATTAACAACCTAAATCATATTATTATTGATTAGCATTAACTATTTGTAACATTGCATTGATATGCTTTGTGTCACACTTACCTGTACCGTGCTAGATCACAGGCATCTCTCCCCTGTGCATGCGGGCAGTTCTGATGCTAGGCGTGCCTGTGTTTCCAAGTTTTATAAACTCTGTCCATGCCGCTGGCATGCCGTTCCTGTCTGTCTGTGGAAATCCCTGCATCACCTGTACTTCCTGTTGTTTCCAGTGTCCCCTGTGTTCCCTGTGCCCGCAGTGGCCCCCTTGTCATTGTTGTCTGTCTCCTGGATCCCTGGCTGTTGACCCCTGGCGTGTGACCCGACCTCTCTTGCTTGTTGCCTGTCTCGACCCTGGCATCTCTTGTCTATCCTTCTGATTAGTGATTTGGTACCATGCTTTGCCCATCTTGGTGTGCCCAAGGACAGCAACCTGACCGTAACCAGTGGCACAACATCCTCACAGTCAGAGGCTCTGGAGAAAACCTGGTTACTGCTTCGACCCTGCACCTTGGCCCTTCTCAGGGCTCACACCACCTGCGTGCAAGACATAGCGCCCCCTAGTGGCCCTGTCTCTCTGAGCGTGATCCATTGATTGGTTAGAACAATTAAATGTTCTAAATGTCAATCATATATCCACAATAAAAGATAGCAGAAAAGAATACAAATTGTCATTTGCCAGAAATCAGTCAGACCTAAAATTTTACAAGTAAATTGGGATTACCTGATTGTCCCGCATTGCACTATTGGAGGAGCTGTCTAATCCTTCCTGATTGCTGGGGTGAACTCTGTAAATTTCTGCGGATTGGGCACATACATGTTCAAACATCTGGGAGATTTGCAGTGTTGTAATTTTCCTGGAAAGTGTCAGATTTGCCTGATTCATGCCTAATCAGGAATAGATTTTCTCTACTACTTAGTTGTTTTAACTTGTTTCATACTGTTCATCAAAAAATCAATGCTACCTAACTGATAGGATTGTAAGACCAGAACAGGAACAGAAAAATGAAATTTCAAAGAACAAATGATTAAGCTGACCACCATGGATCTGAAGGTGGGAACCTCTGTTGCCTCAACATAGCCTGGTATTGATAAATAATAAGGTCTCTTTAATAGCTTCCAATATAACATAGCTATATTTTTAAAATATACATTTTTAATACATGAACTCATGACTGAAATAGCAATGTGCAGATCAAGCATATTTAAATTACATCTATAGGTTGATTATATTCCATTTGTATTGTAAGTTATACTACTATACTATTCTGTGTACACAATCCAAAGTGCAGAGTATACCCCACCATGAATTATTGATTTTTAATACAGAGGACAGTCCCAATAATTCCTCAAAACATTAAGCCGTTTGGGTCAGCAGCATATTAACCTGATACCTGGCTAATAGTGTTGATGTTAGAATTCGGGTTGTCCCTATATTCGACACGAATATGGCTGTTCTAATTCGGATAGACCCAACCCGAAAAACACGGGATTTGACAGCAAAAATTTGGGGAAAAAAAGTTTTTAAAAAAAATAAAAATTAATCTTAAATGAATTTATTTGTATGTGTTTTTCTTTTAACTTGTTCTTTTTTTATTTTTTACAGGTTATCCGACAATGACATTATGAATTATAATGTCATTGTGGGATTCCCGAACCGTGGGAACTTTGCGGTCACAGCTAATTGAAAGCACGTGCCTTCAATTAGCTGTAACCGCAGGCAATACCAGGGCAATAGAGGTTGAATGGAGATATTATAGAGGTTAAATGGAGATACGATTGTATCTAGCGTGTGGACGCTGTTGGTGGAATATATTTGAACGATCATATTGTTACAGCATGTACAGAATTGTACACAATATGATTGTTCAAGTATAATCATGCATAATCGTTCATTTTCTAACAATAATTATTGGAAGTGTTTACCTAGCTTTAGCCTAATATTGATGTGACAGGTGCTCTTTAATCTTCATGTGAAGTACAGGTGGAGATCTGGGAGTCTCTTATTAAAGGGGGATTCCAGATTCCAAAGTCCTGCTAAAAATGTTTATAAAAGCCCCCATGGTTTTCAATATAAGCTTTCATAAAAGCTTAAAAACGCTTGAAAAAGCCTCCATTGAGTTCAATGGAAGCGTTTACCCGCGTTTATCCAGCGTTTTAATTTTTTAAATGTTGCAAGCAACGTTTAAGATAACGCTTAAAAAACGTGCCTGAAGGAAACGTCCTGGTGTAGATTAGCCCATTGGAATGCATGGGGACTTCAAACATGGGCTTTAAAATCCTCAGGTTAAACGCTGGGGAAACAGTCCGTGTAGACTAAAGCTGCATACACACGTCCAATAATTATCGTTAGAAACAACGGACGAACGACCGATGAACAACGGATTGACCAAAAAAAAGTGACCAAGGACGCCGACGAACGAGGATTGTCATTTGAAATAAACGACCGCCACGGTGGATCTGATTGGCCGACAATCTTTCACTATGTATTGTGTGTACGGTCGTTCAGTGATCGTGCATGTTCCCGCGGTACACTTTCTCCTTTACATGTCCCTCCCTGCATCGTTCAAACGATTGTATCTAGCGTGTGGACGCTGTTGGTGGAATATACGAACGATCGATATTGAACGATCATATTGTTACAGCATGTACAGAATTGTACACAATATGATTGTTCAAGTATAATCATGCATATTCGTTCATTTTCTAACAATAATTATTGGAAGTGTTTACCTAGCTTTAGCCTAATATTGATGTGACAGGTGCTCTTTAATCTTCATGTGAAGTACAGGGGTATGTAATAGTGTAATGTATCTTTTTATAATCTATCTTTTATTTATCCTTTTTATAATGTATCTTTTTATGTACCCTTTTATAATGTATCTTTTAACATCTGTTTGGAGGCTGTAGAAGCTCTACACAGTGCTGAAAAAGACCGGAATTTTTCCTCCCATTGACTTTAATGGTGTTCGACTTTGACATTCAACCACCCGAATAATTTTGCTCTATTCGAGCGAATAGCTGCTGAATGGAATAGTGAGCTATTCAACCAACACTACTGGCTAATATTTGCACTATTGTGTTCCCCATTCCTAGTATACTAATTTAGAAATCTGCACCTAAATGTAAGTTAGTGTTTGCTATTAAGTCAAAATGTCAGGATAGAACCAACACACTTTTACCAGAAAATGAACCTGTACCAAAGCAATGAACATTAAGGTAAAACAGTTTAAAACAAGCCCCTCTTTACATCAGTTAGCTGTGGGCATTGTGGAGAAATTCCCCTCTACTTACTTCAAATGCAGCTAAATGTTTAGTTGTGATTTTTGCAAATCTTTGAAGATCAATTACTTTGCAGAATATGCTGCTAAAGAGGGCAGGGGGTAGCCTGTGTAAAGATCTTTTATTACTACTTATGAATACGGTAAAAAAATTATATGGACACAGTAAACATTGGTGGACTACATTAGAAGTAATATTCTGTATTTGCAGAATGTCCCAAAGACACAAAGTAAGACACTTGACTTTGACCACAACTTATTATTTATTTAGCCTCCACATGATATTTTAAAGTAAACCTACACCCTTTTAGAGAATACTCACAAAGAACTGTGTAACAGTGTTATGCCGAATATTAAAAAAATAGGTGGTTCATTCACATTACAATACTGCAAATGTATAAAAGCGTGACAGCTCCTTTACGCATTTGGAATAGTGAGTACTTGTACTAACTACATGAACACATGGTTATCCTTTCTTGAATTTCCTGTGTTGGAATGTGAATAAAACACCTACTAAATATTGCATACAGGTAGTCCCCGGGTTACATATGAAATAAGGACTGCAGGTTTGTTCTTAAATTGAATTTGTATGTAAGTCAGAACAGGAACATTATTTTAATAAATGCAATTAGGACAGATGTATGTCTCAACATATTATTAAGCAGTGTGGTGTCAGTTACTGTATAAAATTCTCTCTGTGAGTTAATCACAAACAAACTAAAAAAAAAAAAGCAAAAAAAAAAAAAAAAAAAACTTTATGGAGCCTAGACATTTATTAACTTTTGAGCAAGCTGTGCTTTAACCCCCCTAGCAGTAATCCCAAATGTGACTCGGGGTGGAAAAACATGCAAAAAGCGGTAACCCCGAGTCACACTCGGGGTAACTTTGGGAGCCTCCCTTAACTCTGATCCAGCGGCGATCAGATGTAATCTGCTTTTAAATTTTTTTTTACAGTAAAATACACAACAAAACATATAATAAAAGTATAAATACACATTTTAGTGCACCAAGCATCATTGCCCAGTGCCCTGATTTACATTTTGCCCACTATTAGCCCTGACCTTTTGATGGCTTATAAATCACTTCCTGAATGTATCATTTCATCACTTTGTCTTTGACCTTGATTGTTCCTGACTGATTGCTGGAGACCACATGGCATCCAAAAGGCATCTCACCAGCACAAGCGCTGTTTTGGAGGAATTTGAAAGCAGCAATAGTGCTTTGGAGTCCCTTGTGGAATCGAGCGATAGTGATTCACCAGGAAATTTGTCATCAGATAGCGAACGTGAACTGAGCGACTATTCTGGACCTGAGGTCAGTGCTGTGCGCACATGGTGCTCCATTGACCTTGATGTGGACCAGGCAGCACCACCCAAATTTCCATTCACCGGCTCACCAGGGATGAAAATTGAGGCTGAATGCGACGACCCCCTGGCGTACCTGAAGTTGTTTTTGACCGATTAAGTTATTTGACCAATTAAGTTATCGAAAAAATTGTTGCAGAGACAAACAGGATTGAGAGAAAGTCTTTAGCGCCAAACAGAATGACTTGGAACTAACACAGGGGATTTCACTTTTGAGCAGAGCAATGGGGTAGTAAGGGAAATAAATACATAAGACCGGGGGCAGGCCTATAAGTGAACCTGCTGCTTTAGCATAGATGATCAAAAAACTGGTAATTTTTTTGAAAAAATCTTTGAATACATATGTATATACCCTATATATTTCAGTTTTCTCCATTTTTTTAATTAAAAATTATAATTGTACCCATAAATTATAAATGCAATGCACTTTACAACTATATACATACAGATCAATATATACAGCCTGTTATATTATTAAGTAATCCAAAATAGCTGCTTATCTATGATTATGTAAGAAGCAATACAGGAACTCAGCATGGGGAAATTAGAGGCATTATTCTATCCCACGAGAGAATACACATTATGCTGTACACACTAAGCTATCTCATAACGCTTAAAACCAAAATGAGATCCATTATCATTCTCAGCATTCCAAAAATATCTCTGATAAGAGTACACAATATATTTAGAATGTATGTGAATATTCATTTTTTTTTTTCATTTAACACTCTGTTATATAATATGCAGAAAGAGTCATATTGGCTTATTTTCTATGATTTATCTGAATTACGAACGGAATTCAAACACAGTTATATGTACATAAACTCTGCGCCTCTTTGATTCGTGAAAGACTTTGTGTAATGAAATAAAACATTTGGATTCCTGGGCTTGATCTATCTGTTGCAAGAAATTTGTGTTATTTTGTACAAAAGTTAGGAGATGAATAATGGATGCTATTGTTGCAAGAACTAACCTTACATACCTAACTATGACACCGGCTAGATAATTCAGATAATACAGCAAACTGGAGTTTTAAAGGTTTGTTCTATGAACAAAGCAACATCTAAGACATAAAAGTATTAATAAAAAATCAGGCAGAAATGATTGAAATACATTTACAGCAATGACGTAAATAAAAGGCATCATGAACAGGCATGTCGTGCACGAAAAATCCTAAAGGGTCTGCCATTTGGTGAAATTTCCATGACTTTAAGTTCAATGGACTAATTCTTTAGAAATATCGACTTGTCATTGAGGTTGACTTTAAACACAACGGGCCATATTATTAGTAATTTAAAAGTAATTAGTTATGTTTTCATTGTGTGCAGTAAATCTGAATTGGAGAATTTGAGTCCATGGTCTTTAGCAAAAGAAAAGGCTGAACAGGAGCATATAACTTTAATGAAAATGATCATAATTTTAAATTCATTTTTTACTTATACGTTTTTGGTAGTAAAGTTGTAAATAATATTTTATATTTTATTTTACATTTTTTATTTTGATATATATATATAATCGCTTCTCTAGAGTCAGAGATAGTTATGGGACTGTGGTAGGTTTTTTCTTTTCAGCAGTTTTTCTCTATTTAAAAACCTGTATAGTATGGAGCTGTGCACCATGTAAAATGAGTCACTAATCTTTTTCCTATTTACTTCTCCTTGGCTAGCATTGGTTTTAGTTTTTTAAAATGGTAAAAAAAGTTGATATAAATTCTACTGCCCCAATCACCTCAATTGGTAAAATGCTAAAAAGTAGAATTATAGCCAAAAATGTAAAAATTATGACTAGGCAGGTCCTTTAATGAGAAAGGAACAGACGATGTCTCATGATGTTCAAAACACAAAAAAAATGATAAAAATTAAAAAAATGTTTAATACATTGACATGTTCCTGTTCCATTGCAGCCCTGCCATCTTCTTTTTCTCTTACAGGGTTTCCTGATCTTTGCTCATCTTGATTGGCCAGATTGGTCCTGTAACTCCTGTACATGTGCAATATACCTTGTATATTCAGGCATCATTTTTTAAAAGAAGATATTGAATAAGCAGTTAAGTATGTTTTATTGCAGAAGGGACATCACTTGTCACCTTCTGCAATAAACACCTGCCTGCTTGCAAATTTTTAAAGCAAAAATATAGTTCTTCTTTAAAATTAAAATTCTGACACTTCTCTACAATGTCAAGAGCTGGATCGCCCTTGCCACAGGACACAAAATTGACTGTTCATTCAGCAAAGTGAATTATCCCCTTGCTGCTTGAATAGGGTCAGGCCCTGCTGCCTTCCAACATCCAGTCATAGGCCAGAAATCCTGTCTGCATGTACGTGGGTATTATTTGCATTTTTTTTAAAGCATTTACTAGAATAAGTCAAATATTCCCACTATGCTTTACTCTGCTTAGTAAACAGTCTATATGCCTTTAAAAAATCAGCCCCATATTATTTTATTTAATTAATGGATAGCTGCATATCCAATTTGCTTTTCTTGGTGATAAATTCTCTTTAATGCAGTGTGCTTTCACCTAAAAGCTGAATTAAAAAAAATGCAAATCTCATTTCATAACTGTTTCATGCTGTCGCCCATTTGATGAATAGACTCCTATGAATGCAGTATTCACTTCACTGCCTATCAAGCACTCTAGACAGAAATTGGCTATTGGTGAATTTCCCAACAATAATTCAATAGTCAGTTATTTTCCTCAAAAAGAAGCTCACAAGTCATTGCAAGTTTTCTTGAAATAATCCACAAAGTGTTTCTTTGATGAATGTATCTGTTTTAAAAGTGACATTTGCAGAATCTAGGCCACTGAGAGGATACAATTAAAAATCTCTCATACGGAGAAATCATTTGGTCTGCTGCATTCATGTATTTTAACTTTTCTTGTGATTTCCCACTGACATATTCAGGTCGATTTAATAAAATGCACTATAGCAGAGCCCATCTAAAAAAGAAAAAAGGGGCACCCACAAAAATGTAGCTCGATGTAGCTTCAATGCACCGAGTCACTAAACTGGGGTAAGTAATATGCGAATCCACTGTTGCAAAAGCTAAGTCTCCTTAACCTGTTGAGCTGTACAGAAGGTTTCTAACACACCCTGTCAAGGGGAATACTAAGCAAACCATGCATTCCATGATTGGTTGAAGGTGTCTGCTCATTAGCACCTTATAGCACATGCAAGTTGAAACTGAACGACATTGCTTATAGTGAAACTATACTTGTCTATGGGTGGTGGTAAGCTTCTGCCATAATCAGCAAATTTCTGCCATAATTACAGCACAGATGTAATGTAGGCAGCCTCCCTGTAGTGTTGACAAGTCTGAGAAGGTGCCATTTTCACCTCCAGCTCCATAGAAGACTTCCAAGAGGAAGGTGGTCCTCTTCAGCCATTGGATGGCCGCTAATGATTTAATCTCTGTGCATGGTACTGGGGGAAGGAGTTCAATCCCAGAGCAATAGAAGGTGGAAGAGGGTGGACTAATGACTTTCTTCAACCCTGGAAATCCATGCATTTTTGTTTTTAATGCATTCATGTTGGAATTTAAAAAAATGATTTAGGCTATGTGCACACGTGCAATAATTATTGTTGGAAAGGATTTTTCACGATCCTTTCCAATGACTAACAACTGCACCATGCATGAACGAGAGCTGTACATACAGCGCAGTTCTGCTCTATGGAGAGGGGGAGAACGATGGAGTGGCACCCCGCTGCGCTCTTTCCCTCTTCAGTTCCATTACGATTGTTTGTCATCCATCATCCTAGGATCCACCAGGACGGTCGTTCGGATGATGGATGACGAGCGCTGTACACACGCCTGATTCTTGCATGATAACGGCCCTGAGCTGATTATCGAGAACCATTGCATGTGTGTACCCAGCATTACGGACTATAGGAACATCACTAGAAATTAGCTCTTCGATAGTTACAAATACTTTACCTTTCAATGTATTTATGTCTTTAGTTATAAAAACCTATTTCTATTGTATAAGAAAACATACAGTTGTAAATAACCATTATGAGTTGTTTATTGCATTTTCATTCTTTTCTTTTACTAGTAGGCCTGTTCCTGTTCACTGCATTTATCTCATCACAACTTTGAACTCGAACTTTCAAACATTATTCTAAGACAATACCAATAGGCTTTTGAGTAAGATATGGATTTTTAACCTACACATTATTATTTCTATTTTGGTTTATTATTCTTTTACTTCTTTTTATATTTAATATTTTATATTATCCTTGATATTCTTGAAATAAAGTGTTTACAACAAATGTTGGAAATTTAAATAGTAAATCACAAAACAAAACAATGACATAAAAACAGCAGATTTTCTGTGTCTACCTCTTTGCATCAATGTGCTAATGACTAATTTGTTTTTGGTCTACTATAACTCCAAATGTTTGATTTGGACCCCAGGTTTCCTAAGATCCCCTTCTGGTTGTTTTACAGTGCTTTCTGTGTGTCCTGGATAAAAGGAGTAGTATCATGTGTTTCCCTAAACTTTAAGGACTTTAAACAAATTTTTATCCCAAAATATTTAAATAATTACAATAAAGACCATTTTAATCAGTTTAGGATTTTTGTTTTGTAAATATAGACCGTATTTCTAGGAATATGCTAATTCCTATATATATGCTAATAGTATATGGCCTAGGGAACCAATTATACCATAGTATAGGTATGGCAATGGTATTTCCTTAAACTGATGGTTCCTTGTTCTCTTAGATACACCAATCAATTGTCATACATGAGAAAAAAAACTCCCCTTTGGAGTGAGGCTATGTACACACGTGCAATGCTTCTTGGCTCAGGGCCGATATCAGACAAAAATCTTGTGTGTGTACAGTGCCCATCTTTCAAACGACTGTCCTGGCAGTTCCACAGATGACGGATGATGAAAGATCGTAAGGACTGTGAAGAGGAGAGAGCTTAGGACATGTTTTACTTATGAACAACATTTGTGTGGCAGACTCAACACAACAAAATCTGACAAATAGTGCTTAAAGAAACATGGACTTTAGACTTCAAACCATCCCTAATTTCTTATAATTAAAAAGTGAGGTATAAAACTTTACTCCTCACCTCCCTATTTCACTGCATCTGAAGGGCCAGCAGGTGTTTTCAGTCCTGATCCATTCCAATTTGCTGGTTCACCCAAGACTTCTCCATTTTGGCGCAGACCCTTAATCTGAGAGGAAGACTTGAAAAACCAGGCAGATGTCAAAACTATTAAGAAGTATTGCTATGGTGTTCTCCTTGCAGCGGATTTTTTTTCCCTTTACTGACCATTCCTTGTTCCACATTGTGACTTTGTTTGTAGGGAACCACTTTGATAGAAACAGGGCTTTGCTTGCTCATAACTTTAGTAAGGTGACCAAACCTAAATACATTTATGAGGTTGTGGACAAATGACTGCCTAGGCACCCTTATACGAAAGGGTGCTGAGAAGTTGCTGGCTCTTCCCCCTGCCAGATGAAATAGAAAAATGAGTGTGGGGCCATATGACAGCCTAATATCTTAGTATGTAACTGTGCAAATATCAGGTCTTTGTGATTCCTAAAACTGTTTTTTATTTTAGTGAGAAGCTGTGATGGCAGAGGCACAAGCAAGATTCACGTTGTTGGAGTTACGGGCTGTCATGAAGTTTTTGTTTCTCCAGGGAAAGTCAGCAAAAGACATTCACACTGAGATGTCAAAAACACTGGGGGAAAAGTGTCCTTCCTACAGCACTGTCAAAACATGGATATTTCATTTCAAGACTGGGCATTTCAATGTTGAAGATGAGCCCCACCCACAGTGGATGCCCCCAACCTCAACTGACCCGTCAACCTGAAATACTGTTCATGAGCTAATTATTGAGGACCGGCGAATATCCATAAAAAGATAGCCCAGATACTTGACATCTCACAGGAGCGTGTTAGGTTTGTTATCGCCACTATCCTAGACATGCGCAAGCTTTCAGCAAAGTGGGTGCCGAAATGTTTGAACAGTGATCAGAAGAAGGAACAAGTTGAAGCTGTTTTGGCCCATTTTGAAGCTGCACAAGACAGGAGTTTTTGGCTAGGTTAGTGACTGAGGATGAAACCACATCTATGATCCTGAAATCAAGGAACAGTCAAAGGAATGGCGCCACAGTGGTTCCCTGTTCCGAACCCAGAAATTGTTCACAAAAGTCATGGCGTCTGTTTTCTGGGACAAAGACGGTATTCTGTTGTTGGACTACCTACCTCAGGGCTCTAGTATCACCAGACAGTATTATGCTAACCTCCTGGACCAGCTGAAGGAGGCAATTAAGAAGAAACGCCGTGAAAAGTTGAACAAAGGGATCCTATTTTTGCAGGACAATGCACCTGCGCACACGTCTAATGTTGTGGCTTCCGAATTGAACACCCTGGGTTTCCAATTGGTCCACCATCCCCCCTACTCACCTTACCAGGCCCCTTCGGACTATTATTTGTTCCTGAATTTTGAAGAAACACCTGAAGGGGCAAGGTTTTGAGGACATTTCTGACGTCCAAGATGCTGCTGAGAGCTAGTTTGCGGCCAAACCAAAGGACTTTTATTTGAACGGTCTAGAAAAGCTGCAGCTACACTGTACCAAGTGCATCAGTCTCAGCGGGGAATATAAGGAATAAATGTGTTATTTCATAACTCTAACACTCTTCTTTCTGGACAAAGCCAGGAACTTCTTAGCACCTCGTCGTATATCAGGAATTGTAGTGTTGTTTTTTTAATACTTTATTAAAAGTAATTAACTTCTCCCTCTGTTCCAAGGTGCTCAGTCATTTACATTTGCAGAGTGCTCACCTATGATTTCATGCAAGAGCAGAACAAGATATGTGGCATCCCATGGAGGCTGCAGGATTAACAATCCTCTTACTATGCCAATAGCCCTGAAAGTGGGTGGAAGATTTATTACTTTCAATAATTATAAAAAAAAAAAAAAAAAAAAAGAGACACGGACACAAAAAATTTAAATATAAGGGCACAGGCAGCCCTATCTAAGTAATTTATTTAAAATTTAAGGAATTTATTAAAAATATAACTACAGACAAAGTCTTTAACTACAGGTATTTTCCTACCTTTTCTAGGTTTGGATAGAGTAATAATGGGTTAAACCAGGTCTTAAAACTGTTTCTTTTAGGAGCTTTTACTTTCTTTAATTGTCCAAATTTCCTTCATATTGGAAAGATATTTCCTCCTTTCGTATTGTGTCTACAGGAGGTGAAGTAGAATATCTCTGAAAGATACACAAAAAGGATAAAATACTAACAAAAATGTCAGCCCTCCCATACTTTATCCAAAATGATAAAAAGTTTTGATTTTAGATATACTTAAAGATTCAAAGAAAAACATGTTATTGTACATAACGTTGTGGTTTAATAATTTCAACCTCGTCATACCACTAACAGTGTAAGAAACGAAAAAGTCCCTTACTTTTCACTCTCCTAGAGAGTTTATAAATTCTTAATTTTGTTACGGAAAGCAATTAAAGGTGGTTACTTATCAGGAGTTACAGATTTCACTTTCTTGTTCTATTACGTAAACTCATTCTCGCTCTTGGGATTCCAAGCAATTTTGTTGCAAAGATTAGAGTGAGACCAATATTTCAGATTTTGATTTTAGCATTAGTAATTAAAGAAACATATTTTATTAATCTGCTATTTGTACTAATTTGCTGTTTCTAATTGACTTAATTACTCTTCATCTAGAAGCAGTGGTCAAATCCTTTAGAGGTTTCCATGTTATATACAACCTAAAACACATTAAATGCTTTTATATCAGAAACAGTCTTGCTGGATTAAATCGTTTATTTTTCCCTTGAGTGTTAGAAAAACAATGAAGCTCCTGCTTTACGGCAATAGTGCACTTATGTATGTAAGCTATACTAAGTTGACCAAGAGTACAAATATACTGAATGGGCATTACGATAATGGATTCCCTTTAAAAAATTAATTGTATCTTACTGCATGAGCCAAATTCAGTTGCTTCAAGGTTGTATGTATGAATTTTTTTTTAATCCAAGTTTTAGAGCTATACCAGATGTAACATGGCAACAAAAGAGTCTAGGGACCCATATTATCCAGACAGCACAAAATAAATAAACACATTTTGAAAACTGTAGATCATGGCTTTTAACAAAGCTTCACTCAGATCCTTAATTTTTTAATGGAAAAAGCACGAGGAAGAGAGCAAAAAGAAGAAGAGAGAGATAAGGGGGAAAAGCGTGTTGAGGGAATGGAAACCCTGAGTTTACAATCAAAAGCTAATTGGAGCCAGTTGCAAAAAAGGAGCTGGAAAACAAAATCTCCAAGTATTAGTATTACACAGCATTTATATAGCACCAACATATTACGCAGCATATAAGTCCATTGTCAAGTCACTAACTGTCCCTCAAAGGATCTCACAATCTAATGTCCATACAAATGACTTTAATACAGTCCAAGGTCAATTTTTTAGACGGAAGTCAATAATTATTACTGTGTGTTTTGGAATGTGTGAGGAAACCCTTTGCTATGAGTTTTCAGTCCTGGACCTAATCCATTCCATGTTTGCTGGATCACCCAGGTTCTCCTATGGTTGTCTATTTGTCCAGACTTGGGGAACTTTAACAAATCAGGCCCACAGGATTTACATTAAGTTAAAATCACTTGAGTGATGATAACCATCCACCTATTGCAAAATGTAAAAAATCCATACTGGTTTTTTAATTCGTTTCAGAGCTAAATAATGTTATCTCCATAAAGATAAGTCATTCATCCCAAAATAGATCAATTCATAAATATAACAGCTAAAATTTAAACAATTAATTAGCTTTATAATTTAAAAATGTTTTGATTTTATCAAATAAGCTTCTTAGCTGCTCATGAAACATTTAGGGGGCTTTTCATTTTTAATTATTTTATTTGGTTTATTTGTCTTTTTTATGTACTGGAAACTTCTAAAAAATGTTTTTTTATCAACAAAATGTTACTGTTTTTATTCCAAAACTAACAATTTGCTATTTGAACATCTAAAACTTTTATGTTTCTAGTTGCGAAGTCATATAAAAGAAGAAAGGGATATATTTATGCCATAACCGATGAAACTGTCAGCCTATGATTAAAATGATAACAACTCAATATTCACCTTCCGCTAAAAAAAAGTAAAAAAAATACACTCCAATTTTTGCATCAGTACAGAATTATTAGCAAAGAACACTTGCTGTATAAACATTTTTTATACAATCAGGATGTCACACGGAAACATAAAGTGAAAATAAAATGACAAATGTCCTAAAAGAAACTTGAAATATAAGGCAGAAAATATTATCTATCTTTCTGACACAAATACAGTCCCCACTGACTAACTGGCTCTTTTTAACCATACACAAAACTGTATAAAAAGATGCTTTAAAGAATGAAGAATAAGACTGCAATCAATCTGATGGACTCCTGAAATAAGTGTAAAAGTCTAAAGGATGTTCATGGAGCCATTAATATTCCCAGTGTCAAAAACTTGATACACTTTTCCGAGCAGCTGAGCACTCAGAAGTAGGAGGTAAATCAAATAAAACAGGAAAGAACAGGAAATATGCAGAATTAGAGAATACACTCAATGACTGCTTATTAACTCTAATAGCATGCTGTAGCATTAGCTACTGTTTTGTAAATGGCAAAGTGATTGCCCTTAAAGCAGAATTTGCACTACAAACAAGGTCTGCTTATTAACTTTATCCCCATTTTACAAAATAATGAAAAAAATATACTGAAAAAGGTTAATAAATATTACTTATCTGACTTCTGTATTGAAAATGACTTAACTAAAAAAAAAAATAAAACTGAACACCAGCACAAATACAAAAAGTTAAAAAAAGAAAGGGACACACTGTCGGATCAACAGACAAAACTGATCTGCAGCCCCTTCCAAGGCATGCTGTGGCATTGGCTTGGAGATTTAAGATGTAGGGTTGGAAAATATTAGTAACAATGTAATGAAATCAACTGAGAGACTGGTGGTAATTACTTGCCAGATATTATAATATTGAGTAACAGGCTGAATAGTAGCAAAACATTTGGACCTAGATGGCAATGTAAAAGATACTGAAAGACATACTGATTTCAGTCGGTCAACACTTCAGTTTGTACACTACAGGCCTGATTTATGGATAAATCTGTTTTTATTGAAGAGACAAGTAATATAAAATAATACAAAAGCAATAATAAAATCCAAACATATAAAGCGTAACAATAAATTAATAAATAAATCATCCAAACACTTATAGGAAAAGTACATATGGAATATAGTAACATCACAATGATATGAATATCAGGCCTATTCAAGTTAGTGGGAGAATTTTGTGACACACACTGCCCTTATGATTGCTGATTCAAAAAACAATAATGGTGTTAGCAGATGTTTATCTGTCCAGCGGTTCTGTGCTGTGCACCAGTGCAGTATAAAACACAGTTTATTTTTCCCAGTGATGTAATTTGCAGCAGCCAGGAGAACTGAGATAGCAGCAGACCCTGCTTCGTTTTAGCCGTGCATCCTAATGTACTTTATCGGCATCCCCAGCACACTCTGTAAGGCTGTGCACAGCTGCAGGGGATTCTAGAGGCAATTAGCTCCTGACTCAGTCCTGCACTGCTATTGGCTGCTGGGACTTTATAGCCTCTGCTTCAAGTCACCAGTGTCTGTTATAGCGTTTAGCTGGGCTAATCTGTGTTGGGGAATTTCTCGGTTGATTTACTGTTGCTGACCTTGCCTGTTCCTGACCCTGCGAGTTTTTGCTGCCTGGACCGACCTATTGCATGTCACCCTGACTCTGCTTGTGTCTGTCCTTATGTACTTCGTCTGGTGGATGGAATATCTGTTATGATCCCTGGCTCTGAATTCTGGACTTGTCTATTGGAATCTTGGTACTTCTATCTGTGGGCTCCTGGTCTGTTGCCAGCCCATCCCCAGACACCCTCATTTGTGCAGTAAGTCCTGGGGGCAACCGAGTGCTGGGAGATGCAACCAGACTCCAGACGCTGAGCGGGGGTTTACTAAAGGCGAAGACGGCAGCGTAGATAGGGGAATGCTGATGCTGACCAGGGCCTTATAAAAGGTTTCATAAGGGATGAGTGAAATACCAAGAAATACAATGTTGTGGCAAAACAAATAAAAAAATCAAAATGCAATGGCTGCAGATAACAATTGGATGTTGTTAGTCAACACAATGTTTAAAAAGAGCACCCAAGGAATTTCAGATCATCTTCATAATATGACTCCAAGAAGGGCAATCCTAGCTGTCATTATGCAGAGCTCATCCAAATGTCAAAAATAAAAACCTCTATCAAGATAAAAATGAAAGCATGCTTGTGGCAGCTTTGTCTGTTTGCTATGCATGAGAAAAGCTCCTTGCAATCTTATCCTATCAGAAATGCATATTTATATCTATATACATTACACATACACTTGATTTAATTCTCCATCTAAAGCATGATGTATGGTGTTAACAGTACATCTGCTTTTGTATATCTTTTTTTTAAGTAAACATTTAGCTTTCTCCTGTCCATTGACAAAGGTCTATCTCCACTGGAAGCCATATGCTGTGCCTCTCCTTATCAATACACTATGCAGGATACACTGGTCATGGTTGGGCAGCAGTAGCTCTTATAAAAGTTTTAAAAAAAAAGGGTAAAATGTCACACAGGATTTATTTCACTTTATATCACTGGACCACAAACTGGATTTTAACAAGCTTCAATTGTCAGAGTTTTTTTTTTTTTTTTTTTTTTCTCTTCTGAAAGCTTCAATTTTAGCAGCTAAAACTTCTGCAGAAGCTTCAGACAGAATGTTGTGAAAATGTTCTGACTTCTGTGGCTTGGATGGACTGAGGATCAGGCAGCCAAATACTGTGTTTCCTGACCATATGGAATCAAATGCAGAAAATTAATCATAGATATACAGTATTGATAAAGCAAACAGTAATGCCTTAATTTAATGGGGGGTTTTGTTTGGAGCAATCTTTGACATCTAGTTTTTCATGGATGTTAACAACATGCTTAGTGCTAGAGGTACATAGAGGTTTAGTGTTAAAGTTACAAGGTGGGTTGGATTGCAAGATGTAAGTGTTAGGGTTGCAGGGGGGTTAATGTTTGGGTCACTGGGAAAATTTATATTAGGTTTACTGTAGGGCAACATGTTAATGTTAGAGTCACAAGGAATGTTACCTGTGTAGTTATGGGTGGGTACATTTAGACTTACAAGGCAGGATAGGGTAAAGGTGGGCTATGGTGATTACTTTTAGGGTTATATGGAGGGTAATGTAAAAGTTACAACTTGTTCTAGATGTTAAAAGCATGCTTAGTATTAGGTTTTCATAGGTTTGGTATAGACATATGGTGAAATTTGGACCTGGGTCCTTCTTTCATAGCAATCACCTTTGCATTGTATCTGATGCCATTTATGGACAAGCTCCTTCATATGAAGAGCCCATCTTCACATTAGAGTTCTTCCCTTCACATTAGGAGATCTCCCCGAAAATATGAACCAGACATTTACAACAAAGACCCCCCTGCCTACCTTTAACATTAGAATCACTGCTTCACATCTAGACCTTTCCTTTTACATTAAAGGTCCCCTCTTTACATCAGAGCTTCCGCTTTTATATTAGAGTCCTATACTTTACATCAGTATCCCAAAACTTTATTCTACTCCTTTACAATAGAGCCCCCTATCATATCAAACCTCTACCTCTTCATGCCAGAGCTCACCCTTCACATCAGGATCCTACTTTCACATCAGGGACCCTCCAAGACCATGTGCATATGTCACACTTACCTCTTCCTCACTAATGTGCAGACCCCTCTCTCCTGTGCATGCAAGCAGTTCTTACTCTGGGCGTGCCTACGCTCCCAAGCTTTTTCACTTTTGCCTATCAAATCCATCCGGCCAATCAGAAAATAGCCTCTTAACCATCCCTGGCTATTTAGCAAGCTTAGACACAACACTCATCATTTGTACAAAGTGTCTCCACTAATGCCAAGTCCCCTAGCTCTGCTGAGCATATTCTCTACACCTGTTGGTTAACTCAGTGTTTCCCTTGTCCAGCTCCTGTGTTAACCCTTTGTTGCCCAATCTGTTGTTTCCATCCAATTACCTTGTGCTGTTCTAGTTTTCCTCTGCCTGTGGATATTCCTGTGTCACCTGTACCTCCTGTTGCTTCCAGTGTCTCCTGTGTTCCCTGTGTCTGCAGTGGCCCCTGTGTCACTGCTATTTATTTCCTGGAACCCTGGTAGTTGACCCATGGCTTGTGACCTGACCTCTCTGGCTTGCTGCTCGCCTTGACCCTAGCCTTCGTGGACAATTCTTCTGCCTTGGGATTTGGTACCATGTATCTACGTGTCCACCCTGGTGTGCTCAAGGACTGCAACCTGGCGGTAACCAGCAGTGTGGCATCCACACAACTAGAGGCTCTGGAGAAGACCTGGTTGCTGCTTAGACTCTGGGCTCACGCCACTTTTGTGCAAGCCGTAGCAGACCCTGCGCACTGAGCCTCATGTTGAACACAATCAGGGTTGAGATTACAGTGCTGTAAGCATATGCGTTTTCTAGTTTTGAAAGGCATACTATTACAATTATTAAGTGTTTCCTTATGGAGACCCATTATGCAAATTCGCCAAGCATTTGTTGCTCTGCAAACAAGATGTCAGGCTGAAATATCCATTAGTATGAGCTTGCATTCACTCTCTACATCTGCCACTAATTATATATATATATAACTGTTGCAAATTTAGATTCAATTCAATTGAGTGATAGAAAGTCAATGTTTGTGTTTCTGATCATACTTTATAACCACTATCCCTATAATAAAATATTTTCTAGACACATTTTTTTAGATGTCAAGCACTTTTTCAATCTTAGTCCTAATAATGAATGTACAATTTTCTTTATGGCTTGTGTTACACAAATAAGTCTATGTTCAGACTGGCTGGGAAGTTATGGTACAATTATTGTTTTTTCATGACCCTAAACTGCTTGGATGACATGTTACTTGTAGTGCCAGCCCATTGAGTATTAATAGGGTGACAATAAATGGTTCTGTACAGCAAGATGTAAGATATGCAAATGCTGGTTCTTTAAAAACCAGTGCAGGGGTGCAGGTGAATGAACATTAGGCAAGGTGCAAGCCACATGGCATGTTAAATGCTATGCGCAAAGCAAGTCTGAACATAGCCTAAGCTGGTTGATAACAAGCACTCAGATTACCCTCCCAAAAGCCAATTTCTTCTGAACCTACTGCTGGCTGCACTGTTAATGCAAACCCAATAGGAATAACACCATCAACATTTTTTGCGTTACGCACAGATCGGACAAGGTAGCCAGTGCAGTGGGAAAAATAGGAAAAGACCAAAAGTAAAGAATCAAATATTATAAAAAAAAATATTCTGAGCAAACAAGAGGAATGCACTAAAAGTATGTCACCAGCAGATGTGAAAAAGTCAAACTTTAAATATGATTGAGCATATCGCCATGCAACTAGTTAAAGAGCGACAAGAATAAAGTATTTTTAGGAGCCTATGGGAGCAGTAATCATAAGGGACTAATGGGTAGTTAGGAAACAGTAGAAGAATAATGAAACAATATTACTGATAAATAAGTCTGGGGAATTTATGAATATATGTGTAAAGTCACTGGAGGGTGTCTAGTACACAAGGGGGTTGATTGATAAGTAGAGGCTGTTCACCTTACAAAATGTACATTTGCAAAGTTAATATTAGTAAAGAAGGTGAATCTGGGTTCACTCATACATTACCAAAGGTATTTTTTTTTCATTGAACATAATTGGATCCCAAAGAAAATCAAGAGGCTGCCTTTCTTTGTACATCAACCCCAGTTTATGGAGTCAGGTTTGCTTTTCATTGGAAAAAAAGATGATAATGATAGGCAGGCAAAGAACAGCTGACAGTCTTTGTGATCCCTAGAAGCTTAAGCTTAATCCTAAACCAATCCAAGGATATTAAAGTGAATGACAGTAGGAAGAGGCATTAGTAAAGCAGTTGCTAAGGGAGAATAGACTGACAGGTGCATTAAGTGTTGCCATATTTGTATGTAGTAAGCTTGTAACCAAGAAACCAAGAAATGCAATAGTCTAGGTCAGTGGTTCCTTGTTCATGATTTTCTATTGATGCCCTAGACTCACTTGAGCATGTGAGCACATCTTTGTAAAAAATACTAGTCGATCGGCTATCATGCTGACCCAATGACATCAATATTTTCTGATCCTGCATTGTTGTCTATAGGTCTATGACATAGGAAGCAAAAGAGAGTACCTGAACAGTGAAGTTGGGACCAATAAATGTAAATGTCACCAGAATTGGCTGTGGTCTCTCCTTATTATCTAATTATAATGTCTTGTTTTACCATGTGGTATCTTAGAAGAGTATTAGGGCTTTTTTTCCCTCTAGTCCAGTGTTTCTTGACCTTTTTACCTCTTGAAAAAACTTTCAGGTCCTCAGGGAAGCCCTGCTATAATTACTATATCCACATCTCACAGTACATTAGTGTGATGATAAGTAGGAAGAATGTCTCTTATATTGCTGGCCAATGGGAAAAATGGGAACAATGTTACTGATGGCCAAAAACATAATTAGTCTCACTGACCTGAGAGGCACAAATTGCTCATTGCTCAAAGAACATCTAGCAACCTCCTATAATCCTGGTTAAGATAAACTGCTCTAGCCAGAGCTGCCTCCATGATGACCCATGGATGAAGGATGCAGGAATATTTACTATGAAATACAACAGGGAGGAGATCACAGATCTCTGAGAATCAATCAAATAGAATCTGAGCGATGTTTGCCTTCAGACCCTCAGGTAAAGCTTTCTCTGCAGCGAGGAGAACAGAAAGTAGAACAGTAGTTACACTACTAAATTTTACTGCAAAATGTTACTAGTAGAGATGGGTTTAAACAATGTTCCTAAAATTCCACTCTCCTTCAAACCCAGGTATGCGAACCTTGGAACCAGGGACAGTATCACCCCACTTCTAGAGCCAGGTTGATATATATACATATATATATATATGTAAAATTAGCCAGCCAGGAGTTGGTTCTGACCATTCCAATTTGTAGGGGTCTGTTATATGTGCTTCTGATCTTGATTTTCCACAAAGTAATTGACACTGCAAACAACTGACTGGCAACCTTTGTTGTTCATCAAACATTTACATACGCTTGTGTATTAGGTGGTGATTATAACCTAAAGTTCACTTTCACTGTCTTAGATCTGAAGGTGCACATATACAGTTATGCTCATTAGCTTATGTTCAAGTTATTTAAATTTCAGAGAGGTTTTTCTGAAAAGTCCCCCTTTAAACAACGACTTCCATATTGTCTGGGGGTTTTAACATGCAAGCTCCTGAATGCTGAGCAATCCACAAGTTGGGAAATAAAATCTTAATACTGAAAACATTGCAGCAACCAGCAGTTCCTATAAATTTCATTTTCACTATTCCGTTCAGCTAGGATTTGAATTAACTTGTTGAATATTATTTCTTTATTTGCAGAAGATGAGTGTAGTGGAATCAAGAAATGGAGTGGCTATCATCTACTGTGTGTTTGATTATTTTTTTCTCTCTGCCAAGTGCTGAGCAGAGATAAGTGCACTAATGGCATATGTTCATATAAATGGATTGAAATCACCGTTTTGGATGATCGTCTCTTACTCGTTTTTACATAGATCAACGCAAAGAATAGGGTTTACGTAATTGGAAAACAGGAAAGGCAATACGTAAATAAATAATGTTTGGCTAATTTGAAATCCCTGAGTTCAAAAAGGAAAAATTAGACCGATAAAATATTAACTTGACTACATGGTTTGTAAAAAGAAAAAATGCACTGAAATATATTTTAATTATTTCTAAATATCCACATTTCTAGAATACATATTTACAGTATAGGAAACTGAAAAGTTTAAAGTGTTTCAGAAAAGTGTAGAAAGTATTTCTGTATTTTAAGGACATGTTCAGACTATTGGTTTTTGCAAGCGAATTTGAGTGGTTTTACTCAAAAGAATAGTTAATGTTTGACCAAATTGGTCTGTTCATTATTCTTGATTTCACAGGAATTAATATAATACAATTAATAATTATTATTTGGATTCCGCATACAACGTCCAGGGCCCCTGCCACCTCTATTGACTTGAATTGGTGATGCTTAAAAACAAAAAAAAAAAAGGAACAGCTTTTATGACCACTTGAAATGTCCTTCACAGGAGTTTGCAAACACCTGAAAAGGCCTAGCAGTTCCAGCTTTTTTCAGTTCTGGGCACGATAGGCACCCATAGGAGGTAAACGTCATGGTAAATTACCACTATGCTGAACATGTTTTTATGAGCTCAAAAATAATTAACCTCCCTAGAGGTAACCCCGAGTGTGACTCGGGTTAGAAAAAAGTTGCTAAAAGTGGTAACCCTGAGTCACACTCGGGGTATGTAAACCTATGGGAAGGTAATAGTAAATACAGCCTTACCTGATCTGCCGGCGTCCCGCGCCCTCCAGAGCTGCAATCTCCATCTTCTTTCTTCTTCCTGCATCCGATGAGTCGGTGCGTGTGTACGTTGCTGGCGGGTGGGGTGGGAAGTTCAAAATCCATTTGTATTGCATTCAATACAAAAAAAATGTATTAAATGCAATACATTGGATTTTTATAAAAGCAAGTACATTGTTTTCAAGAACATTTATTTTACAGTATATATATTAGTATGAGTATATTGTATTTTTTTTAATGAATAGATTTTTTAATGTATTCAATTTATTGTTTTTACATGATTTTGTGACATTTTCATGAAAAACAATGTACCACTTTTAGACATATAAAACCGGAAAGAAATGAACCGCTAGGGAGGTTAAACTCCCCTGGCCCGCCTCAGCTAGCCTGTACAAATCCATCACCTTACCCATCATTGCAGAACCTGTGCAGGAAACATCTTGACCAACCAACTTGATTATTACTGCATACCAAGGTTAACTGAATACATAAAGAACTTTACTTTTTTAGATGATGCAAACCAGGATAAGTTTCTGGAGAACAGGCCAGTAGGCAGCTGGGGTTAGTTTAATTTAACTTACGAGGGCTGGAGCAAGGATAGGGGAATCAACTTCAGGTTCCTGGAACCTAAACCTGTCTTTTATGCCAACCAGGCAACTGAGAAAGACACCAGGCACTAAGTTATCTGCCATTGGTCTAACACTCAGGGAAATCACTGAGACGGATGCTAACGATCTGCCATTCCTGTAATGATAAACCATTGAACAACCATAAATTTGATCATTTTAAGTGACTGCTTAGGCAAAAAGGAACATTTAAATTTGCTTTTTCCCAGAAGCCAGTTGTTTATGATTCAATGAAAACAATCATCTAAATTGCTCCATTAATGCAAGCAGTTTTTAAGCCCCTTTTTTAATACTGAAACATTAAATAATTGTATTGTTACATGTATGGCCAAGATAATGCAGGTGCCTCTTTAAGTAATGATTAGGCTCTCCCCCTCTCATAATTAATCATGTATATTTTTAGCAGGTAACTCAAACAGTAAATATTGATTTGACAGATCTGCATGGCTGCCACAAGGCAAAGAATACGTTTTGATGGGAATAGGTGGGTTTTGCGCAAGTCTTTTTTTTTTCCAAAGTCTTTAAGCAGTCCCAGACATTACTATAACAATAGTTCAAAGGACTCCTCAGTGCACTCCATATGCGTAAATCATGGCATTATTTAGCTTCCCCAGATTGATTCATCATTTACAGCATAAATGAATGGCCAACAATGTTCAAAGAGGGACAACTAACCATCTATTGCATTTGATAGCTCAAAAGAGTGATACATTATTATTATTAATAAACAGGATTTATATAGCACCGACATATTAGGCAGCGCTGTACATTAAATAGGGGTTAGAAAATGACAGGCGAATACAGACAGTGACACAGGAGGAGAGGACCCTGCCCTGAAGAGCTTACAATCTAGGAGGAAGGGGAAGTAACACACAAAAAGAGGGGAGATATGTAGTGATGGGAATTAGTGAGTGTTTCAAAAGACAAAAGACAGGTAGGCAAGTTTTAAAAAATGGGGTTTGAGTGCTCTTTTAAATTTAAAGAAATTTAAAGAAAGTAGGAGCAAGCCAAATAGGACAAAAAAGACCATTCCAGAGAGTTGGGGCAGCTGTAGAAAAGTCCTGGAGCCATGCGTGTGATGAGGTTATGAGTGAGGAAAACATTAGTAGGTCATTGGAGGAGCAAAGAAAGCGGCTAAAATACTAGAATTTAGGAAACAGATACTGATGGTAAAAGAGACCTATAATTACATATTTAACAATATTTAACATATTTAACATTAACATATTTTACATAAAATGATAGCTATTCCTTTTATATAATGGAAAAAAAAACCTAACTTTTGGGGAGGTTCCATCCCCTGCCATGGCAGTATAAACTGAATGGGAATCCTGTGCATCTTGCAGGATACTTGCGTTCTGCTCCTTCTGCGCAATCAAGGGGCTTTCCTGTAATGTAGAGGGGGATTTTACATTTGGGTAAAACACATCACCCTATGTTGTGCCTGTGCAGTGCAAGTTTGAGTAACATGAAGAAGAACCTAGAAGAAAGGCCATTTAGCCTTTCCATCCAGTGCCAGAAAGAAGAGGGGAAGCTGCCTAGCAGGACTCGCTGGGCTCAGTTCGTGGATAGATCAAAAGCTTTTTATTGGTAAATGTAGATAAAAATGTTTTAAATATGAATGAAGCTTACCAAGTTCAGATAGATTCCATTCCATCTTTTCTACTCTGTTGTCCAGACGCCTTTACCTTCTTTATTCTGTTTTTCATATATTCACTGTTTCCCTTTTATTCCACATACTATATTTATTTTGCTTCTACTTCTATCTAGTTTTGTTACCTTCTTTTCCTCATTCCACTGACTCCACTAAAATTTAAACACTGACCTTGCAACTATGTATTGCAACCATGTTTTATTGTTTGAGGCTCCCACCGGTTTTCTTACCTTTAAAAACCAGGGAATAAAATAGAGAAGGAGTCACCTATTTTCTGTATAGTCAACATACTGCAAGAAATCTCTTATAGGAAGAGATTTTTATAGCTTTTATTTTGCACAGAAATTCCAGACAAAATAAACAAAAAGCATTCTTTAGAGAAGTAGTGAATGTGCAAAAGGACTACAAAAAAAAAAAAA